>NC_141136.1:90145636-90466052 GCF_053477565.2 Lygodium microphyllum | reverse complement strand
TGATTGACGTCAACCAAATGTGCAAAGGTAAAAAAAGAATCTACCAGTTCTTTTCAACCAGTTATTCCTTGAATGCAATGACTGGCATTAGTCAAATCATCTTTGGCTACTTTGCTACATTCCATTTGATCTAATGCATGCATCCATACTTTAGATTGCACAATAACTTTACATGCCTTCAAATTTGATTTAGTTGGCTCAATTTGCAGCCCATAGGTAGCTGTATCAATTACTGCGTAGGCATTCTTTACATCTAAATCTTCTAATCTTTTCTTCATTCCACCATTGCCAAAATTTGGCTCCAATGGAAGACCAATTTCAACTACATGAATTTTTCCGTCTTTCCAAAAGACGAGCTTTTATGCTTCAGCCTCACGGAAGGCATAACACTCCCTCTTGTCATGTTGTTGGCTGTCACACCAAATACAACGCCTCTTATAGCCTTCTCTCATGGGTCTTTGAGTTGATGATCATCCTTGTTCTTCAACTTTGACATCCAGCTTCTCCATCTTGAAACTAATTTCTGTAAGATTCAGATGAAGGTCACACATGCTTTTAAAATAGTGAGTTCTTGATGATTATATTTGGATGCCCTAAACTAGGTCTCTTACACCTTTTATACCTCAATTGGTGTGAGTGGGTATCTAATACTTAATTCCTGTGCGTCTTACTCATTTACAAGGTGAATAGCATTTTAGATTAGTAGCTATTGATGCAATGCCTAATGATGATGATTTGGTATATACTTTAGATGGCCTAATGATGAGAAGGCATGGAAATATTTAGTTACATTTGTGTATGTACAAAAGTTGTTTCTAGATTTTGATAAGTTATTCTCTCTCATGATCATTGAAGAGATCAACATGTAGGGTGAAATATTTAAAAGAATTGATGAATAGGTCCAAGCCTTTTAGTCAAATTTAGAAAGATGACACGGTAAATCCTCTTCAAGAGGCCTTAGTATGGGCTGCGCTCGTGGTAACCAACAAAACAAGCTAAATCAATAGTTTGGTGACATGTTAATTTCAAGAGGTTGTGGCAATTCTAGAGGCAGGGGGAGCTCTAAAGAAAAATATGGATGGCAAAACAAAGAGTCTAGTAATTCTAGTATTGTTTGCCATTAATGTAAAAGAACAAGTGATATTTCATCCCATTGTTATGATAAGAAGGATGATATTAATGATGGAAAATTACAGTAAGAAAATTATGCATTGTCTTTAAGATAGAACGATGGCAAAAATGAGCGTTTGATTGTCATGCAACATATGATGAATGATATTGTAGGGAAGGGGATATGTAATGATGTATGGTATGTTAATTCAAGTGCATCTAATCATATGACTAGCCATGCTGAATGGTTTAGAGAAATGTAGGATTTACAAAGTATAGGCTATGTAGAGACAAGAGATGATTTATGCCACTCGATCTCACATGTGTAGAAAAGTTTCTTTATACTTGCATAATGGTTAGACAAAGTTTTTGTCAAATGTATTACACATGCCATCTATCCACAAAGAATTTGGTATTTGTTGTCAAATGGTAGAGCAAGGGCTACTTTGGATGCTAGAATTCCTCTTATAAATGTTGCTATGTATGCTAAAGGTAAAGGTGTGGTTGCAAACATTGACATATGGAAAACATGTATTGGACATACAAATCTATAAATGCTAAATTTAATGCACTCTAAGAGTGCATGCTTGCCTACATTTAGAGTTGTAGAATTACATAAACCATGTAAAGCAGCACATTAGTTTGGGAAGCAGGGAATACAACCGTTTTCTGACAAAGATATAAGTAAGAATATACTTGATGTTGCACATACATGTTGAGATATCGAGCTCCACTCATGATATGCCAGGGTGACCGTTGTGCATTTATGTCACCACTTGTCAGTTGCAGATGCGGTTGGTATACCGCCCATGAATAATAGCTAGATGATAGCTATCCTTATCTACTCTAGTTCGTGGCTCAATTAGTATGCCACCTTAGTTATTTGAGTTTGGTTTGAAACCCATATATAGGGTTCTTCTATTTCTTTGTATTAGACTTCTTTTTGGCTTACACAACTAAGAAGAGGAAAACTATTTTCAGCCTCCATCTTTGTGTGTATTTCCCCATTGTGCAAGCAAGAAAGCTACAAGTGAGACTCCTTCCTTCTCTCCCACAATCTTGACATGATATCAGAGCCTTGTTCGTGGTAAGGAGCTCAAGAAAGCAAGCCAAGCTCGCGGTGTTCTGGTAAGAGGAGCAGTGTTGCTTTCATTTTCTGTTTTGGGAGCATATCTCTGCAGGTAGCACAGCCAAAAATTGCAAGAGTGCATTGTCTCAGGATAAGACGCCCTTCGCGGTGAAGCAAGAGGACAGTATATGCTGCGGGCGAGGGCTTTAGCCCTCGGTGATCCTGATTTTTTGATTTGAGGCCATTTCGGGGCCTGTTTTGGAGGCGGAAGTTTTCTGCACGCACTCAAGAAAAGGCCCAGTTTTATGCTGTGTAACCACTGTTCTACAGGTCGGTGAAAAGTTACTGTAGAAATTGCATCGTATGCTTGTGCGCAGAGACATTGGGAGTTACAGAATCATCCTTGGTTCCTGTTTATGCAAAATCATCACTAGGAAGTGACTGTGTGGTCAAATACCACTTTCGCCAGTTTTGCAGATTTGCCCTTGTAAGGGTGAAGCTGTGTTTTTTGCAGTGACAGAATTTTCTGCAGTGTTCTGTAATGGCGTCTGATTCTCTTTCACAGATTGTAACTGAAAAGCTTGACAAGAACAACTTCCAGGCATGGAAGTTTAGAATGATGAATTTCCTTATGGGAAAAGGATATTGGGAATTTGTTGCAGGAAATGAAGAAGAACCAGTTCTTCATGATGTTCCCAATCAACAGCAAATACAGGCATTTAAAGCATGGCATGAGAGAGCCAGGAAAGTTATGTACTGGCTGTCTATCAGCATTTCAAACTCTATGATTGTGCATATTCAAGATGCAAGTACGCCAAAGGAGGCATGGGATACTTTGTCAAAAATGTACAGCACAAATACTCAAGCCAGGAAAATGCAGCTCAAGCAAGAGTTGCATAATGTGCAAAGAGAAAATATGAGCATCAATGACTACCACATGAAGGTGAAGAAGATTGCAGATGCAATTGCTTCCATTGGGTCACCAGTGGAAGATGATGATTCAGTTTCTGTGACCTTGAATGGTCTAGGAAAGGATTATGCACAGTTCCAAACATCCATTTTCGTCCGTGAAAGAGTTCCTAATTTTGAGGAGTTGATTGCTCTTCTAATTTCTAAGGAGCAGAGAAATGGTGGTGCATCTTCTTCAGGAGGAACTTCAAAAGAAGCTGTCTTCTACTCAAATGCTGGAAGAGGTAGAGGCAGAAGTAGAGGAGGCCGATCTAGAGGCCGTGGTAGAAATCAGAATATGCAGCAAACTCAAGAACCAGTCCTATGGAGAAGGACGTGGTAACTCTAGAGGCAGGGGGAGCCAAAGAGGTCATGGTGGATGGCAAAGAGGCCAAAATGCAAACAGTAATGTTGAATGCTACTACTGTGGTAAAATGGGTCATATGGCTAAAGACTGCTATAAAAAGCAGAATGACATCATGAATGGAAAACTGCAACAAGGGAACTATGCATCTTCTAGTAGACAGGGTGATGACAGAAATGAGCATTTGTTTATGGTGCAGCACATGAACAATTCTGTGACAAGTGCAGAAGAAAGCAACGATGTATGGTATGTTGACTCAGGTGCATCAAACCACATGACAGGTCATGCAGAATGGATGGAGGATGCAAGGAAAATGGAAAAACCAGGATTTGTGGAGACTGGTGATGATACTGCACATCCTATTGTGCAGATTGGGAAAATTCCTTTGTCTATGCAGGATGGGAAAAAGAAATACATGTCCGATGTATTTCATGTCCCGAATATCACCAAGAATCTGGTTTCTGTTGGTCAAATGGTTGAGCAGGGCTTGCAGGTCAGATTTAATCCTCATGGATGCTTTGTTGAGGATATGAAAAATAAAGGTCGCTTGATAGCAAAAGGAAAGAAGAAGGGCAGAATGTTTACATTGGATGCAGACATGCCTGAATTGAGTGCAGCAATGTTTGCACATGGGACCGGTGTAGTTGCAGATATTGATATCTGGCATAAACGCATTGGTCATGTTAATGTACAACGACTTAAATCAATGCAGGCCCAAAATATTATTGTAGGATTGCCTAAATTCAAGGTTGCAGAAATGCATAAGGTATGTGAAGCCTGTCAGTTTGGAAAACAGGCAAGGAAACCATTTCCTAGACATGTTCAAGAGAGTAAGAAGCCATTGGAATTAATCCACTCTGATGTGTGGACTACTAAAGCTGCATCTCTTGGAGGCTATCATTATTTTGTCACTTTTATTAATGACTATAGCATAAAAGTTTGGATGTATTTTATGAAAAAGAAAAGTGAAGTTTTTGGGCATTTCAAAACTCTTAAAGCTATGGTTGAAAAAGAAACAGGCCTGCAAATAAAATGCCTAAGGTCAGATGGAGGGGGAGAGTACCTCTCAATTGAGTTTGCAAGGTTCCTACAAGAGCATGGCATAAAGCAGCAATATTCATGCAGTCATACCCCACAACAAAATGGAATTGTAGAAAGGAAAAACAGGCATATTGGAGAGGTATCTCGTGCCATGCTCAATGAAAAAGACCTACCAGATTTTTATTGGGCTGAGGCAGTTGCTACAGCAGTCTACATAATGAACAGGACTCCCACTGCAGCAATACATGGGATGACTCCAGAGGAGAGGTATACTGGTAGGAAACCAGATATTTCTCATTTGAAGATTTTTGGTTGCATTGCCTATGTTCATGTGCCAGATGAGTTGAGATCCAAGTTGGATTCAAAAGCTGAGAAGTGCATCTTTATTGGTTACTCTCTGCAGCAGAAAGGGTATAGATGTTATAATCCTTCTACTCGTAAGTTTACAGTGAGTAGAGATGTTGTTTTTGATGAGATGAGTAGCTGGTATAAACCAGTAAATGTGATTGATGATGTAGATGCACAAAACGGTAATGATGCACAGAATTCACAGCAGAAGTCACAAAATATTAGTGGACCTGGAGCGCCCTCTAGCAGTGGTTCACATTCTTCGCCATGGACAGGCAGATTGAGATCAGGAGAATCTTCTCAAAGCAATGCAGATAATGGTATTCAGGTATCACGAAAAGGAAAAGAGAAGGTAGATCAGCCCATGTTTGATGTGAATGCAGGTCACTCTTATGTGGATGGTGAATCCAGTGGCTCAGAACAGAGCAATGATGATGAGTTGGGTATTCCTTCTATTGTTACACCTGGAGTAAGGAAGATCAGGGATGTTTTGAGAGCACCTGGGAGTGAACCTACTTTGCGCAGGTCTACCAGAGCTAGGTATCCTGTGGATAGGCTAAAATATGATGGATTTACAGCCATTCACTATGCATATATGGTCAAACTGATACAAGAACCAGAACCCACTTCTTTTGAGCAAGCCATGGGAAAAGAAAAATGGGAGAAAGCCATGGATGAAGAAATGGATGCCTTGGAAGCAAATGCTACATGGAAATTGGTACCTTTGCCTAAAGGTAAGAATGCAATTGGCTGTAAGTGGGTTTATAAGGTGAAGCACAATGCAGATGGTTCTGTGAACAGATACAAGGCAAGATTAGTAGTCAAGGAATATGCACAAACATATGGCATTGATTATGAAGAAACATTCAGTCCGGTTGCAAGGATGGCAACCGTAAGAGCAGTCTTTGATATGGCTGCATCAAAGGAATGGTCTTTACATCAGATGGATGCAAAGAATGTCTTCTTGCATGGTGATTTGCAAGAAGAGGTCTATATGGAGCAGCCACCAGGTTATGTGCATGCTGTTCATCCTGAGTTTGTTTGCAGGTTGAAGAAAGCCTTGTATGGCTTGAAGCAAGCACCTAGAGCATAGTCTAACAAGATAGGACAATATCTTGTCACTATTGGCTTTCAGATTTCCAAGGCAGATTTTTCACTTTATGTGAGAAAAACAGAGAAAGGTATTATGCTGCTTGTCATTTATGTTGATGATTGGATTATCACAGGTGATAGTGATGAATATATCCTTCATGTGAAAATGCTATTGAAGCAGAAGTTTGAGATGAAGGATTTGGGAGAGCTGCGTTATTTCTTGGGCATTGAGGTGGTTAGATCACCAAGTGGGATATGGCTCTTACAGAGGTAGTATGGATTGGACATACTGTCCAAATATGGGATGACAGGCTGTAAGCCTATTTCAGTTCCTTTGGAGCAGAATGTGAAGCTGAGCGCAAATGCAGGTGAGCTTCTGAAAAACCCTACTATGTACAGACGCATAGTAGAAAGTTTGATTTATATGATTATTACCAGGCCAGATTTGAGCTATGCTGTTGGATTGGTAAGTCAGTTTATGCAGGCTCCAAGGAAACCGCATTTAGATGCGGCTAGACGCATACTCAGGTATGTGAAGTCCACATTGCAGTATGGACTAATTTATGAGACTGGGGTTCAAATACAATTGTATGGATACACTGATGCTGATTGGACTGGTAGTATTTCTGATAGACGATCTACCAGTGGATATGTGTTCTCTTTTGGGAGTGTTGCAGTCACTTGGAGCAGCAAGAAACAGCCCCTACAGTTGCCTTGTCGAGCACAGAGGCTAAGTACAGGGGCATAGCAATGGCTGCATGTGAGGTACCTTGGTTGCATAAGCTACTTTATGATATGCATCAGCCTACAGATGGGCAAAGTGCCATTTATTGTGACAACATGAGTAGTATACACTTGGCAAATAACCCAGTCTATCATGTTAGAACAAAGCACATTGAGGTGCATTATCACTATGTGCGAGAGAGAGTTTTACTAGGTCTTATTGATCTAGTTTATGTTAGCACAGAGGATCAGGTAGCTGACATATTCACGAAGGCATTGGGCGCAGAGAAGCTGTGCAAGTTCAGAGACCTGCTTGGTGTGCAGGAATTGGGATTGAGCTCGAGGGGGAGTGTTGAGATATCGAGCTCCACTCATGATATGCCAGGGTGGCCGTTGTGCATTTATGTCACCACTTGTCAGTTGCAAATGCGGTTGGTATACCGCCCATGAATAATAGCTAGATGATAGCTACCCTAATCTACTCTAGTTCGTGGCTCAGTTAGTATGCCACCTTAGTTATTTGAGTTTGGTTTGAAACCCATATATAGGGTTCTTCTATTTCTTTGTATTAGACTTCTTTTTGGCTTACACAACTAAGAAGAGGAAAACTGTTTTTAGCCTCCACCTTTGTGCGTATTTCCCCATTGTGCAAGCAAGAAAGCTACAAGTGAGACTCCTTCCTTCTCTCCCACAATCTTGACAATACAGATATTTGGAAACCTACGCAAAAAATCTCTTGGTGGCAATAAGTATTTTGTTACATTCATTGATGATTGCTCTACAAAAATCTAGGTATATTTTATAAAGGAAAAGAGTGAAGTGTTTGAGCACTTTAAAACTTTCAAGACTATTGTTGAAACAATGACAATCTTGAAAGTGAATTGCTTGGGATCACATTGGAGGGGGAGAATACATCTCTAATGAGTTTATTACTTTTTTGAGGTCTCATGGGATAATGATATATTTTCTTGATATTAAGGTAATTAGATATGTTGAATGCGTATGGATGTCCCAAAGGCATTATTGCTTGGAAAGTTATCGAAGTATGGTATGATAGTTGAACGATGAGGTTGGGGATGAGATAGAAGACCCTACTACGTTCAGGAGGATAGTAGGGAGCTTGATCTATATGACCATCATAATATGTGAATATTACTGATAGCAAATCCTTGAGAAGCTTAGTGACGTATAGAATTAAAATGTGTATGCAAATATGCATAATTTTACAAAAAAGATGTTATTTCTCCCTCCACACTTGCCGGCAGCCTACTAGCCTCTGCCTCTTGGCTCACCTCATTATCTTCCCAAGTCGTTGGGAACACCACCTTTCCCCGCCCCTCTTGTGGCCCATTCTAGAAACCCACATGCAATTGCCTCCTCGTGGCCCCACTTTTGAGCCCACCAATCTCCCTTTTTTTCCTTCTACCATGTCACCCCCCCCAAAGTCCTTCTTATATGTGTCATAGGGAGGATGGCTTCCAACTCATCACCTTCAATGTCCTTCATTGTGTCCCCACCACAAGACCAAACCCCTCCCCCCAAAGACCTAATAACCCATGAGACCAAGGGAGAGAGAGAGAGAGAGAGAGAGAGAGAGAGAGAGAGAGAGAGAGAGAGAGAGAGGACTAAGGTAGATAGAGAGAGAAGAAGAGGTGAAAGAAAAGAGGGATAGAGTGATTGGGAGATACAAGAGAGATAGAGAGTAAAATGCGAGAGAATTTCTATATTTATCATGATTGAAGTTTGCTTCTTTGATGTCATCCATGACCTTTTGCACCTCTTCCACACTTTTAAACATGTAGTCATGTTGGTAATGGGTGTAACATAGACAAGATCAACTTGAGATGAGTTCCTAGGTGTGAATATAACTAATAGCAAATCCTCAAGAAGATCGATGGCTAACTTGTTGTATATTGATAGTGTTACGACTGAGGGCCAAGTAACGAGCTTATTGCACGATTGCTCCCCATTTCATTGACAAAAAATAAGATGCAAGTGAGATGCAAGCTTGCAAAGCTCTTAAATTGTGCAACACGCAATTAATGAGTTTGGTTCACAATAGTTGGGCTGGCTAGTTTAGAGCAAGGCATATTGTCAAACAAATTTCCATTCATAAACCTTTAGGTAAACCTCAGGTAAACTAAATCACCAATACTCATATTAAGTTTCAACTTTTGTATGACTCCTCATCCAATGTGTAGGATATTTCCTAGCAAGCAGTCTTGGCATTGACATTATCAACAACACCCATCATCTCCTTCATCCGATTCTTCCTCATCTTCCACATTACATTTGACTTCTCTACATTCCCATAAAATATGAATAACATGGGGTGTGGTGTGCCTTTTGTTGGAAACTTGTTCATGGCAATCTTCCAAAGGACCAAATTAAACCTCAATGATGGAGTTGCCCTCCATGCACCGTGAATTCTTATTCTCCTTGTCCTAGATTTGGATTGCGGAACCACTTTTGCCTAAAGGACCAAGCTTTTTGCATGTGTATCACCTATGTTATTTGGAAGTCCTCTTCTTGTAGTTCCATTTTAATTTACCCGATGGAGAAGCAAAATTTTTTGCAATATCATCTTCAAAAACCTTCTTGGAGGTAGGCCAATCATATCTTAGAATAGCCATGTAAATTGGGATCTACCCTTTATCTTTTGAGGAGCAGGTGTGGTAGTAGTTTCAAGATCATTTATAGGTGTGCTAGCAAACTTGGCCTTATGTGACCCATCTATTCGGATTAATGCTAATGCCATTTTGCTTTCAGGATTATTTAAAGGAATGTGGGAGCTTAGGGCACCAATCAATCAAAGAGTAGCTTTTCACCTTCAAAAACTTGGCAACACCCGAAGAGTGGGTAGATGTAAACATCTTATTTCATCAATATATTTCAGATTATCAAAAAGTCACATGTAGCTTGGAATTTAACTTTGAAGGGTAATTGTGGTAGTTCCACTGGCGGTCACTCTTTTCGACGGTCATACAGATCTGGTTGGCTCTTATGGAGGACAAGGGGTAGAAAAACATATTTGGATTCTTTTTTGAGATAAAAACATTTAAATTTGAGGAGGTAACAGCGTGAATAAATAATTCCGTAAAAAAGGAGGGCGAAAAGGGCCTTTGCGGTAAAGGTGATTCCAGAGAGGCAGAGCCATGCATGCATGCAGACTCCAGAGCAAGCAAAAGGAGAGAGAGAGAGAGCGTCTGGTGCACGAGTTTTTGTAGAAGAGTAAAGGCAAAGGGGCCGGCCGGCCGATGATGATGATGCGGGCGCGCGTGGACATGGTCGATGATATGACGTGTCAGGCTGAGGTGGCAGAGTCCAGGGGGGAGTGCGGGCGTGCGACGTGCGCCACGTGGACCGTTTGTCCCATCACGAGCGAAACTGACCGTTGCGTGGGCCGTTGCAAGCGAGTGAGTCAGCACCATTCGGGCGGGCAGCTAGATTTGGAGGAGCCGCTATGTGGGGGGCTTGATCTGGCGGCGATGGGCCGTTTTAGTTTATTATGCTGGTGTGAAGAGGCGCCGGCGACTGCCAGCTGGGCGCCACCTCCCACTAAAATTTCCACACACCCACATTTGGACGCCCGGCGGCCAGGCTTTTGGTCTTCTTTTTACTTTCCTAATTAATTTACACACACACACACACACACACACGACATTAGCTCAAAACACACAACACACCTGCTCTCTGGCTCTCCACACAGTCTCGCCCTCTTTCTCTCTCTCGGTGCTCCAAAGAATCTTTGCTTCACACCGACTTCCGTGAATCTTGGCTCCTTGTTCTTTTCTTGCCCCCCCTCTTACTCTCTCTCTCTCAATCCTTCCGCTCCTTCGTGCCTATCATCACCTGCGCTTCCTCACAGTTGAAAACGAAAGCCTCTGCCACTCCCTCTCATCCTCCCCTTCCTTTACAGGGTCCCACCCTCCATTTCTCACCAATCTCTGCTTTTTGCTTTTGTTCAGTCCCCCTTAGTGCATGTCAATCTGATTCTTGTTTCGCACCCTGCAGGTTTAAAAGCTTGTAAGATGCAAGCGAGAAGTTGAATTCATCTACTGCTTTCCTCCTGCCTTCCATAGCATTCTGCAAAGGTGATAAAAAGTTGCGAGGGGACCCATCCCTCCACCATACAGGGCAGAAGCAAAGTTGAAAGGATTGCAAGGAGCATTGCTACAGCAGTTCTGTTTTCTTTAATAAGACCAAGCCCGCGCACTTGCTGTTGGTTGTTTTCCAGTAGGAAGGATTGCCACCATTGCTAATCGACAGAAAGAAAGGGTCGTGCTATATTCTAAGGTTTTGGAATGATAGATGGAGGAATGCCGTGCTCCATTGGCACCGAATGAAATGATTTTGTACTAGAGGGGGCATGTGAGTGTGATAAAAATTATTGCTGCAGGGAATTTACATTGGAGGAATCTGTTGAATGCGATCGATCGAGTGTTGTAATTTTGTTTATAGGAGTGTGGTGGGACAAAGGGATCAAGGAGGAGATATAGATATATACAGGGGCTGGAGGCACTGAACGTGATACAAAGGAATGCAGGATAGGGAACAGGGGAAGGGCAGGAAAGGGGAGTGGTAGGTAGAGTGAAGCAACTGTGCAGTATTACTGGAGTGGGAGAGGGACTTGAAGTGAGGGCTAGTGCCTGTGCATAATAAGCTGCCTTAGACTGAAACAGGCAGGCAAATCAGGAAGGGGGACTGTGTTTTATGTAATTGTCGGTCGATCGCAATTAATATTTGTTGATTTCAACGCTTGCAGATTAATTCCGTTTACTCTTACCGAGGCCTCTCTGAGACCGGCAATGGCGATACTGGAGCTGGTATGGTTAACATGCTGCTGCATGGTGCTGACGTCGAGCGCAGGGGTGCGGGGGCAGCTGAACGCGGGCGACGCGGCGGCGCTGCGGGCGGTGCAGAGCTGGCTGCGAGACGTGCCGGGGGCGGGGGGGCAATCGTTCTTCGCCACGTGGGACTTCAGCAACGACCCATGCAGCTTCGAGGGGGTGCTGTGCGACATGGTGGGTGCGGAGGAGAGGGTGGCGGCCCTGAATTTGGGTGAGGCCAGCGGGGGTTCGCCAGGCCTCCACGGGCGGCTCCACCCGTCGATAGGCTCCCTCTCGGCCCTCGTCCAGCTCACCCTCGCGCCGGGCAAGGTGTCCGGGCCCATACCGGACACCCTCTCCAAGCTGCCCAACCTCCAGAACCTGGGTCTGGCCCACAACCTTCTCACGGGGACTATCCCGGCCGGGCTGGCCGCCCTGCGGCTCCTCGCCACCCTCGACCTGAGCTACAACCGCCTCTCGGGCTCCGTTCCGGCCGCCGTGGGGGCGCTGCCCAACCTCCTGACCCTTAACCTGGCCCACAACCGCCTGACCGGCCCGCTCCCGGCCTTCACCTCCCCGTCCCTGGACCACCTGGACCTTCGCCGCAACTCTCTCACGGGCAGCCTGCCGGCGCTGCCGGCGTCCCTCACCTACCTCAACCTGGCGCGCAACCAGCTGGCAGGCGGCATCTCGGCCGTGGGCGGCCTGGCCCAGCTCACCTTTCTGGACCTCAGCCAGAACCAGCTCACGGGGCCTATCCCGTCCGCCCTCTTCTCCTACCCGCTGTCGGCGCTCTACCTGCAGCGCAACCAGCTGGCGGGGCACGTGGAGCCGGGGGAGTTGGTGATCATACCAACGGTGGATCTGAGCTTCAACGAGCTGACGGGGCCGATCTCGCCGTTCCTCGCCTTCGTGCAGAACCTGTACCTGAACAACAACAGGTTCGGGGGGGCGGTGCCGCAGGAGTTCATCGATCAGCTGATGGCGGACGCCATCCAGACGCTCTTCCTGCAGCACAACTTCCTCACCAACTTCCCGCTGAACCCGGGCACGTCCCTGCCCCTCTCAGCCTCTCTCTGCATCCAATACAACTGCATGCTCCCCCCTGTCGAATCCCCATGCCCCCGCAACGCTGGCAAAGAGCTCTCCCGACCCTCCTCCCAATGCAAGAGCACCTAGCCTGACCTCAGACACCCCGAACCTGCCTCGCGTTGATTCTCTCTTAACCTCACTAATCCCCACGCCAGACAGAAGAGTGCACACAGACTTAGATAAACACCTGACAGCCTGACGCCCAGTCTACCCCCGCCCCCCAAACCTCTCTGATTGGCTCTTGTGCCCAGTACAGACCTGCCCTTTCCCCCCCTTCATAATAACGGTTCGTTTTCTCCCCACAGCTGGCCTGGCTGCCGGCATGCACATGCTGCCCACTCTCTCTCATTACCTCCTATTACCTATCGGCTGGTCAGTGGCAGTGGTAACCTGGTAGCACTGAGAATTATTAATTTGGCGGTGACTCAATACATGGCTTATTCTTTTCTTTCGATGAAGAATCAAGATGTTGAGCGCGGATATCAATGCAAGACTGATATGATACTCGGAATCAACAGAGCCCTGGCCCCTGATAATATATATATATATATATATATATAAAAACAGCAAACGTACCTTCAGTTTAATTTCCATTCCTTCGACAGGTCACAGACATATCCAATGCAGTCATGCACATTGCACACCCTCTCTCTCTCTCTCTCTCCAACCCCCTTTTCCTTTTTTCACCCGACTCGAGAGTCGAGTCTGTATTATGCAACAGCAGTCTCCTGCTCTCAAAGCACGTTTCTGCACTCTGTTCCAGGCACAAATTATCCCCATTGTTGTCCACATTTGCAGTAAAATATTTGTAGGTACAGTGAGTGTCAGCCATCGGGTGGAGGAGCTTGCCGCCTTCTTTGTATTGAATTCCATGAAACTTTGTATTGAATGCCGAAGCAAGCAGTCTTGAGCTTTGCAACTCGTCCCCACATTGAGTTCGGCGAAAACTAATGATAGAGAGTGGCTGCGTGGATAGTTCGATAATCGATTGTTTTCTCAGTGCCATTGCCAAAAGGGAGGTAAAGCTTGTCGGGCCTTGACTTGTTTCTGCCACCATCGTCATGCATGATGCTTCATACATTGTAGACTTTAAAGTAGGAGGAATGTCACCCGAGGTACTCGACGTACTTTTTTGTAGTGAGCTAACTTGACTTGGTGGACTCCGATAGAGCCTGGCAAACCTTTTGTGATATTTACTCGTCAATAAACGCCAATACGGTCCGGTCTATAGACTTCAATAAATGCTAGTACTATTGGAGTCTAGTTAGTGGTACCTTGTGTGGCATATTTCTTAATTTCTCCAACGCTAAGGATTAAAAATCAATTTAAAGCACAACGTATGACTTCTTGTGAGTTATAACTTCTAATGGGCTGCAACCTACTAGTATATGGAAAGGTGAATGCTAAGGTCACCCGTGTGAATTAAGTAGAGGGGAGGGGACTACACCAAACCATTAGGCTTCTAAGTTCTAGACGTCTTGTCACAATTGTAGTACAATGTGTGGGTGTGGAGGTCAGCTATCTTGTCACAATCGTAGTACCTTGTCTTCAGCATAATTCTTAATCTCTCCGATGCTGAGGATAAATACACATTTTAAGCATAATGTATGATCCCATTTCTAGTGAATTTTGATGGACTTAATAGTTGAAACTTGAAAAGGAGAATGTTAAGATAATATTAACAACACAATGCCACTTAGCTAGTGCAAGGGACTATATTTATTTCATTATTATCTTGTTGAAATTGATGCGTAATTGTTGATGGACTACGCTCAACTAGAAAATAGGAAGACATGGATTAGCTAGTGCAAGGGACTATATTTAAGTCATTATTTATCTTGTTGAAATTGGTGCGTAATTGTTGATGGACTACGCTCAACTAGAAAATAGGAAGACATGGATTAGCTAGTGCAAGGGACTATATTTAAGTCATTATTTATCTTGTTGAAATTGGTGCGTAATTGTTGATGGACTACGCTCAACTAGAAAATAGGAAGACATGGATTAGCTAGTGCAAGGGACTATATTTAAGTCATTATTTATCTTGTTGAAATTGATGCGTAATTGTTGATGGACTACGCTCAACTAGAAAATAGGAAGACATGGAATCTTTTCGAAAAGTAAATATTGAATGAGCTATATAATAAACAAAATTTTTAGTCCTAGAAGTTAAGGCTACTTCGCACCTACAGGTCTTTCTAACAAAGCCCTCTATTGACTTCCCTTGCTTGGATTATTTGATTACCCATAGAACTAGTGTATCAAAGAATCTACATGATTTATCACGAACCACAAGACTAAACAAAGAACAATTTGATTTCTATAGTCGCAAACCTTTTGTATAGTAGCTATTCATAGCATGGCGCATCTCAAAGGTCAACATCTTTATTCGATTAGTCTAGGCCAACTAATATTTTAGCTTATTCCCAATCTTTCATACATATTTCCACCCCAAAATTGGTGGAACATAGTTGAATGGGGATAATTTGTGCCTTCATATAGGCAATCATTTTGACAACATATCTCTAGTTATAGCTTTTCCCATGATAGGTCTCTAGAGCAACATATTGGCCTTATAAATTTTTAATCTAGAACTCATGAGCCGTCTTGAACTAAGTGAAATGCTAGTAAGATGCATGTGATTCCAAGGGGAAAATGGTAGCTCTTTGCCCTCTTTTGAAGTCTAACCTTGAAATATTTCTATCATCCCAAACATCTAGCCCTTGGGAAATCCCTTCCTACTAGAGCCTATGGGCAAGCATTTGAACGAGTCTAGCAATAGAATTGTTGGTATAGAATAGCATGATTGAAAATGCACAATGAAAGGAGAGGGAATGACGATAATGTTCAAGGAAAAAGTTGTTTTCCACCTATTATGGTGGGAAATCCTATTGTTGTGGCCCTCTCTTAGCCATGATAGGCAATCATTTTGACAACATATCTCTAGTTATAGCTTTTCCCATGATAGGTCTCTAGAGCAACATATTGGCCTTATAAATTTTTAATCTAGAACTCATGAGCCGTCTTGAACTAAGTGAAATGCTAGTAAGATGCATGTGATTCCAAGGGGAAAATGGTAGCTCTTTGCCCTCTTTTGAAGTCTAACCTTGAAATATTTCTATCATCCCAAACATCTAGCCCTTGGGAAATCCCTTCCTACTAGAGCCTATGGGCAAGCATTTGAATGAGTCTAGCAATAGAATTGTTGGTATAGAATAGCATGATTGAAAATGCACAATGAAAGGAGAGGGAATGACGATAATGTTCAAGGAAAAAGTTGTTTTCCACCTATTATGGTGGGAAATCCTATTGTTGTGGCCCTCTCTTAGCCATGATAGGCAATCATTTTGACAACATATCTCTAGTTATAGCTTTTCCCATGATAGGTCTCTAGAGCAACATATTGGCCTTATAAATTTTTAATCTAGAACTCATGAGCCGTCTTGAACTAAGTGAAATGCTAGTAAGATGCATGTGATTCCAAGGGGAAAATGGTAGCTCTTTGCCCTCTTTTGAAGTCTAACCTTGAAATATTTCTATCATCCCAAACATCTAGCCCTTGGGAAATCCCTTCCTACTAGAGCCTATGGGCAAGCATTTGAATGAGTCTAGCAATAGAATTGTTGGTATAGAATAGCATGATTGAAAATGCACAATGAAAGGAGAGGGAATGACGATAATGTTCAAGGAAAAAGTTGTTTTCCACCTATTATGGTGGGAAATCCTATTGTTGTGGCCCTCTCTTAGCCATGAAATGGTGTGAACATGGTGTGAGGCCATGCAGATCTCTACCTTGCATTGACCTCCCTTGTCTCCCCCTCCCCCCACACAACACAAGAAGCTGTGCAACTATGCAGACTTGAAGTGTACCTCAAGACAACATAGGTAATAATATCTCACATACACTTCTCTCTCATCAAGGATTTTCGACCTCATTCTCATAAGAAAATGAAGCACTTTCCCAACCCATCACTTTTTGGGTAGACCTCCCCTCTCCCTAGGTCATTGCACCAGGCTATATCGGTGTGTCCCTTCAATCTCTTCTAGATGAATTAGGAGTTTCTACTTTCATGCTGTTCTAGGGGGTAATGATGATTTCTCTTTTGGCATACAAGAAAGCATGTAGTTCTCCTTCCCCAACTTACAATGGTAGAACATAGTAGTTTGCAAAAAATTATGGCCCTTCCAAGCCCTTTTCTTTCTTCATGTCTTCATATTGTTAGCATTTTATCCCCCTCCTAGTCGAGTGTTAGTCCCATGGCACTCATGTCATAGGAACATAGTGTAGATGGCTAGGATGCCCAGGTCAATTTTGATGAAGAGATATCAAAAGGAAAGGATTCTTTGACAATGTAAAGAAAAGGTGGGGTTGGTGATGCTTGAATTGCCCTACCCTTGATGTGCCCTGAGGTTGTGGTACGAGGGAGGACATGTGCTAGGGGGTGGACCCCTAGGTGCAATGAGTGTATCATCATGCTTCTCTCTCTTTTTTTTTAAACGAACAAATTTGACAAGCATCGATACCACTTAGGGATTGGCTTGAGCACATGTTGGAGACATCCCCTACCAAGGATATGTGCTTTTAATGGGCTACATAGTTGAAGGCATGATTTTGGAGAGAAGGGGTGGATGCAAAGTGCAAACCTTTTTTCCATAATATCTTGTAAATTCTCTGCACAGTAAAAGGAGGAAAAAGGGCTGCCCTAAGGTGTAGTCGTAGCACTGTCACTCAGTCACAATATGTGTATTTATATCAAAGAATAGTGGCAGTAGCCTCTCCTCATATGGTGTGGTAGGTTGTTGAAGCAATGTGATGAGGAGGCAAAGGTAGTTGCATGTGGTTATGAAATAAGGATCTGAGCAATTTGTAAATTGCCTCACAAAACACACAAAAGATGGAATGTGGTCAAAATATTGGAACAAGTAGAGTCTTTTCTTCTCAGTGGTTTTAACGTTTGGAATCTGTAGAAAGTTATATCACCATGTTCTCCTCCATTGTATTCCTTGACCTCCTTGACCTGCTCCATGCTTTCTAGATTGCTTGTGGCTATAGGCCTTGAGTTTTGTAGGATCTTTTGTTTATAGAATGCAAGTTTTGAGTACCACCTCCTTATAGATCTCTTCCTACTTATTGAGGATGAACCTATACGCATCCAATTTGACCTTGTTTTGGAATTTCCCAATAAAGAAATCCCCAAGTCAATGGACAACCTTATTAGTGTTGATTCTCATAGCCTTTGGGCCTCCCCTTCTATTGACTCCATTGCTTGAGTCAGCCTAGTGGCCATTGTCTTTTACAAATCCTCATAGGTAACCTTCCATGTTCTTTCTCCTATAAGTGGTGCTTGTGCTCTCTTTCCCTAAGCTATGCTTTTTCCTTTTCTTGAGAGATCTTGATTTGGAGTGTCATCAGTTTGGTGGTTCATATAAGCCATTTGTTTGCTTAGCTTGTCCATTTCCACTTGTTTTTCCTTCAATGTCTTCTTGTTTTCTTAAATCTCTAATGGCTTGCCCTTATAGGATAACCTCTTTTTCTTGCAATTGCTTCTGAAGCTCCTCCTTTAAGGCCGTATCCTTTTTGCTGAGTTTCTTGACCCATTCCTTGGTCCCCATCATGTCAATTCTTTTGCAATAACATAAAGAATTCATAGCCGTCCTGAACATGATATGAAATATGAGAAAGTTGCTCCATGCCTTGTAGATTTGGTGGCAGTAACAATCCATAACTGAGTAAAATAAAAAAAAAATTCTAGTGAAAAAATCACATCACTCTTCCTAATTTATTCTTATCTTGATTGTTTTATTTGTTGGTTTGCTCTGATACTAACTCTAACGTGCCTAGGTCGCATCACGCTTTAGTAGTCCATCAGGAGTATGATCTAAAAGATGCTGCCTAGCATTCCCACGGAATGTCCTAGGGGTTTTCAAATATTGAATCCTGACCCTACTTTGCAATGAAGCGTATCGGCCAACCTTGTTAGGATCGACATGAATCCTCCTAGGTTTCTAATGGTCAAGTCATGCTACAGCCCTCTAGCATTGGTCTTTAGATGATCTACTTTATGCAGAACATCTAAATCAAGGTGGACATTTGGTTCAAAGAAAATGGGAAACAAGAGGGATGCATTGGTCGACCTCTCTACCCATAGGGTAAAGTTCCATTTCGGTCCCCTAAAACGATACAAGCTAGGGTTCTACCCTACATTAATTAAGGTCAATATGTCATCGTGGGTTGAATGTTGAGAAGCCTCCCAATTCTTTGGGACCACCTTGCTGTAGGATGAGCCCATCGTGGCTCTGTCCACCTGCTTCCCTTGATAGCTTTAGTTTTCTACTTACCTAAGGGCACATTAGTGGAAACACATTCAAGCAGCACCTTCCTTAATTAAGCAATTAGTCACATGTTTCTTTACGTAATTTATGCACTGACACAAAAACAATTCATGTAAATTTTTTGAAAAGTAAACTCTATATTAAAATTTCAATTGAGATACAAATCCCGTCCATATGACAATTCTCGCAATCCGTAAGGATGCATATTATTATCCTCCAAGTTTTTGCCCTTGCACTAGTAACAGGGCCTTGAGAATCCATCTTGAGTCATGTAGACCATTTGAGTAGGACTCAAATGCATCGAATTTACAGCTAAATCTCCCCCTGGCATCCAAGCATCCTCCTACATTCAAACTAATCCACAGAGAGACCTCTCATGGCAGTTTTGGTCCATATTCCCATCACGATTACTTAGAACCCCTTTGGATAGGGTTCACAACTAGTTGAGGGTGGTTTGGTGAGCCCTTCCAAGAATATAACCGGATTCATTATACTAGTTTCTTATGAGAGCTTGGGTCAAAAAATCATTTCACAGATAGTGCTCCTAAAATTACAAGCACAACCAATAATGGGGGTGAGTGCTCAGAACATATGCTAAGGTGGAGTTCCTTTTTGAATGCTTAGTATTCAACTGTCAGATTTTTCTTACCTTCGTGAGATTGGCCATGATGCATTTTCATTGAATCCTCGGTGTTATTATCCATATCTCTCATGTGGACAGAGGTATTCTAGATACAAGTCCTCTTACTCCTGGGTGAGTAATCTACACTTCTTCCTTGATTATTCTTGCAATAGGAATTGCAATTTTCCTTTAGTAGCACTACCCTCCCCATCATTATCTCCATGAAACCCTACCCAATATTCTAGGATTAGAGTTTTCGTGTAAGTCAAATTAAGTCATCCTAGATTACTCTAGGCTCTATTCAGGGTCTCTCCTATTCTCATTATCTCACTCCTTTGATTTTCCTTGCAGAAATCATTATCAAATACCTCATGTATGATAAAAATAACTCTACCATAGTTTGGATGACCACTACTATCATGGGGTTATATTTTACCACGATAGCAACCCTAGTTTGCTATGAGTAGTCACATGTTTGTGGGCAACTATGCTCTTGCCAATGAGTGTGGAAAGATAACTCAATAGTCTTATGGGATAGTGTTCCCATAATTTTTAGAGTTGGGTTCCAAATATGGATCTAAGGTTTATCTATTGATCGAGAATCCTTGGGGATAACCTAAGTGAGTTGACCTTCTTACTTGGACAACTTTAAAATAGTCTAATTATCTGCGTCATTGTCTCAAGCAGATTGGAGCTTGTATGCCTTTCACGTATTCATTATTGTAGATACATTTTTTAATGCTTTAGTGAATGCAAGTAATCTAATTCATGCACATTTCAATCATGCAATTTTTTGTGAAAAAGAGAAGAACACTTGATCTCCTTCAATTCCTTCCTCTCTGCAAGTCAAGTGAAAGTTGAATACACTACTTACGCAAGCGAAGAAGAACAACTTTTTGCACTTGCAGTGAAGCAAGCATTTGATGCATTTATTCCTTGCAGAAATGGATACAAATATTTCTTTATTAACTAAGATGCTTATGATTTTGCCTTGCAATCATAAGATGCAATTTCCTAGATACAAGTCTCCTTCATGTTTTTTGTTTGATGTAAAACGTCAATCCCTGACAATTTGTATCAAATTTTTTAATGCACTCAAGTGCAACCATCTATCAATTCCTTTTATCTCTCAAGCATGCCAATGCTAGTGCATAAAATTTAATGCTCCAAAGAAAAACCAATACAAAATCCCTGATTTTTGTGTGCACCAATGCGAAGTCTATTATGCAAATTGTTGCATTCTATAACATGCCTTAGTGCAATAAAATCCATAATTTTTGCTAAGGTGAATATAAATACAATCCCCAACATGATTTTTAATGCAACATAATTGGTGGTTTGCAATCATGATTTTTAGCATGAATTCTACCTAATGTAATCGATCTGGGTTTATTGTTCCTTCAAGATGATTTTTACTAGAGTAAAATTTATTGAATGCACTTGGTTACTAATGTAATCGATCTGGGTTTATTGTTCCTTCAAGATGATTTTTACTAGAGTAAAATTTATTGAATGCACTTGGTTACTAATGTAATTGATCTGGGTTTATTGTTCCTTCAAGATGATTTTTACTAGAGTAAAATTTATTTAATGCACTTGGTTACTAATGTAATCGATCTGGGTTTATTGTTCCTTCAAGATGATTTTTACTAGAATAAAATTTATTGAATGCACTTGGTTACTAATTCTTGCGATTTCTTGACCCATAGCTCCATCACTTGACGTGGGATTAAAGTTTTCTTGGACCTTACTTTGCTTTGGAGCCATTGCTTAGCTCAAGCGTTCTTCAACAGATGCGCGCACAGACTATTATGGAAGCAACTCTCCTTACGACAGACAAGGTGTGGGAACCCCTCTCAAGGGGGGGTTGGATACTTCTAGAAGTTTCCTCTTCTCTCTCTCTCTCTCTCTCTCTCTCTCTCTCTCTCTTTCTCTCTCTTAGAGACTCTCTCTCTCTCTCTCTCTCTCTCTCTCTCTCTCTCTCTCTCTCAGTGTAGCTTGGTAGGGGGGTATCCTATTCCTTCCAGGGGGTGGGATTTATAGGGAGGAGGAGGGGTGTTATGGGGGCATGACAGAGCCCCTCTTCTTACCCTCCACTTGGGCGGGCCAAAACGACCATTGCCATGACAACCTTGAGTTGTGGAAGGGATAATGGGGGAAGGGAGGTGGCACACGTGTGCCCCTCCTCTCCATGATCTTCATCACCATTGTGATCATCGTCATCTCCTACCTCAGCTTCCCCTCCCTCCCGCCAGTTGGTGGCGTCGACCGAGGGGGGGGGGGAAGTAAAAAAATTTGCAATAATTTTAGTAAAAAATTATAGGGGGGTTCCTATGGAACATGCGAAGGGGGAGGGGGTTTATTACAAACACTATGGTGACTCTTCATTTTTACTACAAATACTTCATTTTCTACTTTAGTTTTGGTGCCTATTTGCACCTCTCACAAGGACATTTTAATTGAAACCAAAATGACGAAACACTAAGAAGGGTTTTAGGGATTAAGGGTGGCCATTGTCTAGAGA
The DNA here is from genome assembly GCF_053477565.2 of Lygodium microphyllum. Taxonomy (NCBI): domain Eukaryota; kingdom Viridiplantae; phylum Streptophyta; class Polypodiopsida; order Schizaeales; family Lygodiaceae; genus Lygodium; species Lygodium microphyllum. Next base: position 90,443,957 of record NC_141136.1, on the reverse strand, counting down.
CTAAACACTAACAATGTAAGGATTTAGATCTACGCATTAGGTACATGTGCTTACAAAGTGGACGCGAGCTTCAAACTCCGGTCCCACTAGCAAAGATATGAGACCTAGCCAAACTCTCTCTCAGGGACTTCATTAATAATGTAATTCACCTAGTTAGCTTAGAAACCATGAGAACTTTAGTGAGCACCATGGATACATTTGACAATTTAGGAGGAAGCTTCAATGCCTTTCAAGCCATAATCGATAGCTTCTAGCAAGCTAGAAGCTTTGATATCAAAAAAATGGCATTAGAAGCTATGGAATGTAAGATTATAGAACTACAAGTGCAAGGAATGACCACCCTCAATTGATATCTTTACATTAACAATGACACCAAACAATAGCTTGCAACATCCAAGCAAAAATAGATAGCATCAAAAGGATGTTGCAAAATGTTGGTGCTACAGGCTCATTGGTAGGAGTCCCTCTTAAATCTTGTGCAAATGTGCTTGTTTTACCAAACTTATATGTTGCAAATAGGAAGCCACATCACAGAACCTATTCAAACAAGAATGGGCAACATTGGAAAATAGAGACCAAGTCAAATCAGTAGTATACAAAGGCTGCCATGAGTACAAACTTGCTAAGTGTAGACATGAAAAAAAAAAGATATAAAGCTAGAGGCTATCACAAGGCCTCACTAAGTGTGGAGAGGCCGTAGTGCACAGGTTACATGAGGGTTATAAGGCTTATGATTAGAGCATTAATGCAAGTACATAGAAGGCTTAGAAAAGTCAGTCTGAATAGTGGGAATATAAGGATTGATGAGGCTTTTCCTTTTGCTCTTGAGTGTCTTCTTCTTCTTCTTCTTCTTCTTCTTCATGGTCTCGTTTTTCTTTGATAGTTGCAAGGTAGGCCTTTTCTGATATTTTCCTAGCATGATAAAAATTTTCAATGTACTCAATTCTTTTGTAGAAGTCACAAACAATATATTTCTTCCCTTTGTACTTGTTGTTGACATAGAGCAACTATTCTTCCTTTGAAGTGCCTGCTTCTTCTTTAACTTTGAGCTTTTTCTCTTCTTCAAGGAGTGATAGTTTGATGTCTACCAGCTTTGGATTTGGCATATTAATTAGTGTGGTGGAGACATTACCAAACCCTGGAGGAAGACTATTGAGCAAGACTCCAATGCATATGTCCTCTTCAATTTTTAAGTTAATCCCTGCAAGTTGAGGTAGTAGATTTTCCATATAATTAAGGTGAATTGCAAGGGATGTATTAACTATTATATCCAACCTAAAGAAATCAATCAACAATTCATATTTTGAAGATTTAGATTGGGAACCAAAGAGTGTGTCCAACTATTCCCAAGTGGCATGAGATGTATCACATGTATCTACATGGTGGATATAAATGTCACCAAGCTCAAGCTTGATGATTGCTTTGGCTTTGTCATTACTCTTTTGCCACACTGCTGTAAGAGCAACATCTATATGTTTCTTCTCCTGTCCACTAGTTATTGATGATAGACGTTTCTTCATGAGGATAAGCTTTACCCTTATCTACCATGTGTGGAAGCCCGTTCCTTTGAAATGTCATGTCGGTGAATCCATGCCCATACTAGATGGTAAGGGCAGAAAAAAACCAGCTTCAAATATATCAAATCAGATTAGTAAATGAGTTGACAAGGATTGTCTCAAGGGACACAAGACTTATTAGTGTTAAACAACACTGAATGAGTATAAAAAAGATACTATACTTGAAGTTTGAGATTGTGGTTGCTTGTTTTTATTATTGATATCTCCCCTCCTTGCTAATTTGAAGTGTAAATCTTGCTAGAGACTGAGTGGTATAGTGAATCAAAGTGGCAGTGACTTGGTTGAGCCAAGGAAAGTAAGAAAATGAAGGGAGAAGTGATTTGAAGTGTAAATCTTGCTAGAGACTGAGTGGTATAGTGAATCAAAGTGGCAGTGACTTGGTTGAGCCAAGGAAAGTGGCAGTGACGTGGTTGAGCCAAGGAAAGTAAGAAAATGAAGGGAGAAGTGAGTTTGAAGAAAAGTGGCTACGGCTACTATAGTTAGGGTTTTGACAGGGAGCCACAAGATAGATTGTGGCATGTTCACGCTATTCAAGCTATACAATCAGATATAGGCATAGATCTAAATAGTGACTAATGATTTCTACAATGCTAGAGTAGGAGCTCACCAATGTTAGGGATTGAGGTGCTAGTTTGAAGTGCCCTAAGTCAAGAAACAAATCCCCATAAGAAAGCTAGTTAAGATATGGCCTAGTTGAAGAGATCCAAGAGCTTCAAATAGAGAAGGGTGTTGTGGGTAGCTATGGCAATCAAGAGAGGTAGAGTGAAAATGGAGTGAGAGATGAAGTCATAGCTGAGCTGACCAAAAGGTTGCGGAGAGCTGAAGGAGTAGTAGGGTGAGTTGAAACATTCTCACTGTAACGTGTCATTCGAGCTATTCCTTGGCAGTACGTTCTTAGTAGCTCATCAAGAGATGTTCTAGGAAGTGCTGTTTGAGATTTTGATAAAACCCTTGGAGTTTGCTAACTAGGCTCACTTGAGTCTACCCCACAGTGGAAGTTCTGGCCGCTCCCATGAGGATCGACCTGAGTTTTTTCTGGTATAATCTATTACTAGCGGCTAATTGATTAGCGGATTCTAAAGTGATGTGAGTGAGTCTTTCTGGTTTCTAATGGTCCATCAAGCGTGATTTTTATTCCTTCTTATGAAAGCTCTCAGCTTATCGAGACCACAAAGCCATTGGTCTGGATCCATTGGGGGTCCATCCTCCCGCTTCCCTTGAGGGAGTATTTTTAGTTATTTAATTACCTACCACTTTAGGTTCAACATATAAAATCATCTTTCTTGAATTATCTCTTGATACAAACTCATTACATGCCTTTAATTTATGACACAAAAATAGAGTAAGGCAATTGTTTCTTAATAGTTCTTCAGAAAAATGACTTTTACAATATTTTTAGTTCAAAGTATTATTCTCTCCAAGTTCCGTTCCCAACTAGTATTGTAACTTCTAGAACACAGTCTAGAAATCGAAGGGTAGCCGGTAGTTTGTAAGACCCTAAGGAGTTTATAACCAGAGCCCCTTGGTATCCTCACCTCCTCTCTTGCTGTCTAGAGTTCCCTATGACAAGGCCTTTTGCGTCATGATTGGTCTAAACTCACTAATGCAAAACAAAAAAAGAAAAATACATTGGAGTAGGTTTTATTCATGCTAGCCTTGGGGAGGTCTAGGGCAATCAAGAACACCACCTTAGTCGGTGTTTTGTGTTCACCAGAATACTGTCTTAGTTGGCGTTCTATACTCAATCATCCATCTTTTAGCTTGATGATTTTAGGAAATATTGGTACCTAGTTTACAATCATAAACATCTTACTTCGATGTCAGAGAGTGGACTAGAGAGAGAGAAAGAGGAGAGAGAAGACTGTAGAAGAGAGAGAAATACTGCAAGAAGAGAGAGAAAGAGAGTGATGAGGAGAAAGAAAGACTAGAATTGGAGAGAGAAAGACACGAAAGAGATAGAAGCCATAGAAGCTATGAGCAAGATGGGAGAGAAGGACAGTAATTGTATTAATGTGTCAAAAGATGTAAAAAATTACATGTTCTCTCCTTTTATACCAATGTCAGTGTCACATGGCATAACATCAATATTATTTTTACACTAAATCCTTATTCTTCCTAGCTTCTTACAATCCATCCCTTCCCAAAGGTTTTTTCCCTCAAAAACAAACTTGAACAACTAGAAAAGGATGGATAGAACAGAGTATTACTTTGTTTTTACAGCTTTACAAATGGAAAAATGAATGAAAAATGACCAACATATGGACTAAAATGGAAGAACAAGGGTATTCCTCAGCTATATACATGATCTAGAATACTTCAAAAGTATATGGAGCCATATAATCTTTAATAGATAATCTCAAAATGAAGTAGACAGCTTGCTTTGTAAACAGACCCTGTTGGACCAAATCTACTATAACTTCTAGTAGAAGTGTCCAAATGAGGCATGCCATATATCAAAACGTAGCTCTTGAAGAGTACTTTGACCCATGTAGATAGCTTAATTCTAAAAATTAGGAACAATAAAAACTTTTCTAAAATAGTGTGCTTTCCTGATCCTGTATGCACCAAAACTAGCTCCATAATCAATAGGCTTCAACCACTAATGTATCCCTTAAGAAAGGAAACTCATCCAATATAGAATCAAGCCTCCAAGAAGCTTCCTTAGGTGGTAAGCCTATCCATTTGATCAAATATTCCATGATAGAATGAGATCAAAGCTTCTTCTCACAATGACCTATATTAGCCTCTGGGATGTACTGAATAAGACCTTCTTCATCAATAGGTGGTAGCTCATCAATTATATCAATTGGATCACCATAGAAAGGCTTGAGCTAACTAACATGAAAGACATTGTGAATCTTTGTGGAATAAGGGAGCTCTAATCTGTATGCTAAGTCTCCAATGCGCTTTAGGATCCGGTAGGGGCCATAAAATCTGTGAGCAAGCTTATTACTAGATCCATCTTTTAATGTAAAGCATCTAGACTTGGGCATCTTTAGTAAGACCAACTCTCCTTCTTGAAACTCTAAAGACCACCTCTTCTCATCAGCATACATCTTCATTTGGTCTTGAGCTTTCTTAAGATTCATCTTACATTGCTAAAGAAGGGTTTGCATTCTTTCAAACTCTTCTTTCCCATGAGGATTGATCCTTTCATTAAAGATGACTGTGGGTAAGGGCACCTTGTAGCCATACATAGCCTCAAAGGGCAAAACTCCAATACTAGCATGCGTAGAGTTGTTGTAAGCAAACTCAGCCAAGTGTAACCAAGAATCCCATGAATTTTGGCATCATAGCAGAAATGACAAAGATAAGTCTCCAACCATTTATTAACTCTTTCTTTCTATCCATCAATTTGTGGATGATAGGCCATAGATGGAGCCAATTTAGTGCCCATAGATGTAAATACTGCCTGCCAAAAGTTACTCATAAAATTTGAGTCTCTATCATGAACAATCACATGTGGTAATCCATGTAGTCTAAAAATCTGCTCCATAAACTGACTAGCCACTTGAGAAGTAGTAAACTGAGTCTTGGTTGGAATGAAATGTGCTGCCTTGGTGAGTTTATCTACCACCATATATATACCATTCCATCCCTTCTTGTTAGTAGGCAAGCCAGTAATGAAATCCATGGTAATGTGAGTCCATTTACTTGTAGGAATAGGTAATGGCTGCAACAAACCTCCTGGCTTATGGGTGTTGTCCTTATTCTACTGACAAGGTATACACTCCATGACAAAGTTCTTGACATCTTTCCACAGCCCTTTCGAATAGAAACTTTTGTTGATCTTGTCATAGGTCTAGAAAACTCCTAGATGTCCAGCTAAAGGCAAAAAATGTAGTTTCTCCATAATTTTCAGTGTAAAGAAGAGATAGAAGGAATGATAATCTTGCCTTTCAACCAAATAAGGCCATTTTTAAATTGATAATGTGATTTTTCTTCCATAAGACCTTGCTGTAATTTCTGAAAAATATGGCTGAATTTCTCATCCAAAAGATAAGCCTCATGTAGTTCTTCAATCCAATCACTATGTAGTTCAGTCATTGCTGAAACTTTGCAAGTCCACATACGAGAAAAAGAATCATCCACTATATTGTCTTTGCCCCTCATATGAGTGATGTCAAAGTCATAATTCTATAGAGTAGCTACCCATCTACGCTGCTTAGGAGTAAGATTGGACTGAGTAAGGAAATTCTTAAGAACCTTGTGATCACTTTGGACTTTGAATCGGCTGCCATATAAGTAATGGTGCCATTTCTTTATTGCATGCAAGATAGCCCACATCTCCTAATCATAAACATTCATGGCCATTTCTTTATTTGTAAGATTATAGATCTCAAAGGCAATCACTCCATGCTCCTGTAACAAAACAACCCCAATGCCATGACCACTGGCATCACATTGTATGGTAAATTCTTTGGAGAAGTTCGGGCATACTAAGATAGGAGTAGAAGTAAGGAGTCCCTTTAACGAGTTGAAGCTACTATCTGTAAGAGCATCCCAAAAGAAAGGCTCCTTCTTCAACTTGTCAGTCTCAAAGGAGCTACAATATCCACATAATGCTTGATGAATCCGCGATAGAATGAAGATAGACCAAGGAATCCTCTAAGAGAAGTAGTAGTGGTGGGTGTTGGCCAATCTTTTATACATTGCACCTTCTTGGGATCAGCTTGTATCCATTTTTCACTAACAATATGTCTCGAGTATTCCACTTCAATCCACATGAAAGAACATTTTTTCTCCTTAGCAAAAAGCCTGTGATGTCTCAATACATCAAAAACCCTCCTCCTATGTGATAAGTGATCCTGTAAAGTCTTACTGTAAATCATAATGTCGTCAAAGAATACCAAGACAAACTTAAAGAGGAAGGGCTGCAAAATCTTATTCATCAGGCTCTGGAACATAGTTAGAGCATTTGTAAGCCCAAATGGCATAACTAAGAAATGATAAAGCCCTTGATTAGTCCTAAAAGTAGTCTTGACTTCATCACCCTCTCGAATCGGATGATACCCTGACCTCACATCAATCTTCGTAAAGAATAGAGTCCCCTTGAGCTCATCAAGCAAATCATCAATCCTGGGTATTGGATACATGTTTTTCACTGTGATCTTATTAAGATCCTTGTAGTCAATGCACATTCTGAAAGATCCATCTTTCTTTTTGACTAACAAAACTGAAGATGCATAAGGTGAAGAACTTGGTTCAATGAATCCCATCTCAAGAAGTTCCTTGATTTGCTTGGCTACTTCTTCTTGTTCAGACTTAGACAATCTGTAAGGTGGCTTATTGATTGTCTTTGAGTTGGGCTCCAAATCAATAGGGTGATCTACTGCTCTCCTGGGAGGCAATGAAGTAGGCACCTCAAACAAATCCCTATACTCCTCAAGAAGAGCTATCAAGGCTGGATGCCTTGTTGAATTATTGGGCTGATCTTGCATCTCTTTATTCAAATGCAAAATAAATATTTGTGAACGCCTCTTGTACTCCCTTTTGAGTTTTTGAATGGTGATAAGCTAAAAATTTGATCTACTAGGAATTTCCTATAAATGGATGAGCTGTCCATTGAAGATAAACTCCATATATAGCTGTGACAAATCTAGTGATCTTGCCTAATGTCATCAACCAATCATAATCGAGTACAATGTCTATAAGCCCCATTTCCAAAGTAATCAAGTTTACTTTTCCTTCAAAATTTTTAGCCAATTGTAAAGAAACCTGTGGGCATATCTGTGTGCTGATTTCTTGTTCATCATTGGCCACTTGAACTTTAATGGACTGTTGTAAATATGTGGGAATACAATTCAGCTTGTCCATAATGGACTTATTCACAAAACTATGGGTACTACCACTATCTATTAGAATGAACACAGCCTTTCCATGAATGTTACCCTTCATATGAAGTGTATTAAGGCTCTTAGAACCTGTCCAAGCATCTATGAAAATAGAACAACTAGTGGCAGCAAGTGGCTAATGACAAATCCCACCTGGATTAAAATGATCACTCCCACCTGGATCAAAAGCAAAAGAGTCGGCTGGATCATAGAAATACTCTTGTTGAACTTCTTTCTCAAGATCTTCATTTTCAGCATTAAGTGCAATTGCATTTGCTTCATCAATCTCATCTTCAAGATCCTCAAAGGCTAATATACTCTGAAGCTTGGGTTTGACATTTTTGTATACACACTTTGTGGCATGATTAGGTGTATACTTTCCCCCACCCTTGAAACATAAGCCTTTCTCCTTTCTTTCTTTGTAAAGATTCATAGGAATAGACTTAGGATTCATGTTGGTTGAAATGGATTTAGGCTTGCTATCCCCTTGTTTGAAGTCAACTCTAGGACTGTTTGCTGCCATGAAATTACTTTGAGGTCTAAGAGCATTGAACGGTGGATAAGTTTGCACCCTTAAGCTTCCATTTGGCACATGATTGTTGCCATAAATGTTATCAACTTGCCCTTGTTTAAAAATAGTCCTTGGCTGTCCAAAACCAGGTTGAAATGAAGATTCTCTTCTATATTTTCTTCCATAGCGCTCTGCAAGTTCAATAGCCTTAAAGAGAGCAGTAGGGTTTGTGCCATGACATCAGCTGATAAAGATGGCTCTAAACCATACATGTACTTGTGGAGCTTAGCCTCATCATTGATGATTTCTACATACATGGTTAGGTTAAGAAATTGGTTAGTGTACTCTCTTACACTTAGGCCTCTTTGTTCCCAACCATACCATCTCCGTGCCAATTTCTGTTTTTCAAGAGAGGAGACAAATACTTCAGCCATAAGTGCCTTGAAAGCTTCCCAATTCTCTACAAGTATGTTTTCCCTTTTTATATACCTCTACCAAGTATGGGAAAATCCCTTCAAATGCAAATAAGAAAAATGAATTTTCATGTCATCAATTTTGGGGAACATGTCAAAGTAAGATTCCATCTTAGAGGTCCACTCCTCTAAATTAGATGGTGAAGATGGCTGACCATTAAACTTGGCTAAAATGATATTGTCCTTCATCTCTCTTTCATGGAATGGTTGCTGTCCCAAAACTTAGAATTCTTCCAGATTATTCCTTGTTCTCCCTATTCAAAGTGTTGTTTGATGCCTATAAGCTGCGATTGCGACATGCGCGTGATGTTGCCAATCCTTCTTTTTGCATTAAATTTTCAAAACTGGTTGAAAAAGCCATTATTTTTTTACATGACACCCCATTCTAGAAATTTTCATAGATTTTTAAGATATTCACAATAAATAATATCCAAAATATAAAAATATGCTAGTTTTGTTGAAAAATCTAGTATTTTTGAACCACTAATGACTAATATAACTCATAACTCTCGTTCATGTGGTAACTGCTGTGACGATTGGCTACAGTCCTTGTCAATCCAAAAAATGTTGGGTTTCGATCCTTGGGTCTTTTTGCTCGAGATCTTCTCTATTTAATGATTTTAGAGTTCTTGAAGTCCATTTTGCGAGAAGTTGGAAATATTTTAATGATATTAAGGTGAATGGAAGCTCTTAAGATTGCCAAGATTAATTTCTTCTATGAAGCCAGAGTAAACTCAAACATGTTCCTAGAGGGCGACATGTCAAAATATACTGGTACATGTATGAGGAGGTTATAAGGGTTATACTAGCTGATCAAGTCATCATTGTAGGACACTCTAGTTGCCGCAACTACAAGAAAGATGGATTACCTAATCTTCCTTTGAAATATAGATTTTTGGATATCTATTCTCAGAATTCTAATTATTATGCGATGGATGTATCACAATGCCATGCCTAGATTGTGGTAGGAAATTTTTTTCGAAGAATAATATGAGCTCCCAAACTACTCAAATAATGTATTCCCTTTCTATTGACATAAAGAATTATTTTTGTCCATCCGTTTGTCTCCTTGATAAAGCAAAAATAGTAGATAGAATTTTTTTCTAATTAAAAATTAAAACTCTCTTTTGAAGTATAGACCGTGATCATCGTCTAGAAGGAGAAGTAGTACATAATTTTCCTCCTAAATTAATGAGGTAGAGTAAGCAAGTGAACATATTTTTTTATAAATATGGCTAGAAAGAAAATTGATCATAAAATTGCATAATCTTCAGAACGTCACCCCAAATCTCAATACTATGGAAGGGAAGAAATTTCTTCTCAAGCAGTACAAGCCATCGAAGTTTGATGGTAAAGGAAGGGACATTCCAACTGAAGTAGAAACATGGATAGAATCTATGAAAGATATTTCACTGCTGCAAGGACTACACCATCAAATCAAGCCATGATTGCCAAACTAATACTCACAGGAGATGCCTGTCTTTGGTGGACCAATGGTGCAAGGACCAAAGAACGCCTGAAGATGCTATCACTTGAGACAAAATTAAGGACGCAGTACGTGGGAGATATCTTCCACCCACATATCAAGCCCATAAGATGAACCAATTCTTCAATCTAAAGAAGTTAAGCCTAAGCCTAGAAGCCTACTACTCCAAATTCATAACACTTCTCAAATATGCACCAACAATGGATGTTTCATAGCAAGTATCCAAATTTTGCAATGGTCTCAATCCACCCTTGAATACGCGTCTTGAATCAGTAAGACCATCAGATTTACAAGATGCATTGATTCAAGAAGCCCCAATACTTTAGAAGATTGAAAAAGCCCAATAAATGCAAAAAATAGGAACAAAAACAATCAGAATAAGGGCAACGTCCAAGCTTACGCAAAAAGAGCCCAAGGATAGTACCAACCAAACAAGATGAAGAAGGCCAAATCGAATGTAGTGGGAAGCTTTATACCCACAGGAAGGAGCAAAGAGATTCCAAGGTGTTTCTATTGCAATGAACTAGGACATTTCAAGAGGCAGTGCCCGAAGCTTAGCCAACATTAGTTTCGCAACAAGTGAATCCAAGATGCCAGGGGAAAGGTTGTTAGAATAAACACAAAGGAGGACAGTATTGATAAAGATACCACAATGGAATCCGATATGGAAAGAGCCAAAGTACATGCCACTCTCAATAAGAAGGGTCCAAATTGCCAATTATTAGTAATTCAAACACCAACAGATTATCAAGGTAAACCCTTTCAAATTTTAATCGACCATGGAAGTATATACTCTTTCATATCACCAAAATGTGCAAAAAGGCTAGGCATAAGCACTATTCTTGCACCTAGAATGCTTGTGAAATTAGCAAACTGCAAAGAAGTTCTATTAACGCAACAAACTAGTAGGGTAGAATTTAGCTTGGGTAGCAATTCTTCCAAAATGAACTTCTAAATTATGAACCTTGAGGCTTATGAGTATTTGCTAGGAATGGATTGGGTTAATTCCAAATAATGCCCATATCCATTGTGAAAAGGGCCAAATCACATTCCAAAACTCAAAGGGAGAACAAGTAACCACTCAAGGAGAAGTAGGAAACCCTAAGGTTTAGCTGTGGCTAAAGCCTCTCGAATAGTAAAGGGATTGAAGAAATGATTACATGTCTGTCTAGTTAAAATCAACAAGGCTGAGCAGGATAGTGAAGCCAAGGATCAACCATTTTGGCTAAAAGAATATGCGGATGTTTTTTCAGAAGACCTAAGGCATCGCTCTTGTCACCAAATGACCTTGCCAAATGTCAATTCCTAAAGCCATTGAGTTGAAAGAAAAATCAAGTAGCTATTAGACCAGGGATACATTTAGCCAAATAATTCACCATGGGGAGCCCCAATTTTATTTTTGAAAAGGAAAGACGAAACATTGTGCCTTTATATCGATTATTGTGGATTAATTAAGTGTGACAGTGAAAAAAAAAAATCCAATTCCTAGGATAGATGAGTTGCTTGACTGACTCCAAGGAGCAAAGGTATATTCAAAGATCAATCTTAGATCATGATATTATCAAATAAGAATTAGGGAGGAAGATATCCCTAAAACTGCTTTTAACACAAGGTATGATCATTATGAGTTTATTGTGATATCATTTGGGTTAGCAAATGATCCTACTACCTTCAACAAGTTGATGCAAGATATTTTCTGACCCTACCTTGATGACTTTGTTCTCATATTCTTTTATGATATATTAGCATATTCCAAGAATGAAGAAGACCATGAACCATAGCTACGAACAGTTCTTGAAACAATGAGAGCCCACAAACTGTATGCTAAAAAGAAGAAATGTGCTTTCTTCGAGAAGTAGATTGAATATCTAGGATTCATATTATCGACATATGGCATTTCACTGGATCTTGCCAAGGTCCAAGATGTACAAGACTGGCCACCCCCAACAAGGGTCAAGGAAGTGCGAAGCTTTCTAGGGCTAACGCGTTGGTATAGAGTCTTCAATAAAGACTATGCCTCAATCGCTACACCTCTCATCGACCTTCTCAAAAAGCAGGTCTCCATTACATGGACATCTGTTGAATAATCTAGCTTTGAGAAGCTTAAGCAGAGTTTAGTAACTACCCCTATCCTAAGGCTACCTGACCTCAATAAAGAATTTGAAGTTATAAACTGATGTAAGCTCTCTTGCCTTGGGCTGTGAGCTTATGCAAGAAGGACATCCAATATCCTATGCTTCGAGAAAATTAAAGATCCACAAAAGAAACTATGCCACACATGATCTAGAATTACTTGCTATAACTCATGCCTTTAAGCTATGGAGACATTACCTGCTTGGTAATAGGTTTTCTCTAGCCACCGATCATAAGAGCCTAAAGTGGATTTTTATTCAGCCAGATCTCAATATGAGACAACGTCGATGGATTGAGCAAGAATTTGACTTTGAAGTCAAGTATAGACCATGCAGGGAGAATGTGATTGCAGATGCCCTAAGCCGTAAATCATTCCTTAATGCTCTAATTCTAGAAGAACCCTCTAGGGTTGGAACTCTTGCCACAGGGATTTCAATGCCTAGTAACCCTCTCCTAGAAATGACTAAAGAAGAGGCAGTGAAGATCCAAGCTATCATGACTTGTTGAGAGAAATTTCTATCAAGGATTCAAATCCAAAACTCAAGACTAAGCATCAAGATTTTTCCATAAACAAGGAGCTTTCCTATTACAAGACAAGACTATGTACTCCTACAAGTTAGGAACTCAAAAGGAAAATACTCTGGGAAGCTCATGATTTCCCATTTTCAGGTCATCCCGGTTATGCAAAGACTCTTAATACAGTCAGAAAAAGCTTCTACTGGGAAAGACTCAAGGGTGATGTACTCAAGTATGTCACCAAATGCCTAAATTACCAACAAATTAAGACCGACGAGTGTGTCAAGATGCCAAGAAAGCTCCAGCCACTTGACATCCCTCAAATGAAATGGGAGTATATTAGCATGGACTTCATAGTTGGATTACCCTTGGTACAAGGAGGATATAACTTCATAATGGTAGTCATCGATATGCTGACAAAAGTTGCACACCTTATTCTTGTAAAAACCAATTACAAGGCTTTTGATATCGCCAAGGTTTTCATTAAGGAAATTTTTAGGTTACATGGATTACCCCAAAGAATCATCAGTGACCACAATTCTTTCTTCACCTCAAACTTTTGGAAGAGTTTGTTTGAAGCTCTAGGAACCAGCTCTACTTCAGTACTACTTACCATCCTCAAATTGATGGTCAAACAGAGCAGATCAACCAAGTTATTAAGGACATACTGAGGGCTTATTGTAATAGGGAACCCAAATGGTGGATCCATTACCTACCCTTTCTTGAATTTTCCTACAATGCATCATACCATCAAAGTATTCAAATGAATCCTTTTCAGGCACTATATGGGCAAGATTGTCTTACCCCATTAAAATTTTGTGATCCTACCCTATAGGTAGAAGCATCTAGGCAATTGTTGGAAGAAATGGATCAGCAACAAGTGAAGGCTATAAGGCAAGATATTCAAGCCGCCAAGGATAGACAAAATGCATATGTTGATCAACGAAGGCAAGAACGCATCTTCAAAGAAAGTGACATGGTTTTCCTACGAGTTCACCCAAAGAAAAGTTCCTTATCTTTGGGGGAATTCAAGAAGCTAAATCCTAGGTAGTGGGTCATATAAGGTGCTAAAGTGTCTAGGGCCAAATGCGTAAAAGCTACAACTCCCTAACAACTTGAAAGTACATAATGTATTTCATGTCAGTCTATTGAAAGCATATGTCCCTAACCCAGACCATGTACTTAACGACCAAAAAATTGTAATGCCAAGTCGGGCAGTCCTCGAACTTGAACCAGAATTGATACTTGTCATGTGAGAGAAGACTCTAAGAAGCAAAACCCTTAGAGAATATCTCATCTAGTGGAAAGACTACCCTGAACAGGATGCCACTTAGATTGATCACGAGTCACTATGTAACCAATATCCCTAGTTTCATTCGAGATGAGGAAATCTCGATTCCTCTAAGGGGGAGAGGATGTGACATCCCGACTTTAATTTAGAATTAGGATATCACACTCACCATGGCTCTGATACCATGTTGAAAAACATGGATCCTTAAGCAAGGTTTAGCTATGGTGGTTGGAGTTCATGGACAGGAAGCATGATGACTTAGAGTATTACTCAAGTGAATTAGGATCCAAGATAGAGTCACTTGGACTCATAAACACAATCTTGAGTAGATATGGACAAGATTGAAAGTATAAAGTACAATAGCATTGCCCTCAAATGATTGTCAAGTTCGTTGCTTTATAGTTCTAGGATGGTACCACTTTTCCTCACTATGCCAATGGGATACTAGGCAGTTCTTCTAGGCTATTTCATGTCCCTTGCCTTACTACTCCATACAAAGAGGCTATCATAGGAGTGTGATTGCATAATTCTCAACACAAACAACCTTCTTGCTCTGATGCCAAGTATGCATAAGCATTTGGAATTTTCTTAGGAGAAAAGGAGCAAAATTTCTTTTACAGGTTTGGATGCCACAAAGAAGGCCTCATTCATACTAGTGAAGGATTTGTTTGTCAAGTGCTTTGCTAAAGCTAGCTATGGGGATAAATTCATCATGCATTGATGAACATCAACTAGCTAGAAGGAGAGAGCATGATAGACTATGTCTCTAAGGATAGGAGTATGTATAAACAAATTATTCTTGTAGAGATACCCATAGCCATGCTAGCTATAAAATATTTCATCGAGGGCATTCATGATGAAATGATATACGAGACCTTAGTTAGAAACTCCAAATTAAACTACTCCATCATAAATGATGCCCTTGATGCATCTATCTGTGTGGATGATCTCCCCAAGAACATAGCAGGGACAAATGAACACTGGAATGCCACCAAGAAACCTGTACAGGACAAACCCACACATAGAATAAAGAGACACAATACTTGATTGTGTTCATGTTAAGAAGCAAGATCAAGAGTTTCTTTGGCATTTCCCCTTTGGGTGTTCTCAATCACCAGGGATGTGCACAAATTATGGACATTTTGGCCATGAACCTACATAATGCGAAGCCCCACATAGGCTTCTTGGTCATAATTCTACCTATTCATAGTGTAATCAAGGCATTGATTATCCAAGAATACTACACTTGTCCCACTATTGACATTATTAGCCCCTCCAGATCATAGGAACCATCCCATGTATGACTAGAAGATGACTTGTCTCTTGCGGTGAAAAATTACTTCATTCAATAGGAGGGCTATTCATATTGTCCTGAAAGGCCAAATGTATGAGTTGTTCGAGTTGGTTCTAAGGTCATTGGTGTGATATCTCTTCCTTGGTCAAAATTGGCCAAGGTGCTAGTTGCCAATCCCAACCACATCTTTAGTTCTTGTACATCTTCTATGTGTCTAGAAGATACACTATAGATAGCATGCTGATAGAGCTCTCATTGTAGAAAAAGTGTTTTGTTGTATGTTGTTGCATGGATTTTAAGATGTCTTTCCTTGTGAAGAGTGTGCCAAGCATGTAGTCAATCATTATAATACTTCCTCATAGGCTCTATTGGCTCCTTCCTCCATTCGATGGACTGTAGTATTCAGACTTGTCCCAATTGTATTGTAATCCTGTAAAGGCTACCTTCATCTATGCTTGAGTCTAATGAGCTAACATCCTTACCTTTCTCTTATCTAGCTAAATTGTATGATCTATGGTTTGGACACGATTAATTTTGTTCTTTTTTCTCATAACCTCAACTTCTTACAACTTATGGTGATGATTATGTGGTGATGAAATGTTGCTAGTGGTGATACCTGGTGATCTTCGAGCTTTAATAAATGTCAATGTTGATTATAATATTGTAATATGCACTACAAGAGCCACCACACAAAATGAGATAATTAGAGAACCAATAAGCCTCATTCTCCATGTAGGCACTAGATTGTATGATTATGTTGTGATTATGTGGTCCCTCAATGTTGTGGATAGCAATAGGTAGTGATCTCCAGGCTTTTAAAAATGTCAGTGTTGACTATAGTATCTTGGGGAGTTATGTTGAGGAGGTGACCATTGTGTTGATATGGCCCATTATTGCTTGGTGGTGACCTTCATGTGTTGTGAAACCCCCACAGGTCACCACCAAGCAAGGGAGCTCCATCATAGCAATGGAGTTCCCTCCCACTGGTTGGTGGTGCTGACCCTCATGGATGGTGAGAGTGAGCACCACGAGTGCCAAGTGTGATATGATATTGCTGGTGGCGATAGGTGGTGATCTTCAGGCTTTTAAAAACGTGAACATTGACTATGTTATCTTGGGGAATCATGTTGTGAGGAGGTTACCATCCTATGCGGAGGGCTGTGAATGGGTCATCACAATGCAAAGAAACACCTTCCAAAGGAGTGTGTCTTGTTATTGCTTGGTGGTATCTTGCATATGGTGTGAACCTTGCATGGGTCACCACCAAGCACAAGAGCCCTATCCCAGTGGTGAAGTTTCCTCCTATTGCTGGGCTATGACCCTCATGGGTGGCTAATGTGAGAACCACACAATGCCAAGTGTGATTATAACAATGTTCTATCTTTGTATCAGACAATAGACCTATGTTATAGAACCCAACATGACTTTGGTACTATATTTTGAAACCAAATTTCTATTCCAGGATCAAGAAGAGTGCACAAGGCAAATAGGGTATAATGTCCAGGTTGTAAAATAGAAGGTGATGGAAGGAGATTAAAACATGTGCATTATATCAATGATAGCGTTGTCACTAGTTATACTTTGCAATTATGGAACTTGTTACAATGACCATAAGGGTGCTTCCTCCCTGCCTTAGAAAATAGCTCCGACAAGGTGCAATCTCCTGGAGATTTTGCACTGCACCAGCCATCTCTAGATCAACATCTGCCCATTGGCAACTCCTCCATTATCACCACCTAGGCTATCAAGTACACCCTTGGCTATCCCTATGTCTATACTTGCTCCCTCAGCAATCATGGCCCTTTGACCCCCTAGCCTTGTCCACTAATTTTCTACGACTGTCAAGAACCACATCCTCCGTGGCATCTTTTTCCTTCTTGTCAATCCCCCTATCACGTCCCTTCAGCCCATAATAGCCCCCTCCCCACTTTTGGTATCAATAGTATTTGGATCCCCCTCGACCCCAATGGCATGTGGCACTGCCTCATCAATTAAAGAGTTTTTCTCAGCCCTAATGGACTCCATATCTAACACGTCATCCTTGTTTTTTTAAAGTTTAGTATCACCAACACTTAGGTCTAAGTCTCATGGGACATCTCTTACCTTCTCCATATTGTACAACTCCTCAAACATGGATTTGGCAAAAAAAAATTTAAGCCTTAGCTTGTCATATGTCACATTATCTATAGTCTTCCAATCTTTGATGACCTCAGCCACATGTTCCTCATCTATGCAATAAACATAGGCAATCTCAAATGCATGAGCACATCAAATCAACTTTGTAATCTGCATGTAAAATAACAATGATGGATAACTATGCCAACTTACTCTTCATACTGCATTGCTCATTGATCCATGCATTTTCCACCCTAGGTACTTCAATGTTTCACCCTTTTTTCACACAAAACCCGTCGCTATGCAAAAGTGTGTTGAAGAAAATAGGTAGTATTGATGTTGGAACTTGAGCATGAAGCTGCCCACAACATGTGCCACTTCTAGCAAATCTGTGCATGTAGCACAAATCCCAAACACATGGATGGTCCTATGCTTGTCTACAATGTGTGGCCTGGGGAAGAGGGTGAACCTCTTTCCCTTCTTCACGTTAGTGATCATCTGGTTGACAAAGTCCATGTGGACCTACCCTTCCTTGCAAGAGGCCTCTAGCTTGTCATACTGTGACTACCAAGTAAAAGAAATAAAGAGATTTAAACTTACAAAAACAAAACATCACAGGAACCAAGCAACAAGTACCAAAACTTTCAACCGTTATTGCAATGACCACCAATTTAAAAAATTTACCAAAGAGCACAAAATGTCCTACAAATGATAGCAATAATAGCTACAAACAATACCAAATGGAACCTTTGTACAAAAAATAGCATGAGGAAGTACCAATAAATACCAAAGGTGCCAAAGAGTACAAGAAAGCATGTAGTACAAAGGGAACTAAAAGGTATCAAATGTACCAAATTCAACAAACTGCTTCATGTACCATAGAGCTTTAAATACACTGAGTATAAAAACCACCAAAATATATCTAAAAAAGGCTATGGTGGTATCCATTAGCTTTTTAGTAAATGAAAATAGCTAGAGAGTACCTAGAAGCTCCAGATGGCATTGAAACAATTTAAAAGCAAAAAAATATATCCAAAAATACAAAATGCTACAAAAAGATTAAGACGACGTACCAAAAAGCACCTACTACACCAAAGGTTTAAATACCACCAAAGGTTTGAGAAACCACCAGAAAGCACTAATTGCACCAAAGGCTCAAAAACAATGTACCAAGTTCTACCAAATGCTTCAAGTACCAAAGAGCTTAAAATATACCAAAGAGTGTAAGAACCACCAAAATACCCCAATAAGAGTTCAAAAACCACCAAAGGCTCCAAAAACCACCAAAAAACACCAATTGCACCAAAGGTTCAAAAAGGATGTACCAAGTTTTACCAAATGCTTCAAGTATCAAAGAGCTTAAAATACACCAAAGAGTGTAAGAACCACCAAAATATCCCAAAAAGAGGACAAGGCCATACAAATAAGCTTATTAGTGAGACAAGAACAACCAAACAGAGTACCAAGAAGCACCAAATGGTAGTAAAAGGGTTTCAAGAGTACCAAATATATCCAAAATAACAAAGCGCTCCAAAACTATTAAGAAGCAATAAAGCACCAATTCTATCAAAGGTTTAATAATCCCAGAGTAGTAAAACCACCAAATGCACCCTACATTTTCATGTGTACCGAATGCAACCCCTAAACCTAGTGCACCAAAGAGAACCAAATGTATTAAATAGGACCAAATGTATCAAAGAGTACAAGAAACACAAAAATATACCAAGAGAGGCAATGTTTATATCAATAAGATTTTTAATAAGGAGATCAGCCAAAGAGTTTCAAGGAGCACGAGATGGTACTAAAAGGGTTTCAAGAGTACCAAATGTATCCAAAACCACCAAGTGCTCCCACAAGATTAAGAGGCAGTACCAAGGACATAACCAAGACAAAGTACATTGAATATACTGACTCAAGCTTAATCTCTTGTCCTAGTCATTTTATGTTCTCATTGACCCTGAGATGTTGCAATATTCATTGGCTCGCTCCTAGGTCAGTCTCCATCTCCTTTACCCCTACATCATTAAACGATATTTGCTACCAGAGCTCTTGGAGACGTGCTTCACACACTTTCATGTCACCCTTTGGCGAATCTATTCGACCCCTCGCACCTGAGCAATGCCTTGTTCTTTTGTTGGATCAAAGCCTTTATCTTTGACATCCTATTCAGTATGCTCTTGGTCTTGCAGACATCCTCTCCAACAATGACTCCAAGTCAGCAATGTGATCAAAGATTGGCCATGCATACCTAGGCCTTAGCTTTGTATAAATCTTGCTCGCACACTTTGTGAAGCAAGGCTTCTTTCTAGGAGGGACACCGGCCTGAGAGGCATCATTTTTCCTTCTCCATATCTCAATTTTCTTTTCCAAAACCCTAGCCTACTCTTGCACATCTAACTCACACTTTTCCCAAACCTAGCCCCCATGCCACTTTATGGCTTGGGGGGTCTTTTGTCTCATCATGGAATTGCTTAAATACATAGCACCATGCAAACCTGGCTGTGATCTCACCACAAGATGGAGGTGCTTAATACACCTTGTGGAAAAGAAACTTGCAATCTTCTGCAAGTGAGGGTGTGTGTGGCTCAAATAGATCTTTGCACCTTTTTGATGTTTGTGCTTTGAAGACAATCAACCACCAATCTTCACAGAGGACATCTTTGCCTAAGTGCTTTGGAAGCACCCCTTCTAGACTCAAGCTATACTTCTGGTGTAATTCCTTTGTTGTATTGCAAAATTTTCTCAATTGTGTATACTCTTCCATTTTATTTTTCCCTGAGAGATGTCAATTGATACTTAGGGCTAGACATACCATGGACCTCTTTTGAAAGAACATCAATACTTAATGTATATCAAATTTGGGATGATGTTAGACACACCTCCTTGGCATTATTATTAGCTATTGCTCATCAGTGGGACTAATGATGGCAGTGGAAATGTAGCTCACTTTCTTTAACATAATTTGGTAAAGATGACCACTAGTCTAGTCAACTCTATTCTACTATCTACAATCAACTGTGTAGAGAACCTTAGATTCTTAAAACTAGATATTCATAGCAACAATTATAGATAACCCCTCCAATGTGTTGATCACGGCATAGGTAATTTCAAACCGAAGAGTTGAAAATTTCTTTGGAAAGTCTACTAACTTCTCATTATGCCCATAGAGCACATCCTTCTTCATGTCCTCAGATATATTTTGTGAAACCAGACCCAAGCTCAAAGAATAACCTTATCATGATATCTTTCCTATAAGATCTTGTAGCTTCTCATAAATGTATTTTCTTTGTGGGTGCTTTTTGTCAAAGACTAAAAAGGATTGAGTGTTTCCTTTAGCATCAATCCACCAACAACATTCTAGCTTCCTCCAAGTCTTATTTGCAACTTACATTACTTCAATCTCTCCTGAATCCTCTTGCATTTGCGATGCTACATAAATAACTATGAAAATGTAGGCTGATGCAAAATTTTTATCTATCTCATGAATACAATCAAAATCCAATCTCCTAAGCCTCATGGACAACTTGGCCTACATTGGGAAGAGCTACAATTTGATTGCCATGCATATGTAGGGTTGCAGACAAAGGAATGGTAAGCAAGGTTACAAATTTTAGCACTAGTTGGCTCTCTAATATGTAGGCTTTTCTCACCTCTTGAACAAAATTCTCACCCTCACCACATATGAGGGTCGTGACCATGCAATATGAGGGCCCTTTGCCATTGAGATGGTTATCTCTTACTTGGTGTCGACCCATATGTGGTTCACCACACAAAAGGGTCACCACCAAGTGATATGGTACTCTTTGCCCTTGGGAGGGGCCTTTCTCACTTCATAGTGATCCATGGTGGGTTTAAACCACACAAGGGTCACAACCAAGCAACAAGCTCTTAGGAATCAAAACAGTGAGATCAAACATATGTGCCAGTATGGCAGATTGCATGAAGTCCCTAACTAAATGTAGAAAACATAGAACAAACAAAGTGAATCCCAAATTAAGTAATACTATGGAAGCTCACCTCTAGGTTTTGTTGAGTATTTTTCTTCATCATTAAACTGGACTGATATTTTCTCAAGTTGCTCCATGGAGTAGCTACCCTTACTTATACCAGTTGTGGGGTCTGTGTCTCCTCTTCGGCACCCACCACAATGTCTTGTTGATGCTGCAAGAGGATTTGGTCCCCTCATTGCGCTTTGTCATTGGGGGCTTCACTCGGATGGTTTTAATGGCCCCCTTCCTTGATGGAGTCCTCATGGCAACATGCAAAATAGGCAAACTGGGTGCAAAGCACCAAGAAGAGAGTTTGAGTGGCACAATAAAGAGACCTACGGGCTATGTTGAGAGCTTAATGCCTGGAGGGGGCTCATGATGTATCTGGGGCAATGTGCTTTAGTACATGTCTTGTGCCCCATCGATTGGATGATGGCAAGATTCATTTGTGGGATATGACATTTCTTAGTAGTTCAAACTGGAGTCTACTTGATTGAACTCCATCCATACATAATCATAATGACACATAAATGTACATCACAGCTTGACATCATTTAGGCCAGCGATGTGCTTAAAATTCTATACAGTTTTAACTTTTCTTATCTAGGTATTTTATTCCAAAATCCAAATTAAGATTTAATGGAAGCACCAACAAGCGAGCACATGCAAAATTGTTCCTTTTATTGTACCATTAAACCATGCTTTCACCCATTGATGGCTAATTTTCCCCTAGATTGTATTTTTTTTTCTAGTGGTGTATTTTATAAATTGCACAACACTTTCTCTCTCCTCAATTTCTTGCAAGGCCAAAGATTGACCTCAAAACCCCCTAATGTAAACATGGCCATTTCATTTTGATTGTTAAGATTTGCAATTTGAGGCTTTGCCTTGTTGTTTGGATACCTTTACATGTTGTTAGTTCGTGCTTGTGAATTGAAAGATTTGATAGATGGAAAAGTGTTAATATAATAAGGTACAATAGTTCTCTTTGGATAGTAGTTGTTGTTGAAGGAACAAGGTGTATTGGAGTGTTGACCACAAAGCATCAAGGCAATAAATTGGAGTGCTTTTTAGGCATTATAGGCATAAAAGATAGCTTTGTGAAGAGAAGTGGGTTTAAGAGAATTTAGTTTAGCTTGGATATCATATTCTAAACCATCTTCATATTTTCATTGCGACACACTCTTAGAAACTTCCTCAAGTATATGCAATAGTAAAATCCTTTGCCAAAATATTTCGGTGTAGATAGAAATATTATCACCTTCTTGCTAATATAAAGTAGACCAATTACATCCTCATTTGAAAATGAAACTCAATTGGAAGAAAATATTCTTTAAATTTTTCTTGAAAGGCAATCAATTTTGTTGGTCAATTGATGTTATGGCACAGAACGTTTCACCAAAGCAAAGCTTCATCTGTCAAATAATTGGTTTCGCACTTGATTTTATCCTTCTCGTTGAGAAAGGTTTTTGGTTGAAGTAATCATCGAAGTAGCTCAAGCAAGATAAAACCATTTTTCCATATTTTTCCATCAAACTTAGAAATTTAGAAAGGCTTACAGCTTATTTTTTGATCGTTCTTGATTTGTTGAGCATCAAATACCTCCTTCAAAATCAGAGAGATGCAATCATCTTTGTCTTGAGCTATAGAGTTTTGTTATTGTTATCATTCATGCTCATGAAGCTCCTATGTAACATAATTTAAATTATGTTAAAGAAGATTGATTTGTTGTTGCAAGGAAATTTCCAAAAGATATGATTTTATATTCTTTGTATTGAATTCATTGGTATTGGAAGGACCCAACATGACAGAAGAAATTTGATGCGCAAAGAATAGCCTTGAATAAAAACCACCACATTGCCAAGTGTTTTTTCGTAAATTGAAAATCCCCTTGAAAAACTTTAGATAGGTAGTTTTTTTAAAGCTTAGTTGTTGTGTAAATGTTTGATTTGTTGTTGGATTTTTTGTCCTTTTATTTGGATTTTTTGAGTGTGGAAACTTGATAGCCTTGGTTGAGATTGGCCTTTTTTTGGATAAGTCGGAGCTAGAATTTTTTGGTAACTATTGAATATTTTAAAAAATGTGTATTTTCTTGCTAATACTCTTGCATATCACACGGATTATGGGTTCATGAGCACTTTATGCTGCACTTGTTGGATACATCTCACTTGAGGGTTGTCCTCCTGATTTTATCAATTACTTCCATGCCATGGGTTGGGTTGATGCACGTTTTGTACCATCATTGAGCACTAGCATGGCTTGATGTCTACTACAACTATATGCAGTAAATCTTAGAAACATGCACACTTGAGAGAGCACCTTTTATTGTGCATGTACAATTTTTTGCATGCACAAGTGTTGGGATAATCATCACCAAACTAGGAACCTTTGGTTGAATGGATAAGGTGGTTGGGTGAGATTTGAGGGTCTAAAGGACATCATTAGTTGTGAGATGGGTTATTTTCTTGGTCAACATCATGAGGACCATATTTTTGTTGAGAGAAATTGTGAGATTTGGATGGGTGGATTGGAGTACAATATTTTTTTATTCTTGAGTGATGAGAGGTGAGATTAAGGATGTAAATTAATTAAGAAATTATTTTTGCATATTGCATGACGCACATGCACATGTATATAGGCTAGGCACTCAAATTTCCAACATCCATCTTTTTGTGTGGAGCATCGCTTGTTTGATTGCATCGCATGGATTCAAATTTTCATTTCTTCTCATGGCACGTATGATCGAGCATGGAGTTTCATTTCAAAGCATGCCATTAGATAGGACACAATTGCACTGAATCTAAAGTAGGTAACTATGGAAAACAACATTCTTGGAAGACTCAAGGAGGGGTTTAAAGACAAATTTAGAAGATTCAAGCCTTTGGTATCTCGATATTGGATAGTATCATAAAGGAGAATAGTTAGCTATCACAAGGGGTTATAAGAAAGCTCCATTAGTTCATATCAACAAAAGTCCCATCTCAAGAGTTGAATGGAAACTCATTAAATGAAAAAGATATATTTTTCATGGAGGATATGATTCGTGCAAAGTTTCAGACAAAAATCTTGACAAGGTCAACTACTATTTGTATTATGTCAAGAGAGCATCTTTTATTGTGCAGACACTATTTTTTGTGTGCATGAGTGTTGAGACAATCATCACCAAACTAGAAACCTTTGGTTGAGTGGGTAAGATGGTTGGGTGAGATTTGAGGGTCATGAAGGATGTTGTCAGTTGTGAGATGTGTTGTTTTCTTGGTCATCATGAGGACCATATTTTTGTTGAGAGAAAATTTGAGATTTGGGTGGGTGGAGTAGAGTACAATATTTTTTGTTGCTCAGTGATGAGAGGTAAGTTTGAGGATGTAAAGTAATTAAGAAATTGTGTTTTCATATTGCATAATGCATGGGCACATGTAGATAGGCTATGCACTCAATTTTCCAACATCCATCTTTTTGTGTGGAGCATCACTTGTTCGTTATGAGCAACTTGCTACTCTAAGAACTTGTTAGGTGACAAGCCTTCAACATTGATAGCCTTAGCAAGTTTAGGCCTTGTTACTCTTTGACTCGAGTAAGTTACTCATGAGTATATGCTTGCATCACATGGGTTTAAAATAAGATATTTTAAAAATACCATTGTATATGTTTTTGTACATATATATAAGGGTGTAATATAAATGTGTTATTTACATATTGAATAGATAAGGTTTATATTTTATTAAAGAAAATTTTATAAATAAAGATATTTATAAATAGGCCTTGAATGCACATGATGTAGAGGATATACATATAGTAACTTCCTCGAGCCCTTTGATAAGTAAGTGAGAGCACATGAAGAACATATCCTAGAATTGCTTGCTCAAATCCTCGAACAACTTCCTACAATGCTCACAATTTTTTGTAGCATCATAAAGTTCCCTTAGAGTAAAGGCAAACTTATTTCTTGGCTTAGAAAACTAGATGGGGTATCACAGTCAAAAATCATGACCAGGGTTTCATCATACTCATTCACAACAGAGAGTCTCATATTTTGTTAGAGCCTATGAAGTTTAGTGAGGTAGTTGGAGATAAAAATTGGTGTGCTACCATGGATGAAGAATGCATAGTAATATTTGAAAATGACATATGGGAATTGATCAATCTTTCTGAGGGCAAAGTACCCATTAGCTGTAAATGGGTTTGCAAAGTGAATTGCAAGGTAGATGGTTCATTGGAAAGGTATAAAGCCTAGCTGGTTGCAAAGGGGTATGCACAATAGTATAGCTTGGACTATGAGGAGACATTAAGTCCTTAGTAGATCACTATATGTATGCCCTCTATATCACGTGTGTTCGAGGCATATTTATAAATATCATTATCTATGAATTTTCTCTTAATAAAACATAACCCTTTTCTATTCAATTTATAAGTAACTCCTTTATATGGGATCCTTTTAAAGGTATGTAAAAAATGTGTAAAAATCACTACAAGGGTATAGGGGTATAGCGATGGGCATTTGCAATGCAAATTAGTGACGTCACTGGTACTCTAAGAAAAAAAATCGGGTGAAACTCGAGTGTGGCATTTTGCCACAAAGTGTTTGAGAGAGAGCAAAAGAGATTGCAGCTTTGGGAGGGAGAGGGAGAGGAAGATAGAAAGAGAGAAAGAGAGAGAAGGAGAGCTTCTTGCCGCCATTGCTGCTACCACCGTTTGTATAGAAGAGGAGGAAGTGCACGAAGGAAGAAGAGGGGCCGTCGTGAAGAGGAGACAAAGAATCCATCCTCATGCCTTTGCAGTGAGTACATTGCCTCCTCTTGGTTTGTTCTTGTTCTTTCTTCTTTTCTTTTATAATTTTTTTCTTAAGAATGAGGTGTATTGAGGGAGAAAGAGAGGAAATGAGAGAGGGAGAAGAAGAATGGAAAAGGGAGAGAGAGAGAGAGAGAGAGAGAGAGAGAGAGAGAGAGAGAGAATAAACATGAAAGATAACAAAGAAAGAGAGAAAGAGAGAGAGAGAGAGGGGGACCTGGGGAGTCCACCTTATAGAACATGTAAGATACCGTGTGAGTTCAAAAGAAAGGGTATATTTATCATGTTGACTTACATTTTTCTAAAAACAGAAGGGGCTTATAAATGTGCTCAATGTAAATTCACATTATGGGTCATTTTATTCCAAATTTCTTAGAGACACAGTGGGGGGGAATTTGGGGGGGGGGGGGAAGGGAAGGGGGAGGGAGGGATGTTCCCAAGATGTGTCTATTTGAGAGCCCCAAATAAAAGCCATGTCTCCTTTACCACCACTTTCTCTCTTGGTATACAAAGTGTTGATTTATTTTCAAATCATTAGCCTGTTTGCTTGAGATCTCCGTACTTCATAAGGAGCCTATGCCTCTTTCAACATCCACTATTAGCTATTAGTTTATACCTTTCTCATTCAAATGAAAAGAATATGGTCTATAAGAAAAAAACTAATGCTTTCTCTTTGTAAACTCCTCAATGGAAACCCTCAAATAGCATTGCACATTCCCTCCACAAAAAGACAAAAGAAAAAGCTATGCCTACAAAATCGTACGATATGGTTTTGTTGATATATACATTCCTTTTACCAATGGCTGGGTGCTTTCTCCTCTGATCACCTTATTATCCTCTACATGCTAAGACCACTTGCTTCAACCTATGAGGATACATCCTCCTCCGTGATCTCTCTACAAGGATCAAATTGAAGTTTGAGACCCAATATCCTTCTCATAGCTAGACTTGGGAGGGGTACAATTGCATCTCAAGCCCCCCTCAAGTCTTTGGGTCCTTGCTTTATCTTTTGATCTTATGCAGATGTGAAATATCAAAAGTATGCTTGAGATATGAACTTTATGCTCAACCAGAATTTTTAGAAGAATACAATATTTGAAAAGAAAAGCATTCATCAAACACTCTTATGTTAGGCCACCAAATATGGATGCAATAAAAAAAAAAGGCAAGCTTGATGGTGCATGTCATGAGTGCCATGAATTGTACATTAATTGATTTTATCTTAACACACTCCTCTCACCCCTAATAATGAAAAAAGAGAATAATCTTCACTCTATCATGTGTTCCAAACTCTTTGAATGGATTAGATTAGAAGCCTACTTTAATTTTGTAGAGGTTAATTGTTTTGCGAAGGGAAGAGAGGGAGAGTGTGTATGTATGTAATTTTGTGAAAGCATAGAGAGAGAGAGAGAGAGAGAGAGAGAGAGAGAGAGAGAGAGAGAGAGAGAGAGAGAGAGAGAGAGAGAGAGAGAGAGAGAGAGAGAGAGAGAGAGAGAGAGAGAGAGAGAGAGAGAGAGAGAGAGAGAGAGAGAGAGAGAGAGAGAGGAAAAATATATGGCAAGCATGGCATAGAGAGAGGGTCAGCACAGTCCTAGTAGGTCTATCTTCCCTCGAGCCAGTGTGGCAGAATGGATCTGAGTTATCATCATCATCATCATCCATCGGATCTTCATTCTTACTAGCAAAATTTCTTCAAGTCTTAGCAAAGTGTTGGTATTGCAATCCATAGCTCCCCTTTGCATTCAATCAAATATCAAGAAGGCAAAGGTGGAGTCATTATGGATGGAATACTTCAAAGATCCTCTACAGTGGTGGGGATTGAGACTTGAATTGCAACAGCAAGGTAGTTTGCCCCAATATATCTATTTACAATGCATTCAACCTTTGCATCTGATTATGATGTATTCAACCTCTACAAAACATGAAATCTTATGAGCTCTCATAGAAACATGGCTTTTTCCTGGCTTTTTCTTTCACCCCACTACAACCCCAAGACAATGCAAGGTCTCTATATTTCAAGCAGAAAGTGATAGAAAAGGTCTTGTGGTTGGATTGTTGGTACAATCCAACTCGAGATTTTGAAGATCTAAAAAAATTTGCATCAAAGCTAACAATTGAATTGAGCAAAGCAAAGCCTCAAGAGGAGAAAGGATCTCCTTTCTAGAGGAAACTTCTCATGTTGTGGGGATTTTGAAGGCTTGTGCAAAGAAAAATGATCTATTCAAAGGCACAAGTCTACACGAGGACATTTGCAAATGAGGGTTTCTTGAAAAAGGCCCCTATATTGCAAGCACTTTAATAACTATGTATGCTAAATGTGGGGCTCTTACAAAAGCACAAGAAGTGCTTGACGAAGGTACTATTCATGATATATTATATTGGACTACATTGATTGCAGGATATGCACAAAATTGCCACGGAAATAAAGCTCTAAAATGCTTTGATGAGATGAGGCACAAATGCCATTTTCCTAATTCAGTCACCCTTTACATGTGCAATGAAAACCTATAATAGAATAGCAGCACTCGATAAGGGCAAAATAATTCACAATGATATTTTTAGATTAATGTTGTTGGAGAAATATGTTGTACTCGACAATGCTTTGGTGAACATGTGTGTTGGTGTGGCACATTGGGAAAAGCACAAGGAGTGTTGGATGAGCTCCCCGTCCAAGATGTAGTCACTTGGAACACACTAATTGCAAGATATGCACAACATGGGCAAGGCAAAGAAGTAATGAAATGTTTTGATAAGATTGATACAAGTGACACTCCCCCACTGCATATAGCTGCCTTATTTATGCCTTAAACGTAGGAGCGCTTGGCAAGGGCGAACAAATTTGTGATGAGATCACAAGGGTAAGGGTGCCCATAAGATGAAGGCCCTCGATTTAGTGAACAATTTATTGTTGCACAACGATACCAATTCAAGGAAATTATAAATTTTTTCCTCAAACTAATGATGTGTTATTCACAAATTAGAAGAAGGGGTCTATCAAACTGTCACTAAAATGGTACTGATTTGTTTTTTTTACAAGGCTCACTACAGTCACAATTCTCTAGGAATTTTTTGATACATGGAAATGCAGAGATATGCAATCTCCACGTAAACTACTCATCAACTTCATCCAAAATTATAATGGAGAGCAAATTTTAACCTTACAAATCCATGGCAACAAGAAAAACTCATAAGGTCAATGGATTCGAAGAGATGAAAAGGGGGACTGGTAGCTGTTATTAAACTAGCCCCTTTATCCTAGACTCGAGTGGTTGGGGAGAAATGCTATGCATGATAATGCTTTGTTGGTGGTCCCAACTCTCTCTCCACAATAACTCACCCACTCTTCCTCTCTCTCTCTCTCTCTCTCTCTCTAAAGTCATTAAATTTACAAATAGTAATTTACTCTCATTCTTTACCCCCCATGTTTGCTCTCTCTCTCTCTCTCTCTCTCTCCCCCCCATCCTTGTTTCATGCAACATGTTTCTTATCTCCTAATGCACCAGGTTTTGTGATGGTGTCATGGTGGCATCTGCTAAGCAGAAATGGCGCAAGAGTCTCTTGTTTCATGCATCTGGTGTCATAGCAACATAGAAACATCTGCATCTGATTAAAAAACAAAGCATCCTTGAATAAAACAACACATCCCATGGTTAATGGCACATCCCCTGGTTAAAATGGCATGTCTCATGACTTAATGGCACATCCCCTGGTTAAATTGGCATGTCCTATAACTTAAACAGTATGTCTCCTAACTAACGATGCACCTTTGATTTAGTGCATGTGCTGGTGCCGTGCTGCTAAACTGTGCATCTCCTGCTGCAGGAATCATGGTGCATCTCCAGACTAACATGTCATATACTAATGCATCTGCCCCTACTCTTGCTACTCGTGGATGATGGCTGCTATTCGTGGATGATGGCTCCTTGCTCTTGCTATTGGTGGATGACTGCTCATGGATGATGGCTCCCTGCTCCAACTATTTTTGGATTCCCTGCTCCTGATGTGGATGATGGCTCCCTACTCGCCAAGTTGCTTGTGGAACTACTAACAACCTCCTGGGATCCTTTGTGTGGACTAACGTTTGTCTCAATCACTTTCTCTTGCTCGTTTTGTATAGGTAGGGGTGTGTGTGTGTGTGTATGTGCATATGTGTCTGTGTTTCTATGTATAATACCTATGTAGACCTCAAATGGATGTTGAATCCATGTCAGTATTGCATATAAAGGTCTAAACCATTTCATACTTTTACTTTAGAGACCTTATTTCATTGGCCAAGATGATTGCGTTACTCTTACATGCAAAAGTGTATTTTTTAAAGATATGCTTTCAAATTGAAGCACAGCTTGTAACTGAGAATGAGTGAAAAAGACATAGAGGTAGATATATTTAGATATAAATGTAATATTTTTTCTTCTTACTCACCTCCTTTTTTGTTCAATTTTCATCGCTAGTTCTCCCTTTTTCACTTATGTAGTACTTCTACTACGACACAATGTACAGATCATAGCTCTTGTTCACATGGGATTCTTCCTAGTAGGTGGTCAATTTTTGGAAAGTTATCCTATCACATATGTTAATTTGTGAGACAATTGCAATCTATGTGTCCTCTATATACTAAGAAGTGTATTTATATCATAGGGAGTACTCAAATTGAAGGAGGATTAAAAAATGTACATAGGGAAACCCTTCTACATTAATGCTTGTTGAAATTACTTCAAGTATGCATCTAGTTTCTTTACGAGAGCTTGAATATACATGATAAAGCTAGTTTCTTAGTAATGATGATTGACTAGTCCAAAACATTGTTGGACTACTTGTTCACACTCTCTATGTATGCAAGTAGGACAATAAATAATTTTTCATTCTTGCTCTAAATGTTTGCTATTTTGGGGGGTTGTAGGACAGGTGTCATGAGGGTGGGTTTGTTGTAATTGAACCTGAGGTGAGAATGTAGATGATCAAAGTCACTTGCACTATTCACCTACACTTTAGACTTCATGTGATCACACCACACACTCCCCTGCACTAGCTAGCTACAATGCTTTTGACCATGCCATGCCATGCAATTGTGGGTTAGTGCCTTGAAGGTTTGGTTAGCACCTTGTGAGTTGGCGTCAAGAAAATGTGACCGCTATGTATTTTGAGTTGGCAATGTAAGTGGGTAATAAACAACGTAAGTGCTTGTGTGTTTATAGTAGAATATGATGTGTTTGTAGTAGCACTAAGTGGGCCATGTGTTCATTCTAAAGCAATGTATAATGTACCTCTTTTTACCTGGAAGGGTTGGTCACTTGATAGAGATTATCACTAGCAGTGCAAAGTGAGTAGCAAGGTTACATGCAATTGTGGGCTATTTCCTTGTAGGGTTGGTTAGCACCTTGTGAGATAATAACAAGAAATGTGGTGGCTATATGTTTAGGATAGGCAATGTAAGTGGATAATAAACAATATAAATGATCGTGTGTTTATACATGGTAAGTGGATAATATCTATGTTACATGGTACAATTACTTGTTATGCACGTACTCTTATATAATACAGTCGTCTGTGAATTTTTTCCTTGATGTGAGTGCATGTTTCCTACCCCTAAGAAGCTATTAATTAATATCATCTCTTTTTCTATCATGTATTTAGATACAAGGTGGCCAACAACTCATGGCTTCAAAGACTTGCATGAAGGTTTTTGAATCTAGTGAGAAAGTGCTTTTGGGGTATGTTTGAGTTGTAGTTGATTCCACATACTATTGAGATATCGAGATCCACTCGTGATATGCCAGGGTGACCGTTGTGAATTTATGTCACCGACTTGTTAGCTGTAGATGCGGTTGGTACACCACCCATGAATAATAGCTAGATGACAGCTATCCTTATCTACTCTAGTTCGTGGCTCAGTTAGTATGCCACCTTAGTTAGTTGAGTTTGGTTTGAGACCCATATATAGGGTTCTTCTATTTCTATGTACTAGAGTTCTTTTGGCTTACACAACTAAGAAGAGGAAAACTGTTTTCAGCTTCCACCTTTGTGTGTATTCCCCCATTGTGCAAGCAAGAAAGCTACAAGTGAGACTCATTCCTTCTCTCCCACAATCTTGACATGGTATCAGAGCCTTGTTCGTGGTAAGGAGCTCAAGAAAGCAAACCAAGTTCGCAGTGTTCTGGTAAGAGGACTAGTGTTGCTTTTATTTTTCTGTTTTGGGAGAAAGTCTCTGTAGGTAGCACAATCGGAAAGTGCAAGAGTGCATTGTCTCAGATTGAGACGCCCTTTGCAGTGTAGCAAGAGGGCAGTATATGCTGCGGGCTAGGGCTTTAGCCCTTTGTTGCTCAGTTTTTTTGATTTGAGGCCATTTCGGGGCCTGTTTTGGAGGCGGAAGTTTTCTGCACGCACTCAGGAAAAGACCCTATTTTTTGCTGTGCGACCACTATTCTACACATTGGTGAAAAG
This sequence comes from Lygodium microphyllum, assembly GCF_053477565.2. Classification (NCBI taxonomy): domain Eukaryota; kingdom Viridiplantae; phylum Streptophyta; class Polypodiopsida; order Schizaeales; family Lygodiaceae; genus Lygodium; species Lygodium microphyllum. The sequence goes on along the minus strand of NC_141136.1, from coordinate 90,411,509 downwards.
TTACCGTAGAAATTGCATCATATTCCTGTGCGCAGAGACATTGGGAGTTACAGAATCATCCTTGTTGCCTATTGATGAAAAATCGTCACTAGGAAGTGACTGTGTGGTCAAATACCACTTTCGTCAGTTTTACAGATTTGCCCTTGTGAGACTGAAGCTGTGTTTTTTACAGTGATAGAATTTTTTGTAGTGTTTTGTAATGGCGTCTGATTCTCTTTCACAGATTGTCACTGAAAAGCTTGACAAGTACAACTTCCAACCATGGAAGTTTAGAATGATGAATTTCCTTATGGGAAAAGGATATTGGGAATTTGTTGCAGGAAATGAAGAAGAACCAGTTCTTCCTGATGTTCCCAATCAACAGCAAATGCATGCATTTAAAGGATGGCATGAGAGAGCCAGAAAAGTTATGTACTGGCTGTCTATCAGTATTTCAGACTCTATGATTGTGCATATTCAGGATGCAAATACGCCAAAGGAGGCATGGGATACTCTATCAAAAATGTATAGCACAAATACGCAAGCCAGGAAAATGCAGCTCAAGCAAGAGGTGCACAATGTGTAAAGAGAAAGCATGAGCATCAATGACTACCACATGAAGGTGAAGAAGATTGCAGATGCACTTGCTTCCATTGGGTCGCCAGTGGAAGATGATGATTTAGTTTCTATGACCTTGAATGGTCTAGGAAAGGATTATGCACAGTTCCGAACATCCATTTCTGTCCGTGAAAGATTTCCTGATTTTGAGGAATTGATTGCTCTTCTAATTTCTGAGTGTTAACCCCAACACGAAGAAAGAAAAAAGAAGTGGAAAAGACGCAGGGCAAAGGCGGAAAAAAGGTAGCTCGACTAAAGAAAGAAAAGGAGAAAAGACCAAAAGTGCAAGGGCAACCTTAAAAGTCCAAGGCAAAGGCAAAAGGGGAAAGGCGCATTTTAAAATGAAAAGGCGCACCCTGAAATCTTGTAAAAGAGCGTCGGGATCTCACCCGTGCAATTTGTAAAGGTAGACGGGCGGTGGAAAGGAAGCTAGGAAGATAGAAGGACAATGGGAAAAAGGGCCAGGCTATGGCCGGCCATGTAAAAAGGGAAAAAGGGGATGACCGCCCAAAAGGGATTTAGGGTTTTGTATATAAAGTTGAAAAGTGAATGAGAAGCTCATTCTTGTGTGTGGCCAAAAGTAGCTCTCCTCTTCTTCTTCTTCTTCTTGTTCTTGCTTGCTTGAGCTTGTGCTTGAGAGAGGGAGTGTGAGAGTGTGAGGGAGTGAGTGTGTGAGGGTGAGGGACCGAGGAGGAGAAGCTCTCCATCTTCTCCTCTCTTCTTCTCTTCTCTTCTCTTCTCTTGTCTTGCTCGCGGCAATGGAGCTTGGAGCTTGGAGCGGGAGGATTGAGCTTGCTTGAAGCTTGCACTTGGATCGTGGAGCTACCGGAGTGCGCGGGAGAGGAGGTAACTCGAACGGCATGGAGGTAAGCTCACTACACTCGTAGATATGGATGGCGCGTCGGCTATGTGAGAGGTAGCCATTAGTGCTCGGCTTGGAACGCTTGAAACAATAAGCGGTCCGAGGGTCTTGGCGGTTGAGTGAAAGCTCCCACACTGAGGAGCAGATAAATGGTGGTGCATCTTCTTCAGGAAGAACTTCAAAAGAAGCTGTCTTCTACTCAAATGTTGGAAGAGGTAGGGGCAGAGGTAGAGGAGGCCGATGTGGAGGTCGTGGTAGAAATCAGAATATGCAGCAAACTCAAGAAAACTAGTCCTATGGAGGAGGACATGGTAACTCTGGAGGCAGGGGGAGCCAAAGATGTCATGGTGGATGGCAAAGAGGCCAAAATGCAAACAGCAATGTTGAATGCTACTATTGTGGTAAAATGGGTCATATGGCTAAAGACTGCTATAAAAAGCAGAATGACATCATGAATGGAAAATTGCAACAAGAGAATTATACATCTTCTAGTAGACAGGGTGATGACAGAAATGAGCATTTGTTTATGGTGCAGCACATGACCAATTCTGTGACAAGTGTAGAAGAAAGCAACGATGTGTGGTATTTTGACTCAAGTGCATCAAACCACATGACAGGCCATGTAGAATGGATGCAGGATGCAAGGAAAATGGAAAAACCAGGATTTGTGGAGACTGGTGATGATACTGCACATCCTATTGTGCAGATTGAAAATATTCCTTTGTCTATGCAGGATGGAAAAAAGAAATACATGTCGGATGTATTTCATGTCCCGAATATCACCAAGAACCTGGTTTTTGTTGGTCAAATGGTTGAGTAGGGCTTGCAGGTCAGATTTAATTCTCATGGATGCTTTGTTGAGGATATGAAAAATAAAGGTCACTTGATAGCAAAAGGAAAGAAGAAGGGTAGAATGTTTACGTTGGATGAAGATATGCCTGAATTGAGTGTAGCAATGTTTGCATATGGGACCAGTGTAGTTGCAGATATTGATATCTGGCATAAACACATTGGTCATGTTAATGTACAATGACTTAAATCAATGCAAGCCCAAAATATTATTGCAGGATTGCCTAAATTCAAGGTTGCAGAAATGCATAAGGTATGTGAAGCTTGTCAATTCGGAAAACATGCAAGGAAACCATTTCCTAGACATGTTCAAGAGAGTAAGAAGACATTGGAATTAATCCATTCTGATGTGTGGACTACTAAAGCTGCATCTCTTGGAGGCTGTCATTATTTTGTCACTTTTATTGATGATTATAGCAGAAAAGTTTGGGTGTATTTTATGAAAAAGAAAAGTAAAGTTTTTGGGCATTTCAAAACTCTTAAAGCTATGGTTGAAAAAGAAACAGGCTTGCAAATAAAATGCCTAAGGTCAGATATGGAGGAGGAGAGTACCTCTCAAATGAGTTTGCAAGGTTCCTATAGGAGCATGGCATAAAGCATCAATATTCATGCAGTCATACCCCACAACAAAATGGAATTGCAGAAAGGAAAAATAGGCATATTGGAGAGGTATCTCGTGCCATGCTCAATGAAAAAGACTTGCCAAATTTTTACTGGGCTGAAGTAGTTGCTACCGCAGTCTACATAATGAACAAGACTCCCACTACAGCAATACATGGGATGACTCCAGAGGAGAGGTATACTGGTAGGAAACCAGATATTTCTCGTTTGAAGATTTTTGGTTGCATTGCCTATGTTCATGTGCCAGATGAGTTGAGATCTAGGTTGGATCTAAAAGCTGAGAAGTGCACTTTGATTGGTTACTATCTACAGAGCAGAAAGGGTATAGATGCTATAACCCTTCTACTCATAAGTTTACAGTGAGAGCAGAGATATTGTTTTTGATGAGATGAGTAGCTGGTATAAACTAGTAAATGTGATTGATGATGTAGATGCACAAAATGGTAATGCTGCACAGAATTCACAGTAACAGTCACAGAATATTAGTGGACCTGGAGTGTCCTCTAGCAGTGGTTCACATTCTTCGCCATGGACATGCAGATTGAGATCAGGAGAATCTCCTCAAAACAATGCAGATAGTGGTATGCAGGTTTCACGAGAAGGAAAAGAAAAGGTAGATCAGCCCATGTTTGATGTGAATGCAAGTCACTCTTATGTGGATGGTGAATCCAGTAGCTCAAAACAGAGCATTGATGATGAGTTGTGTATTCCTTCTATTATTACACCTGGAGTAAGGAAGACCAGGGATATTTTGAGAGCACCTGGGAGTGAACCTACTTTGCGCAGGTCTACCAGAGCTAGGTATCCTGTGGATAGGTTGAAATATGATGGATTTACAGCCATTCACTATGCCTATATGGTCAAAGTGATACATGAATCAGAACCCACTTCTTTTGAGCAAGCCATGGAAAAAGAAAAATGAGAGAAAGCCATGGATGAAGAAATGGATGCCTTGGAAGCAAATGCTACATGGGAATTGGTACCTTTGCCTAAAGATAAAAATGCAATTGGTTGTCAGTGGGTTAATAAAGTGAAGCACAATGCAGATGGTTCTGTAAACAGATACAAGGCAAGATTAGTAGTCAAGGGGTATGCACAAACATATGGCATTGATTATGAAGAAACATTCAGTCTGGTTGCAAGGATGGCAACCGTAAGAGGAGTCATTGCTATGGCTGCATCAAAGGAATGGTCTTTACATCAGATGGATGTAAAGAATATCTTCTTGCATGGTGATTTGCAAGAAGAAGTATATATGGAGCAGCCACTAGGTTATCTGCATGTTGTTCATCCTAAGTTTGTTTACAGGTTGAAGAAAGCCTTGTATGGCTTGAAGCAAGCACCTAGAGCATGGTTTGACAAGATAGGACAATATCTTGTCACTATTGGCTTTCAGATTTCCAAGGTAGAGTTCTCACTTTATGTGAGAAAAACAGAGAAAGGTATTATGCTACTTGTCATTTATGTCGATGATTTGATTATGACAGGTGATAGTGATGAAGATATCCTTCATGTGAAAATGCTATTGAAGCAGAAGTTTGAGATGAAGGATTTGGGAGAGCTGCGTTATTTCTTGGGCATTGAGGTGATTAGATCACCAAGTGGGATACGGCTCTTGTAGAGGCAGTATGGATTGGACATGCTGTCCAAATATGGGATGACAGGCTGTAAGCCTATTTCAGTTCCTTTGGAGTAGAATGTGAAGTTGAGCGTGCATATGCAGGTGAGCTTCTCGAAGACCCTTCTATGTACAGACGTATAATAGAAAGTTTGATTTATATGACTATTACCGCGCCAGATTTGAGCTATGCTGTTGGATTGGTAAGTTAGTTTATGCAGGCTCCAAGGAAACCGCATTTGGATGCGGATAGACACACACTCAAGTATGTGAAGTCCACATTGCAGTATGGACTATTTTATGAGACTGGGGTTCAGATACAGTTGCATGGATACACTGATGCTGATTGGGCTGGTAGTATTTCTGATAGACGATCTACCAGTGGATATGTGTTCTCTTTTGGGAGTGTTGCAGTCACTTGGAGCAGCAAGAAATAGCCTACAGTTGCCTTGTCGAGCATAGAGGCTGAGTACAGGGGTGCAGCAATGGCTGCATGTGAGGTAGCTTGGTTGCATAAGTTACTTTATGATATGCATCAGCCTACAGATGGGCCAGTTGTCATTTATTGTGACAACATGAGTAGTATACACTTGGCAAATAACCCAGTATATCATGCTAGAACAAAGCACATTGAAGTGAATTATCACTATGTGTGGGAGAGGGTTTTATTAGGTCTTATTGATCTAGTTTATGTCAGCACAGAGGATCAGGTAGTTGACATATTCACAAAGGCATTGGGCATAGAGAAGCTGTGCAAGTTCAGAGACCTGCTTGGTGTGCAGGAATTGGGATTGAGCTCGAGGGGGAGTGTTGAGATATCGAGCTCCACTCGTGATATGCCAGGGTGACCATTGTGCATTTATGTCACCGACTTGTTAGCTGTAGATGCAGTTGGTACACCGCCCATGAATAATAGCTAGATGACAGCTATCCTTATCTACTCTAGTTCGTTCGTGGATCAGTTAGTATGCCATCTTAGTTAGTTGAGTTTGGTTTGAGACCCATATATAGGGTTCTTCTATTTCTATGTACTAGAGTTTTTTTTGGCTTACACAACTAAGAAGATGAAAACTGTTTTCAGCCTCCACCTTTGTGTGTATTCCCCCATTGTGCAAGCAAGAAAGCTACAAGTGAGACTCCTTCCTTCTCTCCCACAGTCTTGACACATACGGTGCAATACAACAAGAGATAATATAGGATGGGCTTATTTGTGGTTTGTTTAAATTAATTGAAGATGAGGATGAAAATAGTGGATGTTGCACACTAAACCCAATACAACAAGAATGTTGGCATGTAGAAAATGTCAAATTTATCACTATAAGGAGGGATTCAATCATAGTAGATGAGATTGGGGGTGAGGTTCAGCCCACAAAGCAGATATGCAAGGACTTGAGTGATACTGTAGAAGTTACAGGCTTCAAAGAAAGTGATAAAGCTATGCACAATCTAGTTGACAACCCAAAGCAAGCTATAAATAAACTCAAGAGCACGTTGTTTTCAAAGTCTACACTTGAAAGTCGGCTAGCCCAATGTGAGAGTACTCACAAGAAGTTGAGGGAGATCAATCCACCAAGAGATGATAAGTTTGAGCTTACCACGGAAGATCTAGATGGTGGACCCTTGGTTCAAGTATGGTGCCATGAATGTGGATCTCCTTATGGATCAGGAATAAGCGGTAATCCTCCTACTCATGCCTTTCCAATTTCATGAGAACCCATGTATTGGATGTCAAGATTTTGGGAGAGAAGGAAGGAGTCTCACTTGTAGCTTTCTTGCTTGCACAATGGGGGAATACACACAAAGATGGAGGCTGAAAATAAATTTCCTCTTCTTAGTTGTGTAAGCCAAAAAGAACTCTAGTACATAGAAATAGAAGAACCCTATATATGGGTCTCAAACCAAACTCAACTAACTAAGGTGGCATACTAACTGAGCCATGAACTAGAGTAGATAAGGATAGCTGTCATCTAGTTATTATTCATGGGAGATGTACCAACCGCATCTGCAACTGACAAGTCGGTGACATAAATACACAACGGTCACCTTGGCATATCACGAGTGGATCTCGATATCTCAACATTGGAGAATCAAGCACATCAGAGAAGGTATCTAATGAACCGGGGGTTGAAGGTTGGAGTGTTGAGATGACAAGCTCAACACATGTGGACATGGATGATGGACCGCCTGGTTAGATGGGTCCACACATCTACACTTAGCACGTCGGTGGTCATTATGACTCTCACATGGCCACTGACTCATTACTTATTATATTCAGGTTGTTACACCTATTTACAGCTGGCATAGTTATAGCGCCAGTCGACTAGTGTAGTCGGTTATGCATTGTTTGACTTAGTAGTCCACTTTCCTTTTATGTTGTATCTTATCTATACTTTGTGTACATTGTAAAGAGTGTGGAAGAAGAAGAAAAAATCAGCAAGAAAACGTTTTGGCCTCCATCTCTCTTCTTGTCTCTTGAGTGAGCTTCTCCTTGTGCATTCTGTGTGTGTTCGGCGCAGCATCTTGAGCAACCCCCTCCACCACGCGATTTTTGACATGGTATCAGAGCCGCACCACTGAGAGAGGCTGATTTCGAAGGTTGAAGCAAAGGAGAAGAAGCAAGGTTCGAGCAAGCAAGCTACGGGTAAGAATCTCTCCCACTCTTCCACTCCTTCTCTTGGATAGTCCCTGTGGAGGCACCGGAAGCAGGGCAGAGCAAAAATCTCAGATTGCAGTGAGATTTGGTGTGCGCGAAGAGCGCTGTGTATTCTGCAGATAAGCCCTTCAGGGCTTTTTCCCGCAATTATTTTGGGCATTTGAGGCCGTTTTAGGGCCCGTTTTAGAGCCGCAAGTTGCGGACAACAGTTTCAGGGTACGCTGTGACTTCAGCTGTATCAACCGACAGTAGGTGCACAAGTTACAAATTTCAAATATTTAAGATTAAAGGTGTTTACTAGTGAGTAAACACGAGGTTTATCTGCAAACAGGTTGCAGATTGCATGTATTGTTGAGCAGACAGTGAAAAAGGCTGTCTAGTGTATTGCTGTGCACTACAGGTCGAGGATTGCAGAAGATTTGCTTGCTGTTTGGTATTATTCTTGTGATAATGGCAGAGAACAGTGGAAGCCCCATCATTGAGAAGCTCGACAAGAACAACTACCCTTCATGGAAGTTTCGTGTCACGAACTTTCTTATTGGAAAAGGCCTCTACGAGTTTGTTTCAGGTGAAGAAAAGGAGCCGGAGGTGAGTGATCCTCCAACTGCAGAAGAGATAAAGGCACGAAAGGAATGGAATGCAAAAGACAAGAAGGTCATGTATTGGTTGTCTGCAGTAATTGACAAAAATATGTTGGGACACATTAGAAATGCAGAGAATGCATATGCAGCTTGGACCATACTTGAAAGTATGTTTTCTGTAAATACAAAGGCACGGAAGATTCAACTCAAGCAAGAGTTGAATACATTAAAGAAAGGGAAGATGTCTATCAATGAGTATGCACTGAAGGTAAGAAGCATTGCAGATGCATTGGCAGTGATTGATGCAATGCCCGATGACGATGATTTGGTGTCGTCTACCTTGGGTGGACTTAATAATGAAAAGGCTTGGAAGTCTTTTGTAACTTCCGTATATGTCAGAAAGCCATTTCCAGATTTCGATGAGTTGGTCTCCCTTATGATCACTGAGGAGATCAACATGCAGAGTGAGACATCTGAAAGAAGCGGTGAACAGGTCCAAGCTTTCTACTCTAGTTCAGGAAGGGGACGTGGCAGGTTCTCTTCAAGAGGCCGTGGTACAGGACGTGGTAGTGACAACCAGCAAAACAGATTGAATCAGCAATTTGGCGATATGCAGGTTTCAAGAGGTCGTGGTAACTTTAGAGGCAGGGGGAGCTTTAGAGGAAGAGGTGGATGGCAGAACAGAGGTTCTAACAACTCTGGTATTGTGTGCCACTACTGTGGCAAAATAGGTCATATTGCAGCCCAATGTTATGCTAAGAGAGATGATATCCGCAGTGGTAAGTTGCAGTAAGGAAACTATGCATCGTCTTCACGACAGAATGAAGATAAAAATGAACGGTTGTTCGTTATGCAGCATATGCTGAATGTTGTTACAGGAAAGGGGACACATGAAGATGTTCGGTATGTTGATTCAGGTGCATCCAATCATATGACCAGCCATGTAGAATGGTTTGGGGAGATGCAAGATTTGCAAAATGCAGGTTATGTGCAGACGGGTGATGACTCATGCCACCCAATTTCACACATTGGAAAAGTTCCCTTGTCCTTGCATGATGGTAAGACAAAGAGTCTTTCAGATGTATTACATGTGCCATCTATTACAAAGAATTTGGTGTCAGTCGGTCAAATGGTAGAGCAAGGGCTGCAAGTCAGATTTAATGCAAAGGGCTGCTTTGTAGAAGATTTCAATGACAAGTGCAGGTTGGTAGCAAAGGGAAGTAGAGTTGGACGTATGTTCACTCTAGATGCTGGAATTCCGACTATGGATGCTGCTATGTATGCCAAAGGAAAAGGTGTTGTTGCAAACATTGAAATTTGGCACAATCGCATTGGACATGCAAATGTACAAAGGCTGAAACTAATGCAGTCCAAAGGGTTGGTTACAGGTTTGCCTACATTTAGAGTTGCAGAATTTCAAAAGGTATGTGAAGCATGTCAGTTTGGTAAGCAGTCAAGGCAACCCTTTTCACATGATAGAGATGTAAGCAGAAATATTCTTGATGTTGTACATACAGACATTTGGGGGCCTACACAAAATGTATCTCTTGGAGGCAGTTCATACTTTGTCACATTCATTGATGATTGTTTTAGAAAGCTGTGGGTATATTTTATGAAGGAAAAGAGTGAAGCGTTTGAGCACTTTAGAACTTTCAAGGCTGCGGTTGAAAGAGAAACAGGCTTGAAAGTAAAGTGCCCGAGGTCAGATGGAGGGGGAGAGTACCTCTCAAATGAGTTCAGTGATTTTCTGAAGTCTCATGGGATAAAGAGACAGTTCACATGCAGGTAGACCCCACAGCAAAATGGGGTTGTAGAAAGGAAAAATAGGCATATTGCAGAAGTTGCACGCGCCTTGATGGCTGAAAAGAATATGCCTAAGCATTTTTGGTCTGAGACTGTTCATACTGCGGTTTATATTATGAACAGAACTCCCACAGCTGCAGTTCATGGTATGACCCCCGAAGAATGTTTTACAGGTAAGAAACCTGATGTTTCACACTTGAAAGTATTTGGCTGCATTGCGTATGTTCATGTGCCAGATGAGTTGCGGAAGAAACTGGATCCAAAGGCTGAAAAGTGTGTCTTTATTGGATACTCTTTAGAGCAGAAAGGGTATCGCTGTTACAACCCTGTCACATTTAAGTTCAGAGTGAGCAGGGATGTCATCTTTGATGAAATGAGCAGCTGGTATGCATCTAGTAGTGATGCATTGGATGTTGATGATGATCATGACACTCATGTGCAGGCTGAAAAGCAAGAATCACGGACTCTTAGTGGACCAGAGACATCATCTAGTAGTCCTTGGTCTGGGAGACTAAGGAGTACCTCTACATCTTCAGGAGCATCTAGTAGCACTACAGGTAAAGACAAAGGAAAGAATAAAGTGTCAGAAGGCATTGATGCAGTTCTTGATGGAGACTCCAGTGGCTCAGAGAGCTTAGATGATGAGCTTGGCATTCCTTCAGTGAGAACTCCAGGTGTGCAGAGAGCACGGGCTAATGCAAAGACTCCATTGAGTGATCCAGTGGTACGCAGGTCTAGCAGGGTGAGATACCCTGTTAAAAGATTTGGTTTTGAAGGTTATGCAGCTCACCATTACGCTTATATGGTGAAACTAGTTGAGGATGTTGAGCCTACATGTTTTGAGGAGGCTGTTGGTCATGCTCATTGGGATGCAGCAATGGATGAGGAGATGGCTGCATTAGAGGCTGATAAGACTTGGGATCTAGTATCATTGCCGAAGGGAAAGAAAGCTATTGGATGTAAGTGGGTTTATAAGATTAAGCACAACGCAGATGGTTCTATTAGCAGGTACAAAGCTAGGCTGGTTGCAAAAGGCTATGCTCAAACATATGGCATAGATTATGATGAAACCTTTAGTCCAGTTGCTAGGATGGCAACTGTCAGATGTGTGATTGCTTTGGCAGCAGCCAAAGGTTGGAGGTTGCAGAAAATGGATGTAAAGAATGCCTTCTTGCATGGTGATTTGCAGGAAGAAGTGTATATGGATCAGCCAGCAGGTTATGAAGATTTAGAGCATCCCACGTATGTGTGCAGATTGAAGAAGGCACTCTATGGGCTCAAGCAAGCACCTAGAGCATGGTCTGACAAGATTAGAGAGTATCTTGTCAATATTGGTTTTTATGTTTCTGATGCTGATCACTCACTTTATGTGAGAAAAGGAGATGCAGGTTTGGTCATCATAGTCATCTATGTGGATGACTTGATTATTACAGGTGATAGTGATAGCGGGATTGCTGAAGTTAAGGGCTGGTTGAAGATGAAGTTTGAGATGAAGGATCTAGGTGAGCTAAGGTACTTCCTTGGCATTGAGGTGGTCAGATGTGATGATGGTATATGGCTGTCCCAAAGAAAGTATGGCTTGGATATGTTGTCCAAGTATGGTATGACAGCATGCAAACCACTTTCAGTCCCATTGGAGTAGAATGTAAAGCTAAGTGCTGATGTTGGAGATGAGATAGAAGACCCTACTATGTTCAGGAGGATAGTGGGGAGTTTGATTTACATGACTATTACAAGGCCAGACTTGAGCTACGCTGTTGGTCTTGTAAGTCAGTTTATGCAAGTACCTAGAAAGCCACATTTGGATGCAGTCAGACGCATATTGAGATATGTGAAGTCCACATTACATTATGGACTTTTCTATGAGGCAGGTACAGATGTACATGTGTTTGGATACACAGATGCAGATTGGGCTGGTAGTATGTCTGATAGAAGATCTACCAGCGGATACATGTTCTCTCTTGGTAGTGCAGCAGTTGCATGGAGCAGCAAAAAGCCATCTACAGTTGCTTTGTCCAGTACAGAGGCTGAGTATAGAGGTGCTGCTGTTGCAGCATGTGAGGTAGTATGGCTGGAAAAGCTATTGGCTGATTTGGATGTCCAGGTGGAAGGTCCAGTTGTCATTTATTGTGACAACATGAGCAGTATACAGTTGGCTAGGAACCCTGTGTTCCATGCCAGGACAAAACATATTGAGGTACACTACCACTTTGTGAGAGAGAAGGTACTAGCAGGTGAGATTGACTTGGTGTATGTCAGCACACAGGATCAGATAGCTGACATCTTCACGAAGGCATTGGGTACAGAGAAGCTTCAAAAGTTTCGAAGCTTACTTGGAGTTGCAGAGATGCAGTTGAGCTTGAGGGGGAGTGTTGAGATGACAAGCTCAACACATGTGGACATGGATGATGGACCGCCTGGTTAGATGGGTCCACACATCTACACTTAGCACATCGGTGGTCATTATGACTCTCACATGGCCACTGACTCATTACTTATTATATTCAGGTTGTTACACCTATTTACAGCTGGCATAGTTATAGCGCCAGTCGACTAGTGTAGTCGGTTATGCATTGTTTGACTTAGTAGTCCACTTTCCTTTTATGTTGTATCTTATCTATACTTTGTGTACATTGTAAAGAGTGTGGAAGAAGAAGAAGAAATCAACAAGAAAACGTTTTGGCCTCCATCTCTCTTCTTGTCTCTTGAGTGAGCTTCTCCTTGTGCATTCTGTGTGTGTTCGGCGCAGCATCTTGAGCAACCCCCTCCACCACGCGATTTTTGACATGGAGTGATATCTAACTCAAAGGACATAGAAGAAAGCAATGAAGATGACATGATGATGATCTTAGCTATTGTAGAGGAGATGAATATTTTCAATAGCACTCATGAAGGCAAGTCACTTTTTTCCAAAAATTGAGACCTTGAGTAAATCGTTTTTTTTAAGTAGCAGTCACTAGTTTAGGAAAGAATTGTAATTTAGTTTTGTTTAACGATCGTATGTGCAATCATTCTATAGGTGGTCCCTAATCCCTTTGGATATTAGCTTTGTGACTTTCAGCTTGAAATCATGCATGATCTAATTCTCAGCTTGTTGAGGCAACCTTGCATGACTATAAAGACAAAGGAAGAGTAAGAGTTGTATGTAAGTATGATCAAAAGTGGCTGCACTTGTATCCTCGAAGACCAAACTTGCAAACACTCCTTACAGAGCATGTAAAGTCAACGTCTCACATCATGGCTGTATCCAAAACATCATCCACCAACCAAGTCGTTTTAGCAAATGCTCGAGGAAGACCAAGAAAGATTTTTGAGGTGGATCCACAACAAAAGTCATTGGGTGTCTTTCTCCAATCAACCCAAAAAAGTGCAACACCAACACATTTGGAAACACCTTGTATTTGTACAGGTGACTCAAGCATTTCTCCTTCATGTGAGTTGAATTTGCTTTGTTGGGGATTATGAGAAAGAAATGTAACTTACAAAGGTTGTGATTCAGATATAAAATCTATGCTACATGACCTTAAAATAGGGAATGTGTGGTATCCAAAGCCATACACAAAAGTTACCTTATATGACTGGTCTATTGAAATCAAGGTTGATGGATGCTACAGGCATGCGAATTGTCTTTGTATTTCGTATGGTGGAAAACCCTTTGAAAATTTTACTTGTGAATATTGCAAAAAAATTCCCACTTGCGATGATTTTCGCATGAGAGTGTATAGACAAAGGGCTGCTATTGAGAAGAGAGGGGCGAGGAACATAGGAGAAGGAAGACGATTAGATTATCTTAGTGGTGAAGAGCTAAAAAAAGTGACAATTGAGACCAAGAGAAACTTGAAAGAGGCCAAGAGAGGGAGCTATGGTGGTTGTGATCAAGAGTTGTTGTGCTTTTTGTGAGGATCGAGTCCTTAAAAGAACCAAACTTTGAATGTCTAAATAGGAAGGACGTGCGACGCTTTTGTAATAACATAGTTGAGGCCCATCGACAAGGTAAATTCGGAGGTAAACCAGTCTTGTGGGACTTTTTCCAAGATGTAGCAAGGAATGTAGTGCAAGCCAAGCAAGCACAAAGATTCATCAAGTCTAGAAAGACCATGTTTGAGCTCATTAAACATTGGGGTGGGCCACGCTTGCATGGCTTTTTGAGTGCCAACCTTGGAGGGCCATCTATGTCTACTACAAAAATGCAAGCAAAGAAAGCAATTCAGTTCATACCTAGAGAACATGAATACATATTTGAGGCAGTTGAGTAAGATACATATGGATGCAAAAATAAAACATGGGGTGCCATCAATGGTTTCGATCATCATCATTGAAGATGAAACAACCATCAAACGTTGCATAAGGTAAGGCTGGATAGCTGTAACATGTTGTGGCTTACATATATCCTTACTTTCCATCATGTGTAGAAGGTATACAATTGATAAAAATCTAAATATGACTTCATTTTCTGTGGGTGGAACGCAAAGGATGACACTCTTATTGGGTTCTGTGGAAGCAAGGGAGAACATCATCAATGCTATTGCAACGATACAATTGTTGTGGGAGAAGGATCACAAGGTTATGATAGGATAGTGGATGCCTTTTAAAACCATGTGGTGGGGAACTATACAAGACTTTTGATAGTAAACCCTCTCCATGAGAGTCTTCCACAACTAGTTTTGGTGGCATAAGCCACATGTAATCGATTTAATAGTGTTTTTTTAAAGAAATCAATGGAATCTTGTGGGATGCAAAACTAAGGGATACAATAGGCCCCATAATTGGGCATGCTTCAGATGGAGACAACAAATGGCGCAAGCTTATGCTTGAAGATTACCTTGGGAATGACAAGGACCAGCTCTTTATTAATTGGTGTGGATGGAAATTAAAAGGGAGAATTGTGAAAGGACATGTGTATGGTTTACATGATCAAGACTTTATACACTGTGGAAAAAATCTTGTTGGTCCACTTGATAGCCCTACTCGAGAACTTGCAATTGGTAATGTTTGGATTACACTCAATCATGTTACAATGGTCTAAACCTCATTTTCCATTGATCAGTGCACAAGCTACAAGATGGAGATACATAAAGAGATGACTGTTAGATTTGGGCAACTGCCCAGAGGATTGCAAGCAGACAAGTGCAACATTATATGAGGAAATTACAAAGGAGAGAGAGAAGTGTATAAGGAACTAGGGCATATTTGCATATTATGGCTGATTACATTGATATTTTATTGTCACCACATCTGAACTTCAGGGAGCGTGTGGTGATGGCAGCCAAGGTTAGTTTCTTCTTCAGGATTTGGAGGTTGTGGCTGCATCAACATGCCACGTATAACTTGAAGACAAACTTCATAAGTAAGGAGACCTACACAAATATTCAACTTTCATGCCATTTTGTTTTTCTTCTCATAAATATGTTTTGTGAACTTTTTTGGATCTCAAGTGTCCATTACATCTAATTGGACCAGATGCAGTTGAAATTTATTTTAGTAAAATTGGAGGTATGGTGGGACAAGAAAGAGCCTTTGACTTCGGAGACCTTTTGCATAGTGTCGGTAGTTTAAATAAGATTGCCATGCATGAATGTAGTTCAAATGGGCTAATCTTCTCAAGGGCTCACAAGAAGCAGGAGCATATATGGAAGTGTTTGAATATACAAGAAAATATTTTAGAGGTAGATCTAGGTAACTATGAATGTGTGGCTTCATACGAAATAATAGTAGATGCATTTAAAGAGGGCTTGCAGCAAGCACAAATATTGTGTCAGTCATTGGGATTAAAACCCAACAAGGGAAATAACTTAAAGTGGTGGTCAAAGCCTTGGGAGGATACAAATTCTATGTGGTCAAAGATAGATGATGAAATGGGGGAGGCTGATGACTATGATGACTTTGGACAACCAACTAGTGATGAAGAACAATTAGAGAACTCAGATGGGGATGATGACATCGTTGCTCTTAGTGAGATTCGACATGAAATTGATGGGCTCTTAGATGAGGTTCACGGCTCAAGTATTGTTATAGAAAGTCAAAGATCAACCCAACGGTGGAAGTTGATGGAAAGTATATCTTCAAGACTACATTGGTCAGTCAATTGAATGGGAGTTCAACTTTGTCGAAGGATTGATTGACAAGAGTGAGGCAAGGTGTCTACTTTGACCCTAAATTAAAATCACAATCATCAAGCAATGTGAATTTCTTTGGGATAGGTTTTGATTGTTTAGTATATTTTGTATATGATAGACAAGATCAAGGAAGTGGTAAGCATCCAAAGAGAGATGGAAAATCCACAAACTTGAATAAAATGGATGGGTCTCATAGCACATGGTACCTTGGCAGGGTCCAAAAGATGAGAAAAAAAGTAGGAGGTAGATACGTGGATTGTAAATGAGGCTGTGATTTGATAGATCAACCTCAAGGCATGGAAGTTCAGCTTGGTTGGTACCAGAGGGTGTAAGTATCACGTATGTTCACATATGACTTAACAGACTTGAACATGACTTCCATAGAGTCGATGATCGCATTGGAAAATCTAACGTGCAATCCATCAAATGAAAGATATCAACTAGATGAGAATGATTATAAGTTGTTTAATGACTTTCTCAAGTGTGTTGAGCAATCATGTGCGTGATCAAAGTGAGTGATTTCAATTTGGAATTTTCTTTCTAAATAAACTTGTTACACTTTTTATAGTCCTTTTTCCTGTAGGAAATGGATCTTCAAGCTAGTACCTCACAAGGCTAGGACATAATCTTTGCAGCTAAAGTATTGCTACCAAAGGGTTTTTTGAGAGCTCCTCGAACTAGTCTTATGGTAAGGTACTAGGTTGATTGAAGTATGTTTTTGTTGCTAAAGTATTAAGGTAATGTATTGGGATTACATCATGGCCAAACTATATTGTATATAGTGTTTATATTGTCTAGTATTCTTTTTATTTTAGTTATACTACATACTTTGTATGTGCTGTTGATGAGTGCTTGACACAAGAGATTTACTTTTGTCTTGCTTTCAGAACAATTTTGTCGCATTTTGATCTTTTGGGATTCTCCAACAACATTATGCATGGAGATAAATAGTGATGAAAGGAATGGAAGACAATATACTTATGTTTGCTTCTTTTATATAGTACATATATAGATCTTCCTATACTATAGAGTCCAAATGTACGGGATATACTTTGGACATGTGGATCTTGGAGATTTTTGCATATAGCTTTATGTCATAGTGCTATTGTAAAATGTTGTAACATCCTTTTTGCAAAGTAGAGAAAGGATTCTTGCACGTATTGTAAAGTCTCAAGTTTTTTTAAGTTAGAATATGAAAATGTAGAATGCTTATACGACTAGTTAGCATGTGGTGTCAATTCTTGTGTTGGTTTTTATGTTAAAATGTCCTACCATCAAGACCAACATCTCGAGAGATGATGAAATCTTCAATTTATTTTCTAGTGATTCAATGAGACCTTGGGTGCATAGGAACATTTTTGAAGAGAAGAATCAAAGAAAACTCAAAAAAACATGGTTTCAACATAGTGAATGCAATGCCATCTACATATGTTATGAAGTTGTATCTATTGGGAGGGAAGGGAGGAGGTTATATATTGACTATTATGGGTTTATGCATTGTGTAGATAAATCCTTGTGTGAATGGGGATGTGGAAATTTAAAATATTTTAAGTTTAATCCTTGATAAGGGATGTATGGGGAAAAAAGAAACTATCTAGCTATGTGAGATGGAGGCAGAGATTTGAGACAAATCAAATCATAACTTTGCATGTAAATAATGAGATTATCCCTTTGGCTTGCTAGCTAAGTTGGACGAGATGATTATGAGGAGAATTGATAGCTTAATGGTGATATGGGGTCCTTGCATGAATGTAGCATTGTGTTGCCATGTGAAGGACTTCTATGGCCAAAAACAATAATCAAATATGTAGAAATGCATCATTTGATTGATAGTGGGGTATGCTAATAGGCCACCAT
This sequence comes from Lygodium microphyllum, assembly GCF_053477565.2. NCBI lineage: Eukaryota > Viridiplantae > Streptophyta > Polypodiopsida > Schizaeales > Lygodiaceae > Lygodium > Lygodium microphyllum. Next base: position 90,393,952 of record NC_141136.1, on the reverse strand, counting down.
CATGATGTGATGCATTTCTATTCTCCTTTCTTGATCATTAGATTAGAGCTCCTCTCTTTCATATCTATTTAAGTTTCTTATGAAACCTTTGAAAAAGTAGATATTTTTGGGCCCTTTGACATGGGCAGATAAACTAGAGATGGGGTCTTCAACCACGTGGAAGAACTACAAGTATGGATTGGAGGTTACAATCACAAGCTTTTATTGAGGCTATCTTAAAAATTCATATGGATTCTTTATGTTTTAGTTTATCACTTGTTTCTATGGTGAAGGTCGAGATGATGCTACACCTAAAGTTGGAAAATCCATTGATTTCTAGAGACCCTTTCATAAAGGGGAGGCTCTCAATCATCAAAAAATTCTTTAAAATCTGATCTCGAGCCATGGTCTTGGTCTTGAAAGGAAAATCTATGTTTTATGTTGTGTAACTAGATTCATGGGTCTAGAAAATCCATGTAATGGGTGTTTTTTATATGGGATGTATTCACCTTTTCAAATATAGAAACTTTTACTCACATGAGAGCCCCTCCAAATCTCCCTAGAGGTGTAATTGATATCATTTCTTGTCTTGAGCTAGTCTAACATATGTCCCTTGTATATTTTATTGTATCTAGTACTCAAGGTCATTATCTTGTATCTTATCTTGGCTCTTGCACCCATGATTTAGGCCATGATTATCTATGGTTGTTGTGCATGGTTCCCAAAGAGGAGTTTTCCCTCTAGTAGATGGCTCTTGTATAGGGTTGCAAAAGTATACAAGATTGCGCACTCTAGTGTTTATGTATGTATCAATGGAAGAATAAGGAAATTGTAATGAGGGTCTCATGTTCCTTTGTGCAAATTCTTGAGTTTCTATTATTTTATGAGCTTTCTTTTTTGGGGTTTTTTGTTTCCTTATGTGGGTGGGTAGCTATAAATGTTTAGTTTTTCATCTCCATCAACTTCTAACCGCATTTAAAATATTGATATGATGTTTGGATATTCAACTCCGATTATCATGAAAAAACTCAACGTAAAGTAGTGTGACATTGTGTTTTTATTTGAATTGTATAGAAGGGTTGTAAAAATGAACATCGTCTCAAAATTTAGATTTATAAAAGGAATATAAATATTTTCTTCAAAATTGACAAAAGGGGTATATAAAATGGTGCAAACTTTTTAAAAAGGGGTTTTAAAAATAGCATTTGAACGCACGTTATATAGAAGGTTAACCCAAGGTGGACTTCGCGGGGGGGGGGGGGGGGGAGGAGAGGAGAATGAGTGAGAAAACACAAGGGGGTGGAGAGAAACAAAGAGAGGGGCAACAAAGAAAGAGAGAGAGAAATAAAGAGAACAGGGAGAGAACATGAAACGAAGAGTGTAGAGAGGTGGATAAATGGTGTTAGGTTAGTTAGAAAACTAAAGTTACTCTTCGAGGGAAAGGGGTGTTTAAATTGCCCATGGATTTTTTATACAACAAAGTGGTCTTGGTTAGCCAAGAGAATTCCATTAAAAATTTGAAATGCTAGATTAGGTCAAGTTAGGAATGATAAAATGTCAGCTATCCTAGTATGTCATCCTAGATCCAAATCAATGTTACCTTAGGGGGCTTGAGTTGAGACTATACCTTATTAATAAAGTGGTTGATGCATATTACTCCCCCTCATTTCTCACTCTCTATAAACCAATGCAATGTTCTACTTAAGTTTGAGAGATGATAGCAAAGTAGTTATCTTAAGCTAATATTAGATAACCATGGTAGGAGACTATAGTCACGATTAAGGCTTGCTTTAGATTGATCCTTGTGGGGTTGAGATGGAACTTTCCATATGAGGTAGACTTAAGTAGTTTGAGGTAATGCAAGTTAAGGTAGATTGATCCTTGTGGGATTGAGGTGGAACTTTCCCTAGGAGGTAGACTTAAGTAGTTTGAGGTAATGCAGTTTGATTATTACAAGGGAGTTTTGAGTGAAAGTTACATTGATTATCTCTTGATAAATTTGTGCCATTAGGATTTGGTGGATAGACATGTTACAAATATAGATATGCACCTAGATATGACTACAATCTCTAGATTCGCAAGGCCATGCACTCTCTAGAATTTGATGAAAAGGGATCAATTTGTGCATACCTTAATTGATTTTATGATCCTTCTACATTGTGAAAGGTGTTGGATATGGAATGGCATGTATTTCTTGTCACTGCCGATCATCTTCCCTATATTAGAACTAACCTTAAGTAGATATAGTGGATGGAAAATCTAAAAGTTATTTAATGTTTATTTTGAAGGAATCTATGATTAACCATACTATTAATGTATCTAATTTCCATGGGTAAATCTATATAATAGGATTCTTATCATGATGTAATATCTCTTAGCTATTGAAAAAATGTAAATAAAAGATGACTCTTTGCCTTCTATTTGTGTAAGCTCAATAGCTCCTAAAATTTATGTTAAAATGTAAGATGGTTTATATGGAATCTTTATAATGTATATTAAACTAGTTCGTTATGTGTTGTAAACCAAGAGTTTCAGTTGATGTTAATTCTATTGAGTTACAAGAGAAGAAATCCCTTCTCAAACAATTTTTTTTAAAAAAAGAGAATGAGAACAAAAACTAGTTGTTTGTCATAAGGTAGACAAAATGGAAAACTATGATGGTCATGATGTTTAAGATTGTGAGGCATATCTTAATCAGCGTGTCCCATGTCCTTCCTCTCAAGGAAAGCTAGCAATCAGAAAAAAGCGTCATTTGTGTATAGAACATGTACGACACTTCGGCGAGTTCCAATCAGATATCATTGATCAGGCGATCTCGGACTTTGAGAAAACGGTAAGAAAAGTGTGTATCAATCATGCCTTACATTCACAAACTCATTGAATATCATATATAAAAACATTAAATGTGGCTGTAAAATTTATACATGGAGGTGACGTCTCATCCCAAGGAGGAATGCACCTATTGCAGCCAGTTAGAAGAGTTTGTGGACATGCCATGGATGGAGTTCTTGAGCCAATCCACCACTTGGAAGGCACAACTTAGTCTATACCATCAATACTAGAGGAGAAAAGCAACCTTTCGGGCCTTCCTCCAATCTTGGAGCCTGAGATGGAGGCAATGATCAATGCATTGATGCCCATGGATACTGAGACATCTGATCCGTTAAGAGAGGAAGCATCCATACCATTATATGATGGGTACTGAGTATCTCACCTGAAGACACTGCTTGCACTCCTAAGTGTGCAAGCAAAATACGGGTGGAGTGATGCGAGTGTGATTGAGTTTCTCAATTACATTCTACATACGCTTCGTTGATTTCTTTTTGGCACCATTATAAAAAACAATTGTGCTTTTTCAAGGTATTTTATGATTTCTTTTCAGGTTGCTAAAGTATCATATATTATCACTTGAAAATACCATGCCTAAGTCTCGTGAGATTATGTGCGACATGTTTTACGAAAGATTGGCATGGACTACATTAGCATCCATGCATGTGTCAAATGATTGCGTACTGTTTTAAGGAGAGTATATGACTATGGAGACATATCCAAAGTGTGGTGCTCAGAGGTATCGACAGGACTTGCAAGGGAAAACCATCCCTAAAAAATTTCTTAGACACTTTTCACTTATCCCATGTATACATCACATGTTTTATACGTTGGGCATGGAGAGCTTGACAATATGGCATGCGCAGAATAGATCCATAGATGGAATCCAACGAATATCAGTGGATCCACGCACATGGAGCCACATTGACTTTACATTTCTAGGCTTTGCACGAGAGCCAAGGAATCTTCGACTCGGTCTCGCTATGGATGGCATGAACCCATTTGGTCTCCGCTCAACTTTTTACAGTGTATGGCCTATAGTCCTTGTTAACTACAACATCCCGCCATGGCTTTCTACAAAGAAATGACACCTAATCCTTAGCTTGCACGTCTGGCCCCACTACAAAGTTAAGAATATGGACATCTATCTCCATCCATGAAGCGATGAGCTTAATATTTTGTGGGAGGAGGGGGTCATCGAGGGGGTTATCATGGAAGATATGAACAAGTGTGATGGTCGACGATCCTTACGAGCCATTCTCATGTGGACCATGCATGACTTTCTGGGATTCGGGGAGTGCTCATGTAAGTAGGCTTCCATTCTCGTTGGTAATATCTATCATAGCTTGTTCAAGTTTGTGTTCACTATATAGGGGTGTTGGGACAAGTTTGGTTACCTCAGGTTATCATGCATATCCATTGTGTGGGCCACAGTTAGACTTCCGAAGGTCAAGAACCATGAAGAAGATGGTATATCAAGGACAAGCCGCTTTCTTGACAAAGGGTCATGAACTAAGGGAAGGTTTCTTGTATGACCTCTAGCACGAATGAACGCCCAAAGCTGGTACGAGTTGAAAATGGTCCACACGGAGTCACATCCAAATAGAATGTGATGGTTCTCGGTTTTCTATGACGAGTTGCCATATTGGACCCATGTACAAATCAATCACTTATTGGGTCCCATGTATATTTTCAAGAATGTGGGTAGCTTACAGTCAAGTGATGATGGTTGCTTGCAACTACCTCGTGCTCCTTGGGTTTTGTCCACTAAAGAAGAGCGCATTGTGAAGTAAATTATCAAGTCTACCCACACTCCGACGAGTATGATTGCGTTCTCTCAAATCTGCTTTTTCTAAAGATGACCAACTATCAGGGCTAAAATCCCATGATTGGAATAAGATATGTCAAGTTTGTACTTTCCTCAATTGTAAATGGCCTGCATATTTTGCTATTTGGAGTCGAATCGGTGTTCATAATGCTTTTTTATTTGTGGCAATTTGTACTACTGATTGCAATTGTAGGATGCCTCACTCTAAAAATACGTGATGCGATTTACAGGTTGTCAAATTTAGTGCAATGGATCTCATAGAAGGAGATCAAGACATCCTCTCTTAGATCCTCAAGGCATGGACCAATGGAGATGGTCTTTCTCTTTGAGAAGTACCTACCCACTAGCATGCTCATGATACAAACCCACCTCTTGGTGTATCTTGTAGATGAAGTGGAGATTGTGGGACCTATCCATACATGATGGATATTCTTCTTGGAGCACTTCATGAAAACCTTGAAAGGCTTTGCGCGACAACAAGCTTGGCCTAGAAGGTAGGATGGTTGAAGGTTGGCTAGTGGTATCGGAGGTGTTAGTGCATATTTCACAATGGTTACCAATGGTGGATTCAGACAACAGTATGATATGGTCATTGAAGGACGATGATAGACTGACCGGAGATGTGGTGGTTGAAAATGGGGTAGAAAAAAGGATGGATGCTACAATGGAGGAGAGAGTGAATCGTTTTTGTATGTTGCACCATGCATCCATGGAGACCTGGCTTGCTAGATATGAGCAAGTCAGGAAATATCAGGAAGATGCGAGATTGGGATTTCGACGCAGCATGTGCCATCAATCGATTCAATATCTTGAGGGCATGGAGGAGATGCAACGGTTTATGTATATATGATGGTTACATGGATCTTTGATCGCAGCCTCTCGCAAAGGGGTGGAGGTCTCTACTGAGGAGTGGAAATTCTTGAGGGAATATAGTCCAAAGGTAACCACATGTTTTATAAGCTGTCGTATCTAAATTTTATATGTGATAACTAATCTAATCATTTCAGTGTATAGTACAAAACATATAGTGCGCATGGTTGCATAGGCAACATTTCCACATCGAGCACAGCATCGATGAAATGCGCTCCACAACGAATTGTGGTATCATTGCAAAGTTCGAGCAAGAGAGCCGACAGTGAGCCACAGATCCAAATTCTGTTATAGATGAGATGGAGCATTTTGGAAACTTGCAAAGTGTTATCTCAATGGATTACCGTAGCTTCTCCATGATCATATTTGATGTCAAGAAGTGGTCCTGAAAGGAGCCAGGGAAATCATTCTATGAGGTCCATCTGGATTTCTGGAAATAGATTTCGAGAAAAGATTGACAAATCTACACAACACATTTGTCTTGCAGGGCCATTGTAAACAGGTATATAAACTATTTTTAAAAAAACTTTTACAACATAGATATGTCACAAATGTTGAGTCTCTCTTATATGTGATTTTAAACAAATAATTTTCTATCCAAACCCCCGACAACCTCAATGGTGGTATGTTGTGCCTTCAGTTCCCCAGATGTGAGAGTGTATGATAAAAGCAATGTTCCGAGCATAGATGAGAACACTATGCAAATGGAGAAGTCAATATTGCAAGGGGTAGAGGTCAAAGATGGCTTGGAGCGTGTAGAGGAGGCAGAATTGGGTAACGATGATGGAAAGATAGGAAGCCATAAATTCTTTGAGAACAAGGTGGACTCATCCTTTTGTGGTGACTTGTCTATCGACCTTCTAGTGTATGTAGAGTTGTGTCAGGAGATTGACATGGGATCATAGGCTACCTCATACTTGCAGCATCTGCCTACTATATTCGTTGATGAATTGCTTATAAGGGTACTCTAGAATACACATTTTAAGTAACATCATTTTTATAGAGTTATATTCTTGTGATTTGCTTGAATCGTTATATTGATTATGCCAACATCACTTTTTGTCTGTGGTGTAGGTAATCTTTAAAGATATTTAGAGTGTAGGATGAGTCGAGGGATGAGTGACAAGGATTTGCAAGAGATATTCGCACGTATGTCTCTAGATCAAATTGCTCAATTCAAAGATATGGCAAACTAGGAGCTATCTCGGACACCATCAGGCTGTTCCATTAGATCTACTTTGGCACGCTCTGATGCTTCGGTTTCTAGTAGACGAGGTCGATGCTCTAGACTGGGCCCAGACAAATGGAGTAGTTTAGGGGGTGTTGTAGAGATTTGGATGCTGTGAGCCCATGGTTGGCTCGAGATATAGGTGCTACTTCTCACTCTCGTGCAGGTTAGAGAGAGGGTAGTTTAGGTGGTTACTCTGGAGGCACCGATGCATGTCTCAGTCTCATCATTTTGGTGGAGTTGTGTCACCTATAGGATTTGTCACACCTATGGAGACAACTACTTCAGTGACTCCAGCTTTTGCTCTCAGTCGTTCGACCACCGTAGGTGGCACCCTTATGGGTGCTACTCTGAGAGATACCATCCCTCATGGATACACCAGATGTACAGGGGTCTCTTGGTTATGCCTAGGAGTGCGGTCGTAGGTGGAAGAGGACACATCTTAGATATACCCCAGAGGGGTATGGATACTTGTAGATGCAACACGACATGAATTGTGATCATGAATGATAAGGGAAGGAGGGTGATGTCTCATATGAGAGAGTTGTGCCAACAAGTTTTTTGGCACAACATCTTGGACCATTGGAAGAACATACTTGAGGGGAGCAAGGAGTACATAGTAGCATCCTTGCATGAGGAGTTTTTGGTACCCACTGCAAGAGAGAGGTTTTTAATAGGTTGGATGATGGAGTGCATGCGTACATATATATCACATAGATGATACACACACAAGGCACTCAAGACTGGCGACTCAAAGCTCAAGTGGCTAGACACATATGATTGGCAGAGACTCAGGGAGGAGGCTATAGATTCTCCATGACATTGGTGATAGTAGCAGGAGGTAGCGAGGGTATGATTGGAGACAAGGGTGGTCCATCATCTTGGGAGTGGCACTCATTGGACTTATTTGGAGGACTTTGTAAGTTTTTCTTTTGTTCTTCTCTCTTTTTTTTTGCAATATCGCTTGTACTGACAATCATGTTTCTAACCGTTGTATTCTGTTTTTTTTTGCAATATCACTACATTGATTGATATATTGTAAGCACATGGTGGCCCAATAAGTCACTCATCTTTCTTATCTGTAGTTACTATTTTTATTAAAATGCATTATGTATGGTGGACAAATGTGTAATTTTTTATTTTGCAGACTCCATTTGATGCTCCTTTACGTTAGGATGAGCTTTCATATGGCGAAGATCTATAGCTCGCACTTGGATTTATGGAGCACACATCCTCTTCCTTTTTGGTCCTATGATTTATACAAGTATCTTCTATGTACATTTATTCTATGTATCAGTCTCGTGGATTCAAGTACATGTTGCGCTCATCTTGACGACCATTGCACACTTAACATGTAATCCATTTGTAAAATCCACCAAAAAAAATATCTCTGTAACCACCACTATTAGCGTCGTAAATTTATTGCACGTATCGCTAATGGCGTCACAATATGTGTTGCAAATTGTTGCAATTTGCGTCAGTATTTGCATCGAAAAACTTATGCAAATTGTGATGAAAATACTAATACAAATACCAATGCAAATACCAACGTAAATTGCGATGGTTTCGTGGCGATGCTAATACTAATGTGTTTAGCAATGATGGGTACAATTTTTTAATGAACATTTTCGTGGCTTTGAACATCGATATGAGACATGTATCTTGTAGTGAATGGTTTTTTAAAAATCCCTTATGTTGAATCCATGTGATACATACATATATTTATGACTGATCTCCCCGATTCAGTCTGCTTGTGAAGATGGCAACCCATGGTAATAGTTATTGCATTAGCAACTTCTAAGGGATGGAAGCTCTAACAAATGGATGTGAAGAATGCTTTTCTAAATGGTAACTTGATTGATGAGGTATATATGGAATAGCCTAAGGTGTATGTACACCTTGACTATCCAAAGCATATATGCATGTTGAAAAAGGCCCTCTATGGGTTGAAACAAGCATCGAGAGCATGGAATGCTTGCATCAGTACATATTTACAATAGCTTGTTTTTCAAGTGGGTCATGTTGACCATAGTTTATTTACAAAGAAGAAAAAGAATGGCTATGTTTTCTTGGTGATTTATGTGGATGATCTAATCATTATTGGAGATGATGAATTGTTGAAATTAAAGCAATGTTGCAAATGGATGTGAAGAATGCTTTTTTGAATGATAACTTGATTGATGAGGTATATATGGAATAGCCTGAGGCATATGTACACCTTGCCTATCCAAAGCATATATGCATGGTGAAAAAGGCCCTCTATGGGCTGAAACAAGCATGGAGAGCATGGAATGCTTGCATCAGTTGGTATTTACAATAGCTTGGTTTTCAAATGGGTCATGTTGGCCATAGTTTATTCACAAAGAAGAAAGAGAATGGCTATGTTTTCTTGGTGATTTATATGGATGATTTGATCATTATTGGAGATGATGAATTGTTGAAATTCAAGCAATGTTGCAGGTTGGATTTAAGGTGATGAAGGATCTTAGAGAGCTAAAATATTTCATTGGGATTGAGGTTGTGTCTATGACTCATGGTATATGGTTCCTACAAAAATAGTATGCTCATGATATGTTGCTGAAATATGGGATGATGGAATCTAAGCCTACGGAAACACCATTGGATTAGAATGTCAAACTAGCAATTGATATTGGAAGTAAAATAGAGAATGTTATTATGTATAGACAGATGGTGGACAGCTTGATCTATCTCACTATCACTCATCCTGATGATTTGAGTTATGCAATGGGGTTGATCAGTCAATTTGTGCAGAAGTCTCATAAGCCACATTTAGATTATGTCTAGAGAATCATGCGGTACCGTGAAGGCTACTGTGGATTATGGACTAGTATATGAGCATTGACTTGACAAGGTATACATATGCTAATTGGGCTAGTTATGCCTATGAAAGAAGGTCAACCAATGGTTATTCTTTCACTTGGATAGTAGTATGATCAACTAGAGTAGTAACAAGTAGTCGATTGTTGCTTTGTTTATGTTGAGAGTGGAAAAAGGCTGAATTTTTAACTGATTTTTGTTGTTTTTGAGGTTTGAATGGTTGATTTTTGATGGATTTTGAGTGATGATTGGTTGTTTTGGAAGTGTTTGAGAATATTTTGGATGATATTGATTATTTTTTGGAAGCTCATGATGATTCTTAGTGAAAATATGAAGCTCTGTGATGTTCTGGTAGGTTCTGATTGGTTTTGATACCTTATGTCTAGCTTCTGTTTTGTTTTGATTTTCTTCTGTATGAAGCATGGATCGATGATTAATGAAGATTGAGGTCTTTTGAAATCTTATTGAATAGTTTTTTATAGTTTGGAATGGTTTTAGTATGAGTTATGAGGATATGTTGTTCTCTGATGACCTTATGTAGAGCCTCTTTCTCTGCTCTATTCATATTCTGTTCTGTTCTGTAGATCTTTTGTAAGTGTTTTGTAGAATGTACTTTGGAAAAGTTTTGTAACTTTTGGAAAGGATAAATATAATTTCAAAAGAGCTAAATTAAATGGAAGAAGCAACTGCTGAAGACTGAAGAGAAGACTGAAGTGATAGTGTCAGTAGTGAGCTATGAAGAGACACAGTAGTGGCTCTGGTGACCTTTCATACCTCCCATACCTCTTGGGAGGTGCATCCACGACCTAAGAATGACTATTAAGTACCATTCTTGATTATTGTAGGGAGGAGATGATGTAATATTGAGAGAGAGAGAGAGAGAGAGAGAGAGAGAGAGAGAGAGAGAGAGAGAGAGAGAGAGAGAGAGAGAGAGAGAGAGAGAGAGAGAGAGAATTAGAGATAGGTAATTCTATGAAAAACAATGTATCTATCTATGAGAGATTGAGAGCGAGAGAACTATGAAGACATTGAAGATGAATACTATGTGATTTATTTCCATTCAAAAATGGTTTATTCTTTTGTTTTCCTTGTTCTATTGATGGATTCTATGAAGATATTTGAGAGGACCTAAAATGGATCGGCACTGGCTATGACACTAGTCAGACCTCATGCATACGACAGAAAACCCCACCACATGGCCTCGCAGGCCAGAAGACTCTAAAACTCACTTTGCATTAAATACTTATGACGATTTTGCATATGTATCCAATATGTAGTCCAACGTTTACCTTCCCTTCTCCTTAGAGGGAGATCCCCTAACATATAAGCATAATGCCTCATAATACAGACATAGGGAAGCACCTCTTGGCTGATTGTTGCAGCTCCAATGCGACTCTCCTACACCTCGGGGATTGGCCCCTAGATGCATCGCTAACATATATAACATTCGCACAAACTCCATTCTTTCATAATTTAGCATTCCAGGAGATTTTGATTTGCCTCACAAGACTTTCCTCAACGGAAGCGCCTGTCTAACCAACGACTTAGGTTTCTTGTCCTCTCAGAGTTGGTCAAAATTTATCAAACAAGTGAAATGCATTCTAGGAGATACCACGTGACATGCTTGATGCAAGGTGTATGACGATTGTGCACAACCATTTTATGTTTTTAACAAAAAACTAGCCATGTGAGGTGCGAAAAACAGCCCTTTCATGAATTTTAACTAAGTGTTACGTGCTGCGCTGCTTTAGGGATTAGCACCGAAACGTCCGTGCTACTAGTCGCCTATATTTATTTATGGAACGATCCCTAAATGCTATGCAAAAAGAGGAAAATTAGAATTTTTATCTTTTCATCACTTAGATCATCGCACAAACTTCATCCCCCCCTCACCATTTAGGTGTTGCTGCGTTGCATAGGTGTAAATGGTTGTCTTATGTCATTTTTGTATGTAAAAAATAATAAACACGTACTATAACACAAAAAGACAAGGCCAAACTAAGGCTTAACCTCATGTTTTAACCTTACCAAACATTCACTCACATAAATCTTATTTTTCCAAATTTCTTAAGCGCTAAAATCCCAATTTTCTCTATTTTTTACTATTTTTTCCTATTTATTATTAATAGAAAATAGGTATTTTCTGATTTATTTGTGTTGGATTATTATTTTGACTCAAAATTAACATTTTCTCTGATTTTATCCCATTTTCACTACTTTTTTCCAACTCAAGATCGGAAAAACCACTAATTTCCATTTACAAATGACATTTTGCGGGTTTTAAAAAATTAATAACGGCTCTAAATCATTACGGGTTTTGCATTTTTGTAGTTGCAGCTCTCAAACATGATTCAAATAAGATTCAAACAAACATTCATCGCATATGAACAATATTTGGACCATGAAACAACAAAAACAAGTAAATTTCTTTGTAAAATTAGAGCATACCGCGTGACTTGCATGTTGGCGGGTTTTTTAATAATTATTCCGAGCAACCCATAGACTGACCGGAAACCATTATTCAGTGCTGAACCTCTTTCCTCAGCCTCCTCTTCATCTTGAAGCAATCTGATCACAGTCGGGGGACAAGCATCCTTCAGCCCCTCTTCTTCTTGATTTCTTGTATGCAAACCACTGCTTAGAGGAGAGAGATGGAGGGGAGGGAAAGACTAGATTCTGATCTCCCTGACCGTGCATCCATTTGACGGGTGAAGGTAGGCGATAGGAAGTGTGGAAAGCCTTCAGTTTGCTGCTGTCTTCCGATGGTATGGGTATGTGGAGGCTCTCCTATGGCTATGGAGCCCCTCTCCCCCATTTCGTCGCCTGCGCCTCCATCTCCTTCATTTTTTTTTCACGCAAAAAAAAAAGCCCCCCCTCCCCCTCCCCCTCCCCCCCTCCCCCTCCCCTCCCCCCCCGCCCCTTCGTTGCAAAAATTTTTGGGGGCCAAAGGGGCCCCCCTAAGGGTCATATCCTTTGGACTCTCCTAAAGTCCTTTCCCACTTGGCATTTTGGCCTTTGGCCTTTCAGGCACTCCCTCTCCCACGTTCGGTACCTGAATCGTGGTCTGAAAAATCCTAGGCACCCGTCTTGAAGTCTTCCACTTCCGAGCATCTCTCAGGGTCTCGCCTATCATGCCAAAAAATTATGAAAATTCTCTGACCGTCGTCCAGTGTCTCTTTTAAGCGCTTTCCGGGCATTGCCGCTTAAAATCGTACTAATTGCCACCGCCGCCTTCGACAAAGTCTATTTTTCCCCTGAAATTCATAAATTTTGGCTATTTGTAAGCACTTCTCGGCATCCAAAGTCATTTTACATTGGCGACCACGGGATAGGGTGACTCAGCCCGTCGAATCCCACGAAGAGATCTGCACATAAACACAAAAAAGGAGCATCAAGCTGATACAAAAAATACAGAACACAACACATCACAGGTCATACCCCACCCCCTGACAAAACCAAGGCATGAAATCCATGAGGAGTAGGCCGAGCATAATTTGATAGAAGGCCGAAGCTAGTCACTAACCGACTGCTCCAACACAACCAAACTAAAAAGAACTATCAAAGAGGTCACCCTAAGTAGGGGTCTGAACTACCTTCTTGACTAAGGACAACTCAACCAGGAGATCCCACTAGGCGAGGACTCCTATAGCTTGATCAATAAATATTTTCTTTTAGCACATTTCTTCTTTTAGGCTTTTATTTTTCCATACTCGGGTGTGTAAAAAGGAGGGAGCTGAGCGTAGTGACCCAAGGAGAATAGGGCATCGGCCTCACGTCCTGTATCGGTACCTAAAAATCTACCAAGCCCTCATGAGGCGACACTTAATCCTTTTCTAATGCTCACTTTTATTTTTGCTCCAACCTTCTTTTATTTCCTTTTTTTTAAAATGGCAAGATGTCACCCCAAGGAAGGGCAAGGCATTGGCCTCAGGTCCTATATCGGTACCCAAGAACCTACTAAGCCTTCGCAAGGTGATAGACACTGCACAAGAAATTTTTCTTTTCTTTTTCTATTTTTATAGGTGTTAGAACCCCTTTTTACACAGCTTTGTATATATATACTTTCTTTGAGATATTCAAGGTTTTTTCTTCCTTTTAGCATCATCATTTTTTTCTTGTAGGCTCCTCTAACTACCTCACAACTAAGCAAGAACTCCTAGAATGGCTACCTAGCGGGCTGGCAGAACAGGGTCACCAGAACTGCCTTCTAAAACAGGTCTTTCAATGCATGGCAATGTCTTTACAGAAGCCAACCTCCCTCAAACATACCTAACCTAAACCTGGGACTTCATGCCTTGATTGCCAGTCCCCAACAAATAAAAGAAAGTAACCCTCACCTGCACATATATCATTAATTTCTTAAGGGGAAAAACTCGAAAAGGGGACGAAACCACCTGGAATGACCACAAGAAGCTCCTTTGCAGCAAAGCCTCCCTCCAACGACTTCGTCAACCTGTATGGTGCAATCACTAAAACAACAAAGCATTAAACGTACCTACACCAAATAGAGATAGGGCCCTCTTGGCCTAAAGAGATAGATTATTAAAACCCAAAAAGAACCGGTCCTCTTGGCCTAAAGAAATAAGACAAAATAGCACCTACACATCCCTCCCCAAAATAGTACAGATATACAATAATATGCTCCCTTTCAAAGGAGAAAAATAGGGCTCGCAGCACTAAGCTAAATGCATAAGATTGTGACCCATCCCTCGTGCATATATAGCAAGAGGGATACGCATAACATGGTGTCTTATCAGCCTATGGGTCTAGGATAACAACAGTAGATGGGTCTCGTCTACTCTTTGCATTACCCATATCAAACATCGCTTGCCATATAACGCGTGGTCTGATAACATTCCCCACAAGCGACCAAGTCCTGTCTCATGATCAATAACGACGTCCGAACTAGGGCCACAGTTGAAAAAGAGGTCCTCTTCATAAGAAAAATTAGCTTAGAAATCCCCAAACTAATTCCAATAATGTGGAATCTATTGAAGAGATATGCTCTCAAATTCATCAAGTAGGGTTATAGCAGTTCGATGATACATACGAAGGAGAGAATTTCGAACTGTATATGTCCCGTTGAGTTAATTTAAGATCAACTGGGAATCCCCTTTTATTAACAACCGCCTAATACCTCCTTTCTTAGCAATATTCAATCCCATAATCATAGCTTTAAGCTCAGCCATGTTGTTAGTAAATCCTACCCCGAGATAAGTAGCTAATTTCATTGTAACTCTACGTCAGGGATCTCGGACAAGTGCTTCAACACTTCCTTTTCTATTAGGGCCCCTGGATGCTCCATCAAAGTATAATGTATACGTCCATAATGGGTTTACACAGTCAGCCATCAAGAACTCCCCTATTCGTAATTATGATAGTCAAAGTTCAACATATTTAGAGGATGAACGGATGGCTCCATCGCATCTTCTTCATTAAACTCAACAGGGATGCTTGTTAAGATTTGTAAACAATGATGGTAGAATAAGCCTCCACTGATGATATTGTTGCTCGAGATATGGGTGCTCCAAATAAGGGATTAACTGCCCCATCGACCAATTTAAGCCCTCTTGTAGGTCTCCAATCAGCCCCAACACATGGACCTGCAATGCATTTTTTCGCATTAGCATGCTTAGAAATAATAAGGTTTAATCTTATTAAGATTAACCTTATTCTTAAATTCCACTCCTTGTAGATCAGTTAATAGAACTATGGACTTATTTTTACCTATATGCACTATCTTGTAAGGGCCATCCCATCGAGGTTCCAACTTTCCTGGAAATAGCTCCCTACGTGCATCGTAATATAGAACTAACTGCCCCTTTTTAAAAGTATATTTATTCGCTTTCAAATCATGCAACCATTTCATCCGACGTTTAGCTACCTCTTGGTGCAATAAACTCTACAATTTGAGCTTGTCTAAGTAGGCTATAGTTGTAAACTACTCAAATAGGGCATCTTCATCACCCAGAGAATGATTGATTGTGAATCTAATGGTCAGAAACTCAATTTCTAAGGGCAAGGCACACTCCTCCCCGTAAACTAATTTGAATGGGGTGTGGCCAGTGGCTCATTTAAACGTCGTATTATATGCCCAAACCACCACATATAATTTTGTATCCCAGTCCCGCTTCTTTTCGAAGATTATCTTGGATAGGATATCCACAAGCTACTTATTGGTACTTTCGACTTGTCCATTTGCTTGCGGATTATAGGGGGTCGTCTTGTTATACTTGATTTTCCAAGCTTCAGTCACACTTTATTTAAAAAGTGAGTTCCACGGTCCAATACTATTTCTTTTGGCGGACCAAATTGGCAGATGATTTGCTCAAGTAGGAACTGGCAGTCTCTTTTGCATTATCATGCCTCGTCGCTCGTGCTTTTGACCATTTTGTAAAATAATCAGTTGCTACTATAATGTATATTTTCTGAGTACTAGACGACGGGGTAATTAGTCCCACAAAATCGATGCCCCATTTCTCAAATGGAAGGGTAGCCATAATCAATGTAAGTGGACATTTCCTATTCTCTCTGCTGTCATACCTTTGACAGGTATCACATATTTTAATGTACTCAAAGGAATCTTGAAAAATAGATGGCCATCAATATCCAGCTCTTAAATCTTTCTATGCCATTAACCGCCTAGCAAAGTGTCCTTCACACGCGGAGTCATGGCACTCTTCCAAGATGAAAGGAACCTCGTCAGGCATCACATATCGGCGATAGATATCATCAACACCCTGCTGATATAATGTACCTTTGATCAATGAAAATTTCAATGCCTGTTGTTTAATTTTCCTCTTCTCCGATTTTGATAAAGTAGCTCCAGTCTCCCCGGTAGCAAGATAGTGTGTTATAGCAGCATACCAAGAGGGAATAGATGTCATATCAATCTTGAACAAAGTTTCCATGTCACTTCCTTCAACCACGGCCTCTTTTGGCTCTCCAAAATCCACAAGACACTCTACAATGCCCTAAAGCTTTGGTGGCTTACTCTTGATCTCATAATCAAATTCCTGCAAAGTGATTAACCACTTTGGTAAACGGTCAGGCGGCTATAACTTATTCAACAACAATTGAAGCCCTTTCGCCTTCGTATAAAAGACCACCCTCTCATAAAGAATATAGTGCCTAAAATTTTTGGTCGCAAATACCATTGTAAGGCACTTCTCCATATAGGTGTAGTTAATTTTCAATATGCCCAACTTTCGACTACCAAAAGCTATCAGATGATACCACTTTTCCTCCCATATTTGACCTAAACAACAACTAATATTATGCATGGTTGCTGTTGAAAATATATAGAAATTTTCGCCCCTTTTTGGTGCTTTTAAAATAGATGCTTTGGCAAGCTCCTGCTTGGCATCATCAAAAGACACTTTGCAAGCATCAATCCATGTAAACTAATAGTTAAAGGACAATAGGTTTGTCAGGCAACGTTCTTCCTACCAAGGCATTGATAAACCTCCGATAATACCCTACTGATGACAGAAAGCTATGCACTTTCTCTGGAGTATGTGGCGGACTCATGGCAACTATGATGATCTTTTTAGGATCAGTCACAATCCCTACGGAACTAACCACATGGCCTAATAAGAGCCCATAAGGGACTCCGAAGATGCATTTCTTTGGGTTAAGAGCTATGAAAACTTGTTCGCAATGCTCAAAACACTTGCGCAAAATGATCATCTGTCTATCCCTTACGGTGGCTGCCCCCAGATCATCAATGAATACTTTTAGCTCCTCTAGGGAGCTGTCTCCAAAGGTCTTGTCAGCTGTTCTTTTCCACGAACCAGGTGCATTACACAACCCAAATGACATCACATGGTATGCAAAGGTACCAAAGACTGTAATAAACGTTGTTTTTAGCTTGTCTTGCTCAACAATCACCATTTGGTTATACCCTGCAAAGCAGTCCATAAACAAATAGATTTCCCTACCTGCTAGTTGATCCAAAATTTGGTCAATAAACGGCGACGGGTAGTAATCTTTAACAGTCTGCTTATTCAACTCTCTAAAATCTACACAAAGATGGATTTGATTATTATTATTCTTCCTGATCACAACTGGTGAGCACCATTTAGTATGCTGAACAAGGAAGATAAAACCCGCTTTCCGCAACTTATGTAGTTTCTTGTACAACCCGTCCCTTAATTGAAAAGGCATACGCCTTACTTTCTGACATAGAGGGCAGGTACCTTCCTTTACAGGAATAGTATGCACAGTTAGACTGGGAGGAATACCTCGAAGCTCGTCATAGCTCCAAGCAAAGATATCACGAAACTCTCGAATTAAGGACACATATTCCTCTCTTTCTTCCGAACTGAGCATGGACCCTAATTTAATTGGCCGTGAATCATTTAGCGTACCAAGATCCAGCTCAATAATGTCCGCGTCTCTTATTCGATCATGAGGCTCTATCGGCTCATTCAATGTTATCTGATAAATATCCTCTATAGTGGACCCTTCCTTAGATCCAACGCTTGATGATGTCTCACTACCAGATGGATCATCTACTGTTTCTAGTTCACTAGAGGATAGTGGAGCTCTCTCACTCTGAGGAGACTCAGGGTAAGCATCCACTATTACACGATGAGCACCTCGACCTAGAATCACGCGACCAGTGGGTATATTGACTTGATAGTCTGTCCGTAGAATCCATGGCCTACCTAGCAAAACTCGATAGCTAGGACGTCCTTAAAACCTTATCACCCTAAAGTCTAGAGCATTCCACGCTCGCAACTATAACGTGGACCTTAGTAATGTAACCTTCTGGTTGTCTTAGACTATCATCATATACTATTTACGCAATAAAATATTAATCGATCCTAAACCCCGTACACCTCGTGCAAAAAGCAACCCAAAGTAATCTCCCACAACGATAAATGTTGGTGGCTAAGTGCTCCCTCCGCGTGCACTAGCAAACTCTAGCCCACGTTATGCATAAGAGGCCGAGGCTCAAAAGCCGTTGTTCCATGTGGGAACACCCCTCCAAGGGGAAAAGGGATAATGGATAAATTTTTGGCAAATGTTTTTATGGATAAACTCCCCTCCTCTACAGCTGTTGCATGGCGGAGGAGAGGGAGTGTGAGAGGAATACTTGAGTTAAGTGGTGGAGGGCATGGGGGAGGGAATCATGCACCCGCCACTTGGGTGGCTACCCCCCCATCGTAGTGCTATAAGAACACCCCCTCCCCAAGCTTGAGGGGAGGAGGGAAGAGAGAGAGGATAGGCTGCTGCCCCGCCTGTGGAACCAAGCTGCCGCCATGTTGCCTTCACGGTGCCAGGCCACGCCGCCTACTATTGCGCCACGCCGCCTGCATCACCGCCATCATCATCATAATCATCATCATCGTTTTCCTCACCTCCATCCTCATCTTCTCTCTCCATCATCATCATTATCATCATCGTCGTTATCCTCACCTCCATCCTTGTCTTCTCTCTCCACGTCATTTCTTGTCACACAGAAGCATAGAAGCTTCTATTGGAAGCTTCTAATAAGGCTTCCATAAGCCTTGTTCTCCCATGCTTCCTTTGTTTTTCTTAAAACCGTATTTGCAAGGGCTGTGTCCTACATGGAAGAGAAGATATTGGACAAAGAGGATTCGAAACGCGAAGTGATCCTAGTGAGAGTTGCTGAAACGAAATTACTGCAACAATGGCTCCTAAACAAAAGGCGAGAGGAGCACATGCGGGAGCTTCCACCCCTAGTACGCAAATGAACAACACCCCGAATCTTAATGCCCAGGTTTCGATAAATTTCCTGCATGAAATGATGCATTAAGCATGTCTCCAATTCCGCATAGGCAAGTTCTGAACACATTGGAAAATTCATATACTCACATTGAATCACCAAGTTAAGTTGCATGATGAGCACTTGCATGGTCAAGAGAGTAGTTGCATTCCTGAACGCATATTACATAAGTTAAAAAGGTGGATTTGTCTAAAGGCATCCTTGTTGCCTCGCGAAAAGAACAGCGCATAATGCACTTAGGTAATAATTTCCTAGTTGTGTCTCATATATGAGATAATCTTAGACGCCCATTGAATGTTGTCCAAATAGTCACAATGCATGGGAAATTTCATGCAAAGATGGTTGCATTTTAGGTCAGGTTAAGTGCTAATGGAAGGATTAATTTAATGTTGGACTCATGGTATTCACTCATGCATCGAGTCCTTTTATCAAAGTTTGAATGCATCTTCATTAAAAATATTAAAGCTTTGATTTCGTTGCATCATTATAGTTTAGGGCAAGGAAAATGAATGATCATTGTAAATCTTATAATTTCATAGAAGGAAAAGGTTTATAGTCTTGAAATCACAAATTTGCATGAGATGATACCTGGCATACATCTTGTAGCTCCTTGCATCTTTTAGGGAAAAGTACTTGCTAATTTAGAAGGAAGTATTTGCATCTTTTAAAGGGATGATTGTCTCTAATCATGGGTTAGTTAAATCAACTAAGTAATTCGTGTATAGTTGAGTTGCTCACATGAAAATCATAAAGGTGCGATTAGATTGCATATAACGATCACCTCAAGTGCTAGGTAGGGTTAAGTTACGTTAAAATTCTGCCTAGTATCGCACTTGGGATGCCGATTTGAGACTTTTGATTCTAAAGGTCCTACCCACATTCACGGAATGTTAGGGTAAGCTAAACGCCTATGCAAGAATGATTTAGGGTTCTCACCCTAAGGATCAAATGACCAAATGCTAGATTTCCGCAAGGAAATTAGGAATCCTAGGGCCAAAGCGTTATCAGACTAGTAGGGTTAGGGTTGGATTAGGTCAAGAGGACATCCCAAACCCTACATCTTGACCAAGGAATATCGTGTGATGGGAGAAATAATCCCACAAGTTAGGTGTGACACTTATCTCATGCAACAAGTTGCAACGTCGCATGGTTTTGTGTCTAAATGACAAAATAGTATTGCAACTCCTTAGAACAAGGTTGGCGAGTTCTAAGTACAAGCCTAATTTTCTAGAGGATGATTAGTCATCCTGCTACATTACCCCTCCTTGAGGCTGATTTGCCAAGTTAGGGTAATTATGAATTGCCTAGCAAGCAATTGACAAATCAAGTGAGGACAACGGGGTTGCCAAGGATTTATTGTCTATAATTTAAGGAAACCTAAGGTGGAAACAATTTGGGTTAACAGGGTATAAACCCTAACCCAATGAAAGAGGATAAACAAGCAATTCAGCTTACAAAACCCGTGGGATCTTGCTAAGTCGTGATTGATCCCGGATCGAATACTGGATATATTCAGAAAAAAGGATTCACACCTTAGCAGTTGGCTGTACAAACGACCACTGGAGTGCTTGTGTTTGTACACTTAGGAGCACTGTTTGTTCTTCTTTGATCAAGGAACTAATGCCGAAAAAAAAATTAATGCTTTATGTTAAAAGCCTGGAGGGAGAGGCAGTGTGGTGGATGTGACCCTGGGTCCGTCCTATGAAAGGGTGGTCCCGGTTGGCCGAGAACTTTTCTCAAAGGAATTGATAGCAAGGTAGCAATGACGTAGAACCTAGAGACGCTAGAGTCCCGATTTATACTGTTTTAGAGGAACGAAATGGGACTATGCCTTACGGGCAGAGAGGTCGAGCTTTACATCCCTCTCATTTCCCATTCTCCTTGAACCAAGTGCAGTATAAATCAGCTTTGACCCTGATGCTTCTGCGTAAAGTGGTTCGACGCTAGCTACTTCCTAGGAACTTGACTATTAGGGAAACCCTAATTCAAGTCGATCCTAAGTGGGAATAGCCAGAATGCTTCCGCTTTGTGGCAAGCTCCGGAAGACCTAGATCGCAAACCCCGTGACATTCCGTGGGAGTGCCGAGCAGCGCTTTCTGGACTCTCTTCCCAATGGGCTGCTAAGACGTGTCCTACAAGTGGACAGGTGGACACGTTACACATCAGCCATCCTAAGAAGTGTGGAGCCATCTTTTTGAATCTCTAGACCTAACCTCTCCATCAAGTCTAAACTTGTGATATTCACGGAGGATCCAATGTCCACGATAGCTTGCTCCACTAATATTCCATCCACATATGTT
Organism: Lygodium microphyllum; assembly: GCF_053477565.2. NCBI lineage: Eukaryota > Viridiplantae > Streptophyta > Polypodiopsida > Schizaeales > Lygodiaceae > Lygodium > Lygodium microphyllum. Next base: position 90,372,326 of record NC_141136.1, on the reverse strand, counting down.
GGAACCTTAGGGCAATGCTTTTCAACATGATCAAACCAATCTTTCCCCACTCTAGCTATGCCCAAAGGTTCTACTATATACCCTATATGCAAGATTTTCTTGAATTCCTTGCATACTCCAGGAGAAAGTTTAATCTGCAGGAGATTCACGTCTGGTTTGACTTCGCAAAGGAAACTTGCTAGATCAAAGTCATGGTAATTAGCCAAATTTCTCTTCTCGCACCAAACCATTCTCTCCCTTGGTCTTTCCATCAACTTTGGTGCCTCTTTTTTGTTGAGATTCAGCAATCACACTCACTGACAGCCTCTTTGTATGGAGCTTCAGGGCCAAGGACATGCAGGCTTACCTATCCCATATGCACAGTGGTGCCTACTGCAGTTTCCTACTTTCCTATAAAGCATTGTACTTGCTTCCTTTTCTTAATGCAATGATAGTACTCTTTTCTTATCAGTAAAGTGTCAGTGTCATTGTCCACATACACAAGATTGTGTTTATGAGTCCAAGTCTCAATCTTGGAACCTAATTCACTTGTGTAACAAACAGTGTCTTTGTCTCCTTCATCATGAGTTTACTCTTCTCCTTTCATCCACCATAACTAACTGCCATGCTCTAGATCCATGTACTTTCACATGGTATCAGAGCTCAGCTGAGCATGGCTTAGCTCTCCTCTACTCTCTCTCAGCTCATCTCCATCTCAGATCAGCTCAAGTCAAGTTTATGGTTCCATTTTTCACCTCCATCTCTACTTGGCCTTCCTTGGCAGCCATAGCCATGGCAGCCTGCACCCTACCTGCTTCAAGCTCCTGGATCTCTCTCCACAGGTCAAATATCTTGGAGCTTCCTTTTGGAAAAGTGTTCTCCAACTCACAAAGCTTCCCTGTATCACATCAATCCATGAAATTTGGCTATCTAGAGCTCAGCATTGTGAAAATTCTCAATCTCTGCCCTGTGTCTGCCATAGCTAGACAGGACCTACCTCACTTGGAGCTTCCATAACTCCTTAACCAGGCCACTTCAGCTCTTGCTTCCTTCTAGGGGATTTTTTTCCTGCTCAATGCACTCCACCTTGGCACATCAATTGATCATGTTGTTGCTCTCTGGCCCTTGCATTGGAGAAATTGGCTGCGCCTTTCCTAATCTGCATCATTTCTGATTAAGCTCTCTACGCATGCCGTACTTCCCGCGATCTAGTTGATTGCTTTGGGGCTTTGATAGCCCTTGAAGTAAGCTTCATTTTCATCAAATTTTTTTTGAAAATAATCAAGTATTGAGTTCACAGCAACTAAAAAACCAGGCCCCTGTCTCAGAAACCCTAATTCCACCATAGCCAAAATCTCCCAAGCTCATTTTTCTCTCAGTTTCTCACTCTTGCTACTAAACCAAGCTAAAGCCTACTAAATTTGAAGATACAAACATAGTGTCCATTGACACTCATTTAGTGCTCTTAGCACTTGTGTCTTGTGACACAACCAACTCTCTGTTGTTGAAATCTGAGAAATTGGTGTTGATTTGCTGATGCTTCAGCCATCCAACATTGGAAAAGACTCTCCAAATGCTCAGTTCAAGGGAGTCGGATTTCACACCTGGCAAACCCGCATCAAGCTCATTCTGATGAAGAAGGGTCTTTGGGCCATTACCAATGGCAAAGAGAAGAAACATCGGGATGCGGACCTTGCAGTTACTTGGCAGAAGAATGATGACAAGGCACAAGTCATCATTAAGCTGGAATTGGATGACAGCTACATCCATCATGTGGATGCCTGTGACACATCCCATGACACTTAGGACAAATTGGATACCTTATTTGGTGCACAGTCAAAGTCATCTAAGTATGGTCTATTGATTGAATTTTTTCGACTTGATATGAAGCCTCATACATCCTTGGCATCCCATTTGAACTACATGGAAAGCCTGCTTACTCAACTTACAGGGATAAAGCTAAAAATGGATGAAGATGTTTGTATTGGTGTCTTGTTAAAAAGTCTGCCTCTTGCCTATGATAATGTATCAACCACTCTAACCAATATGCCTGATCCTCAACTTGTTGATATTAAAGCCTCTCTGCTAGAGGAAGAAAAGAAACTTAAAAGCAAAGAAGAGCCTAGCACTTCAAAGGATGAACAAATGTTATATGTAAACTAATACAAAGGTAAAAAGGAACCGCTCTTTTGTGACTTCTGCAAAAGGACCGCGCACACTGAGAAGTTCTATCATGCTAGGAAGAGGTCCCAAAAGGCCTATCTTGCAGCTGTGAAAGAAGAAGAAGACCATGGACCAAAAGATAAAGATGAAAATGAAGATGAAGACCACCAAGATCGGAAGGACAAGCCTCATCAATCCTTCTACTCTCATTACTCTGATAGACTATTTTAAAAGCCTTGTATTTCCTAGCCCTAATGCTTCTTGCCATAAGCTTTGTAAATTCCTCATGTAACTTGACACTACAGTCCCTGTACACTTTGTGAGGCCCCTGTTACAGCCTTTGGATGTCCATCATATTTTGGTGCCCACACTTAGCCTTTTCTACGACAGCCTCTAGTGTCTACCATGTTTGTGGTGTGCCTACACTTTGCAGGTGGTTCTCATTACAGCCTCTACACACATTGTGCCTTTTTAGTTGTGGTTGAGGAGGGGTGTTGAGATTCAGCAATCACACTCATTGACAGCCTCTTTGTATGGAGCTTCAGGGCCAAGGACATGCAGGCTTACCTATCCCATATGCACAGTGGTGCCTACTGCAGTTTCCTACTTTTCTATAAAGCATTGTACTTGCTTCCTTTTCTTAATGCAATGATAGTACTCTTTTCTTATCAGTAAAGTGTCAGTGTCATTGTCCACATACATAAGATTGTGTTTATGAGTCCAAGTCTCAATCTTGGAACCTAATTCACTTGTGTAACAAACAGTGTCTTTGTCTCCTCCATCATGAGTTTACTCTTCTCCTTTCATCCACCATAACTAACTACCATGCTCTAGATCCATGTACTTTCACATTTTTTAGCCTTTACCTTCTTTCTTGGCAATCCTTTATCCTCCTCGGGATCGACTTACTACCAACAGGTCTTAATGGTCCACCTTCCTTATCAGGATTTAGGATTTGCTTTTCCCTAGCATCTTGCTTAGGGCTTTCCTCGATAGGTTTTACAATTCCTTTATCACCCTCTTTAATCTTTTGACCTCTTGTTACAGCTCGTAGATTAGAAGTTTCAGCATCGTTGACATGTACAGCCTCAATAAGGCTGACTCCACTGCCATGAGGTAACTCCTCTATAACAACCTTTCCTCTTTGCAGTATTTACATCGGTCCATCGTCTTGCGGGAGATTATTCCCTTATGTGCGATGGTTAATTGGACCTGGTTGTTTACTCCCTTGTTGGAGAGAACTGATCTTATTCCAACAGGTAGCAGCTAAGTGGCCAAACTTCCCACAAATATCACATTTGACATTCGAGTAATTCTTAGGGAAATTTCGGCCCCCACACCACTTACAACGAATCTTGAGGGGCCACCCTCTTCAGGGCGTCGGCTCCCTATCAAATTCTGCTACTTCTTAAGGAAGTTGACATCCACAGTTATTTGTTGATACTGTTCAAAGATCATATCACTTTAGTGCTTCATCATGTCCTTAACTTCACCAAGGACATTAGAAGCACTCAACTCATAGCCGCGATCGTCAGTCTCTATCATCCCATGGGCCTAACCACTTGATTAGGAATCGGCTGTTGACACACTGGGACAACATTAGTATTCATTGTTTGGTTTCCACCACTATTTAGCGAGGCCGCCTGACTAGCCATAGGCATAATCATGCTAGGAGGAGCTGGTAACATAGGAAAATTCGACATAATACTCCCTCTGCCACTCGTATTTAACATGGGGCCCGTTTGTCAAGGCCAAATTATTACCATTCCAATTTATCCTTGTTGCATAAGCTGCTTGCAAGCTTGACTCTACTCCTTCTACTTGGGTAATGACAGCGTCAATATCCGCCAAAGCAACACTACTCAACTGCACCTGGATATTAAAATCTAATCCATGTAGGAAATATTGCAACTGTGCAGCCGCTGGAATGGGAATATAAGCGTTAAGTTTGCGAAGAACTTGTTTTAGTTTCTTGGCATATGCATGGACATTCTCATTTGGCTCTTGGCGTGTTACATTCAGAACATGCAACCAATATTGCCCACCCTTCTCAGGGGCAAACTCTCTACAGAAAGCTGTAAAGAATTGGGCACTGCTAGTTATGGTTCGAGCTTCTAGACCGAGATACCACACTGTCGCTCTTCCTTTTAACGTCATGTTGAAGAACATCATTAGGTGTCCTTCGTCTTGGATTCGATAGTTGAACATGAGCGTTTGAAACTCCTTAATGTGGAGTTCTCCATCTTCTTTTGCTAACCCATGGAAAATGGGCAACGATGCTCTTAATGCCGATAAATCCGATATACCTGCTGGAATTGCAATAGGTTGTGTCATGGCTACCACCAAATTGACAATAGGAGTTTGTGTAGGCAACACTACATCCCCACTTGTTGTGGGTTGATTAACTCGAAATAGGGAAGTACCAAGACTTCCACTTGCACTCAAAGAGCTAATCGTAATACCTAGGTTACTAGAACCACTGCCACTGTGCGTAACGGGCTGCTCCTTTGAGGAGAATAGCATCTTACAATCTCCAACCACCGTCTAGCCCTCTTAGCACGTTCTGTTTTTTGTATTTTGTCTTGACAGTCCTTGTCAGAGGACATAAACAAACTATTTGGTCCCTAAAAACCCTAGATTCGAGAACCACCACTTGTTGGCGGCTCCCGGCATATGCACCACTGATGGGACCTAAAATGGGTTGGCACTGGCTATGGCACTAGCTGGACCTCATACATATGACAGACAACCCCACTACACGGCCTCGTGGGCCAGGAGCGTCTAAAACTCACTTTGCACTAAATACTTATGACAATTTTGCATTTGTATCCAATATGTAGTCCAACGTTCACCTTCCCTTATCCTCAGAGGGAGATCCCATAACATATAGGCATAATGCCTCGTAATACACACATAGAGAAGCACCTCTCGGTTGTTGCCGCAGCTCCACTACGACTCTCCTACACCTTGAGGATTGGCCCCTTGATGCGGGTTAATACATATAACATTCGCACAAACTCCACTCTTTCATAATTCAGTGTTCCAGGGGATTTTGATTTGCCTCACAAAACTTTCCCCAATGGAAGAGCCCATCTAACCGATGACTTAGGTTTCATGTCCTCTTAGCATTGGTCAAAGTTTATCAAACAAGTGCAATGCATTTTACGAGATACCACCTAACATGCTTGATGCAAGGTGTATGATGATTGTGCACAACCATTTTATGATTTTTAAAAAGACCAACACCCATGTGAGGTGTAGACAACAGCCCTTTCATGAATTTTAACTAAGTGTTACGTGTTGCGCTGCTTTAGGAACTAGCACCGGAACTTCCTTGCTACTAGTCACCTATATTCAATTATGGAACGATCCCTAAATGCTATGCACAAAGAGAGAAATCAGAATTTTAATCTTTTCAACAATTAGATCGTTGCACAAACTTCATCCCCCCGTCATCGTTTAGGTGCTACTGTGTTGCATAGGTGTAAATGGTTGTCTTATGTCATTTTTGTATGTAAAAAATAATAAACACGTGCTATAACACAAAGGTACAACGCCAAACTGAGGCTTAACCTCATGCTTTAACCTTTCCAAACATTCATGCACATAAATCTTATTTTTTAAGCGTGAAAATCCCAATTTTCTCTATTTTTTGCTATTTTTTCCTATTTATTATTCATGGAAAATAGGTATTTTCTGATTTATTTATCTTGCCTTATTATTTTGACTCAAACTTAACATTTTCTCTAATTTTATCCCATTTCCACTCCTTTTTTCCAACTCAAGATCGGAAAAACCACTAATTTTCATTAAAAAATGACATTTTGCGGGTTTTAAAAAATTGATAACGGCTTTAAATCATTACGGGTTCTGCATTTTTATAGTTTTAGCCCTCAAACATGATCCAAACAAGATGCAAACAAACATTCATCTCATATGAACAACATTTGGACCATGAAACAACAAAAACAAGCAAATTTCTTTGTAAAATTGGAGCATACCGCATGTCTTGCGTGTTGCGGGTTTTTTAATAATTATTATGGGCAACCCATTAACCAACTAGCAACCATTCTCCAGTGCTGAACCTCTTTCCTTAGCCTCCTCTTCATCTTGAAGCAATCCGATCACAATCGGACAAGCATCCTTCAGCCCCTCTTCTTCTTGATTTCTTGCATGCAAACCACTGCTTAGAGAAAAGAGATGGAGGGGAGAGAAAGACTAGATTCTGATCTCCCTGATCATGCAGCCATTTGACGAGCGAAGGCAGGTGATAGGAAGCGTCGAAATTCTTCATTTTGCTGATGTCTTCCGATGGTATAGGTATGTGGAGGCTCTCCTATGGCTATGGAGCCCCTCTCCCCTCATTTTGTCGCCTGTGCCTCCATCTCCTTCATTTTTTTTCACGCAAAAAAAAAAAAGCCCCCCCCCCCCCCCCCCCCCCCCCCGCCCCCTTCAATGTGAAAATTTTTGGGGGCCAAAGGGGCCCCTCTAAGGGTCACACCCTTTGGACTCTCCTAAAGTCCTTTCCCACTTGGCATTTTGGCCTTTGGCCTTCCAGGCACTCCCTCTCCCATGTTCGATACCCGAATCGTGATCTGAAAAATCCTCGGTGTCCATCTTGAAGTCTTTCCCTATCGGGCATCTCCCAGGGTCTCTTCTTTCATGCCAGAAAATTATGAAAATTCTCCAACCGCCGTCCAGTGGCTCTTTTAAGCAATTTTCAGGCATTGCCGCTTAAAATCGTACTGATTGCCACCGTCGCCTTCGATGAAGTCTATTTTTCCCCTGAAATTCATAATTTTTGGCTATTTTTAAGCACTTCTTGGCATCAAAATTCATCTGTCAATATTGAATATTATGGTTGATTCTATTAAATCTATGGGAGATATCTACTATGATACTATGTGAAGATTTGTTGTTTTTTTTGTTTTAGTCATCAAAAGAATGAAACAAAAGCTTGTTGATGTTAGAAGATAGATTTTCTTGCAGTAGAAACCCCTTTTCCTTGGTGTATGTCTTGGGCTCCATGTTTTTGATGCACAGCCGGGGAAATTTGCCATCAACAAGCATCAGAAGAGGTTGAAAATGAGGGAAATGGCATTGCCAAGAAGAGGAGAATTCAATGCAAAGTTCCTTCTTCCACTGAAGAGTTAGAGATTCTGATTGTCAAATCCACTTTCTACAGTCTTTTGCAACCAGCTTAGCCTTATACTTGCTAATGGAACCATTTGCATTATGCTTGAATTTGTAAACCCACTTATATCCAATAGCTTTCTTACCCTTAGGCAAGGGTACTAAATCTCAAGTCTTATTGGCTTCTAATGCATCCATCTCCTCATTCATTGTTGCATCCCAATGAGAATGACCAGTAGCATCCTCAAAACAAGTGGGCTCAATATCCTTAACTAGTTTCACCATATAAGTATAATGGTGAGCTGCATAACCTTTAAAACCAAATCTTTTAATAGGGTATCTGACCCTGCTAGACTTCCTACCACTGGATCACTCAATCGAGTCTTTACATTACTATGAGCTCTCTGTACACTTGGTATCCTGACTGAAGGAATACCAAGCTCAATATCCTCAACTAGTTTCACCATATAAGCATAATGGTGAGCTGTATAACCTTTAAAACCAAATCTTTTAATAGGGTATCTGACCCTGCTAGACCTTCCTACCACTGGATCACTCAATCAAGTCTTTACATTACTATGAGCTCTCTGTACACTTGGTGTCTGGCTGAAGGAATACCAAGCTCATCATTCAAACTCTCTAAACCACTAGAATCTCCATCAAATCCCAAATGACTAGTAGATGCATCATTACCATCTAGCACTTTCTTCTTTCCTTTGTCTTTTCCTGCAACACTTATAGATCCACTTAAAGATGTGGGGCTACTCCTTAGTCTCCCTCAAACCAAGGGCTCAGTGTAGGTGTAGTACCAGATGATGTTTTTGGTCCACTAGGACTCCATGATTCTTTCTTTTTTTTTCTACACATAGCTATCATGATCATTATCATCATCCAATACATCACCAAAAGGTGCATACCAATTGCTCATCTCATAAAAAAATAACATCCCTCACTTTGAACTCACTTGCAACAGGTTTATAATAATTATACCCTTTTTGCTCTAAAGCGTATCCAATAAAAATACATTTTTCAGCCTTGGATCAAGCTTCTTTTGTAGCTCATATGGCACATGAATATATGCAACAAAGCCAAATACCTTCAAGTGTGATACATCAGGCTTCTTGCCTAAAAAGCACTCTTTGGGAGTCATCCCATGAATTGTAGCTATGGGAGTTCTGTTTATAATATAGACAGTAGTATGGACAGTTTCAAACAAAAATGTTTTGGCTGTAAGAAGCTGAGAATAAGAAATTAGTGTAAATAACATTGATATTATGCCATGTCACACTGACATTGGTATAAAAGGAGAGGACATGTAATTTTACACATCTTTTTGATACATTAATACAATTACAATCTTTCTCTCCCTTCTTGCTCACAGCTTTTATGGCTTACCCTTCTTTCTTATCTTTCTCTCTCTAAATCTAGTCTTTCTCTCTCCTCGTCACTCTTCTTCTCTCTCTTTCTGCAGTCTTTCTCTCTCTTATGCAGTCTTCTCTCTCCTCTTTCTCTCTCTTGACGAAGGAAATTTGGTATGGCAGCCTCTATACTATGCCAAACTCCCTTCTGCCACAAAGTGAATGAGATAAGGGCACCACCTAGTCATGGAAGAGCGGACTAGGACGCTATGTAAGAGGGAGAGGAGATTGTAAGGGAGAAGAGATGAAAACTAAGAGAGGAAGAGAGAGAGAGTGAGTGAGAATGAGAGAACTACGAAAAAATAGATGAATCAATAAACTTAAGAGATGGAGAAACCTCAGGACATAACCAATATACACAATATGGACACCAATATCCTGGGCTTATTACATTGTAGAGCACACATAAGCTATAGTAAGAGAAGGGATTCCATAAGCTCATGAAGGTGAATGGGAAAGGCTCAACAGGGCTGAAGGAGGCCTCTTTGCTCTCTCTCTTCTTCCAAATTACAAAGGAGAAGGCCTCTTTATATAGGCCTTGAGGGTGTTTAGGGAGGAGGTTAAGATGTAATAGGAATTAACACCACCAAAGCTCCATTAAGGCGGTTCCACCAATATGGAAGCTCCATCTAGATGTTTTGTTGACCAATTTGTACTTAATCAAGCTCCATTATAGGTGAGTTGTCTCCATTCTCCCCCCCATAGCTTGAGTCCAAGAGCTCTCCTATAAAAAAATATAGAGAATCTTCATAAAATAAGATCATATCTAGCAATAATAGAGAGAGAGTAATGAGAGTTCATACATTACTACTACAACTAAGGATGATTTGAGGGTGATTTAGGAGGGGAATTCTAATGGTTTATTAGATTGAGAGAGAGGATAAGAGAGGGGAAAGGGTTAGGGTCTAATGAATGATGTTTTATGGAAGTGTTAAGTGTGGGGAAGAAAGTATGGATGTGTATTAAATTGGGAGGTGGTCTCCACTGCAGTTGGAAAAAGTTGGCATCCACCATTTTGGCCATATCTCCCGACTTGTAGCTCCAAAAAATTATAAAAAAATACCAGACAAAACTTCAGCTCGCGCGCTACAACTTTCATGTTGAAAAGTTTTTTTGGATCGGAGTGGAAGTATTTTTAAAAAATCTTACAAAATCATGTGCCTGATTTTTCTTCCACTAATGCTTTCAAGAAGGGTCCCATTTGGTTGAATTGTCATAAGGCTCCAAAGTCATGACATTATGAGCCTCACATGCCCTTTGGATGGCTCCAAATCCATTTCATATCTTTCCTTTTCACATTATACATTTTTCCTTCACCTTCCTCCATTGATCTTTACTCTTCACCCCCCCTTGGTAAACCGGTCCATGAAATATTTTCATCCAGTGATGTCTTGGATTTCCCAAGAGGTTGTTCCCACCCTCTTCTTTATTTCAAAGCTCCAAATATACAAAAAATCAACAAAATGTTAGACAAATATTTTTTGTGATTTTCTCAGATCATCTCCCTAGTTCTCTCTCTGACAAGTGGTATCAGAGCTTGAGTCTTTGATCCATTATTTTCTTCCATTTTCAGTCCCATTTTCCTATTTCAAAATCAATTTCAGACAAAAATGGTACATGACAGTGACTAGTGGAGTGCTGTAGGACATCTATAGTTAGCAAGATACTACATCTGGAGATATCGAAGGTCAGATATGGCGGATAAAAACTTAAATGGCTGGACGTCATCAAATTTTATGCAAAAATGGAGGTACACAGGTACAGACATGGCATGCAGCATTGGAGTGACTGATGGACATTTTCAAGAAGAAAACATGCAGCATTGAAAGCCAGTGGACATTTCCAAGAAGCAAGACATGAAATATTTTGGCATGCACATCATCAAGTTGATGATCAGCCCTTAGCTTCTCCAAAGTCTCTGCAAAAAGTGTACAAACACTCGGAAATTGTGGTAGCCTCGTGAACCAAGTTGCAACAAAGGGGACACTCTAAGCATGCTATAATTGGTGCCCTTGCAACCTTTACCAAACTGCACGTCATCTTCCTTGCACTTTCATGAAGTCATTCGATCAGGTGTATTCAGATGTTAGATCTACCATGGAGTCCCTGCTGCAAGGGATCTTTCAAGTCTGCTCCTCAAGTCTGCTCCTGACATGCTTGTTTGCATTTGACCGCCGATGCGTTGAAGAGCAATAAGCGATACCTGCACACTGTTCTGCACTGTAATCACATTAGGAGACCTGCTCGGAGAGCTCTCGCCCAGAGGAAACTGAAGGGATGCAGCACGTCTGCTCTTCCTACCTCCATTAAAGGTAAAGGAGATGCAGCTGTCGGCTGAGGCAGGATGGCAGTAGCGTGCGATCCACCTCCTTATGCGTCCGCACATACAGAGAGAGAGTCTCCATTCATATCACCATCTTTTTTTTTCTTTGAGCGCCTTTGTTCCAAAGGTGCACGACATTTTGCAAGCTCAATCTTAATTTTACTGCCATGCCTCTACTGCACGGACAACATCCTCTACAACAGCAAATTGGACAAATCCAAACCCTCGATGCTGCTCTGAATTATTTTTCCTTTACTATGAAACTGCGCCGAACTGGTCCGATTTCACCAAACACCTCCTATAGCTGGGAATCACTGCTACAATAAGTCTGTCATAGGACTACTGGAAGGGAGGCAAGGGACCACAGAATACGAAGTGGAGCAAACGGTGGATGAAGAAGTGTGGCTGGGAGAAGGAGGAAGAAGATGTAGGGTCCGGCTTGAAAGCAGGGAACTGAAACTTGAGACGTGGCATCTTTCAGTTGCTTGTCAAACATTGAAGCAGCTTCATTCTTCTCTGAGAGAACTGAATCCAAGTTTGCTTTTGCCATATTTTCTGATTCGGCGGTAGCATTCTTTGTGAGCAGGAGTTCCTTCTGCGGATTCTGATATGCTTTCACTTCGTTTGATTTACCTTTATCAATCCATGGAAAGCATAGTAATTGAGTGCCCACAGGTTTCTGTTCTGCTTGTTGGTCAAAATCCTAATCACTCTCATGCAGAGGTGCAACAACAGAGGAGGTGCAACAACAGAGGGTGAGCTTGAGCTAATTTCAAAAGACGTATAGCTGATTTCAAAAGACGTAGTGGTATCAGGAGTCAAATCATATCGCTGCTCTTCAGTCCCAAAATCTCTCGTGTCTATCTCATCCACTACTAACTATTCATCTACTCTCTCAACTTGAGAATCTCTATCTTCAGATTCTTCCAAAGCTTCTTTCCTTCCATACAAATTCTTGCACCCTTCACAGTGACAATTGTCTGAGTAGCCAACACCTGCCTGATAGAAGAAACCAAACTCTGCTGCAAATCTGCAGCCATGAACAGGATTCTTGTCACTGCTCAGGAGGCTGTAATGCCTTTCTCCTGATTAATCTTCTCTCTTACACATTCAGTATTTGCCTCTTACCTGGTTGACCTTCTGAATCGTAAAAATGCAATTGCATTCAAATTGACATCTTGATTAAATCTGCTGTTTGTGAATGCAATAAGACAGTTAACACTATCTGTTATTTGGGAGACGCAAGGCTTCATATCGCATCAATAGCTCGATTTTCATCTATCAACAATGCAACCAATGGTAGTTTCCCATGCTTCAGAGAAGATTTGATTGTCTCCTGGCTCACTGGAGATCCAGATTCATACATTGCAATAGCATCATCAATGATATCTGGAACTCTAGGATTGACAATTTTGGACGGCACTAAAATTATTCAAAAATTTTGAAGAATTTCATGGGGCTTTTTCTCTTCAACACTTCCTGAATGTTCTTAGCATCAGTGACCGACAACATTTGAAGGTTCTTTCCCAACTTTGAAGAGATCGAACCATTTCTTGAAGGCTCAACAATGATCTATTCGAAGAATCTTGTGCCACTTGACTCCTCGTTATCAACCTATTGCCTATGGAAGACCGATGGAGCATTCTCAAGGGTATGATGTTTTGGGGATGCAATCTTGTAATGCCATACTCATGGAATGCTCTCTCCTACTCATTTGAGTATATAGGTATTGGGTATTGACTCAAGTTGGATAAGAAGTACTCAAAACACTTGGAACAGGGCCAAAATAGGGTGCAGTCCAAACAAGGATAGATTTGGGAAAGTTTCTACAGAAATTAGTAGCATCATTCCAAAGACAAAGGAACAACTGGAAGTGATACTAGACATCATAATCTTCGAGTGGAGCCATCAAACGTCTCATTTGGACACATATTTCTCGAGCTAGAGCCTATTTGGTACTGGCAATTCACTAGCAGTTCATTGTGGACAGTTTTGGAAATTCTTAAACAGAGAGGGGTATTGCTACTCCTAAATTCAAACCAGGATTTCTACTTGATACTAGACATCCTAACCTTTGAGTCAAGCTATCATACACCTTATTTGGACTTATATTTTTCAAGGAACAACATATCTCTTCAACTTGACTGCAATGGCAGCTGAGATCAGTAGCTCCAGCTCTAGTGAACAAGGTTGGCTTCAAACACAGGCTAATATTGACAAACTTGGACAAGGTTGGCTTCAAACACAAGCTAGAATTGACAAACTTGGAGTTTTGACTGATCAGTGTATTGCTGTTATAAAGGCAGTTATGGAAAAAACAGCAAGACCTGAATCAAATGCTTATGCTTATGGCCAGCATCTATATGCTGATGGTACACTTGAATCAAATGCTTATGCTTATGGACAACATGTATATGCTGATGGTACACACTATGATCTACATGCATCTTATGAATATGAACATAAACAACATGCAAATGAATATGAGCAGTATGCAAGTACATCTGGACAACATGTTAATGCTTATAAATATGATGTACCATATCATAATGCAGAGTATCATTCCATTGAACCTTGGCAGCAGAATGGTTATTATGGTCAACATGCTTATGCTTATGAGCATCCATCTCTTCAACAACAAGATTTGGATAATGAAAAACATGATCAACAAGAGGATGAGCAAGAAGAAGACCAAGAATATGTACGAGCCCAAGAAGATGTACAAGAAGGGAACAATGAAGAGCAAGATGTACAAGCTGATGGTATCTTCGTTGATGAATTACATGAGGCACTTGTAGATGAGCAAGATGTACAAGCTGATGGCATCTTCGTTGATGAATCACATGAAACACTTGCAGATGTAGATGGTCATGTTGAAGGTTTTAGACTCTTAGAGAAACCTCATGATGATATTTTTGGGCATCAGTTTACACTTAATCAAGGTCTACAACAGTCATTGAACGCATTTGATAATGAGTACCTTGATCATGGTTATGATGGCTGTCACATGTCTGATGATGATATAATACATGATTTGGGCATACATGAATATGAAGATGGCATTGTGCTTCCCTATGTTCCAGGGGATTATGGATGTGATCATGGATTTGATTATGGGGATACTTCATCGTATCCATTTGATCCGGGTGGATTGGAGTATGTGGTTGAGAGGCATTCTATTATCTTGGACAATCATTATGACGGAATACCTTTTGATCCATGAGGTTTTGAGTAGGATTTTGCACCTTCATTAGGCCAACATCCATATTGGGGTTCAGAATTTTCATCTTTGAGAGGCTTATTTGGCTGAAAATTAGTCCATTTATCTCTGGTTCTACTGCAGACAGTTTCTCGACACCTTACTGTTTTGGTTCAGCTTCAATTCTAGTTTGATTACAGAAGAAGGATATCTATATGGGTTGCAAGTATGTCTAATGAGTTTTCTTTTGACTCATAGCACACTTGATTTGGATATGCCCATCCCAAGCTATCTCCATTTTACTACAACAGGTTCTGTAGTAGACAGCAAGTTGTCTATTTCTTGCAGGTGTCCTTTCTTGGAGTTATGATGGTTCAATTTTCAGTCTTATCATTTCAAAATGGATGTTCATATGGCCTATTCACTTTTCCCGATCCTCTCCATTACTTAGTACAAACTAGTGTTTTTCCTATTTTTTGTAGCCCTTGTATCAGAGTAGTACTCTGTTTCATCTATCCTTTTCTAGTCTTTCAGGTTTGTTTTTTAGGACAAAAACTTTTGGGAAGGGATGGATTGTAAGAAGCTGAGAATAAGAAATTAGTGTAGATAACATTGATATTATGCCATATCACACTGACATTGGTATAAAAGGAGAGGACATGTAATTTTACACATCTTTTTGACACATTAATACAATTACAATCTTTCTCTCCCTTCTTGCTCACAGCTTCTATGGCTTCCCCTTCTTTCCTGTCTTTCTCTCTCTAAATCTAGTCTTTCTCTCTCCTCGTCACTCTTCTTCTCTCTCTTCTTGCAGTCTTTCTCTCTCTTCTGCAGTCTTCTCTCTCCTCTTTCTCTCTCCCTAGTTCTCTCTCTGACATTGGCATATTCTTTTCAGCCCATTAATGCCCGTGCAACTCTGCAATATGCCTATTTTTTCTTTCTACAACCCCATTTTGTTGTGGGATATACCCTCAAGTAAATTGCCTCTTTATCCCATGAGTCCTCAAAAAGCCACTAAACTCATTAGAGAGGTACTCTCCCCCTCCATCTGATCTCAAGCACTTCACTTTCAAGCTTTTTTCTATTTCAACAGTTGCCTTGAAAGATTTGAAGTGCTTAAATACATCACTCTTTTTCTTCATGAAATATACCCATAGCTTCCTTGAACAATCATCAATAAATGTCACAAAGTATTTGCTAGCACACCAAGAGATACATTCTGTGTAGGCCCCCAAACATTTATACGCACTACATCAAGTATATTTCTGCTCACTTCTCTATCATGTGGGAAGGGTTGTCTCACCTGCTCACCAACCTGGCATGCTTCATAGACTTTATAAAATTCTACAACTCTAAAAGAAGGCAACCCTGTAACCAATTCTTTGGACAGCATTAATTTCAACCTTTGCACATTTACATGTTTGATATGTTTACGCCATATTTCAATATCAACAACCACTCCTTTTTCTTTAGCATATATAGAAACATCCATTATAGGAATTCCAACATCTAAAGTGAACATACAACCTTCTCTACTTCCTTTTGCAACCAACTTGCACTTATCATTAAAGTCTTCTACAAAACAACATTTTGCATTGAATTGTATCTACAATCCTTGCTCTACCATTTGGCCAACAAACACTAGATTCTTTGTGATTGATGGCACATGTAATACATCTGTCAAAGACTCTTTGTCTTGCCATTATGCAAGGACAAGGGATCCTTTTCAATGTGTGAAATTGGATGGCATGAATCATCACCTGTCTGCACATAACCTGGATTTTATAAGTCATGCATCTCTCTAAACCATTCAACATGACTAGTCATATGATTAGATGCACTTGAATCCACATACCATATATCATCATGTGTCCCCTTTCTTGTAACTACATTCATCATATGCTACATAACAAATAAACACTCATTTTTCTCTTCATTTTGTTGTGAAGACAATAAATAGTTTTCTTGCTACAATTTACCATAGCAAATATCATCCTTCTTAGCATAACAATAGATTGTAATATATTTTTTCACAATAATGACAAGCAATAGTAGAATTTCCAGAACTCTATTTTGCCATCTGCCTCTTCCCTAGAGCTCCCCCCACCTCGAAAGTTTCCTTGGCTTCCTGAAACTTACATTTCACCAAATTGCTAATTGAATCTATTTCGCTGGTTATCGCCAACACGTCTCATACCAAGGTCTACCATGTCCCCTTCCTGAACTTGAATAAAATGCTTGGACATGTTCACCATTTTGTTTAGATGTGTCACCCTACATATTGATCTCTTTGATAATCATGAGAGAGACGAACTCATCAAAATTTGGAAATGGCTTCTGTACGTACACTAAAGTAACAAATGATTTCCATGCCTTCTCATTATTAAGGCCATTTGAAGTGGATGTAACCAAATCATCATCATCACACATTGCAACAATCGCTGCTAAAGCATTTACAATGCTCCTCACCTTCAAAACATACTCATTGATAAGCATTTTCTCTTTCTTCAAGGTATTCAACTCTTGCTTGAGTTGAATCTTTCATGCCTTTGTATTTACTAAAAACATGTTCTCAAAAATTGTTCAAGTTACATATGAAGTTTCTGCATTCCTGATATGTCCCAACATAGTATTATCAATGATTGCAGATAGCCAGTACATCACCTTTTTTTCTTTTGCATTCCATTCTTTCCATGCCTTTAATTCATCTACAGTAGGAGGGATACCCAGCTATGGCTCCTTTTCTTCACTTGAAACAAACTCATAAAGGCCCTTTCCAATGAGGATGTTCATCACACGAAACTTCCATGAAGGGTAGTTGTTCTTGTCGAACTTCTCAATAATGGGATTTCCATAGTTCTCTACCATTTTCACAAAAACGGATACAACACAGCAACAACCAAATACACCAAGCAACATTTTTCACTGATTTCTCATCAATAGTACATGTAATCTATAACCTATTTGTAGATAAACCTTATGTTTGCTTCTTGGAAAACACCTTAAAAATTACAAATTTGAAATATGTAACTTGTGCACCCACTTTTGGTCAACACAGCCGAAATCACAATGTACCTTGCAACTGTTGTTTGCAACCTTGCGACTCTAAAACAGGGCCTGAAATGGCCTTAGTTGCAAAAAAAAAGTGTGGAAAAAAGGTGTTATCTGTAGTATATACATCGCTCTACTTGCACACCAAATCTCACAGCAATCCAAGATTTTCACTCTACCATGCTTCTGATGCCTCTACAGCTATCCAAGAGAAAGAGTGGAAGAATGGAAGAGCTTCTTACCCTATCCGATTTCTAGAATTGAACGTCCCATAGTAGGACCACTCAGAATCAAACACCTCAGAATGAGACGCTTGTCAAATTAGACTCTGCAAAATCAAACCATATTTTGACACATCAAATTTGAAAAATATAGCGCGCATCCGGGATGACAAAGAGCACAACCAGCAATAGGATAATTCAGGGAAAGCCTTACAGGAAAATTTGAACCTAGAAATGGCAGTCGAACAGCCAAGCACAATGTTGACACTCATATTAACATATTTGGCACAATTAGAGCCGTAGGCTAACCAAAAGACCCCATTTGACCCTAAGCAAGCTAAACAATGTAGTACAAACCCTAGAGTCTAGAGGAAGTTGCCAGGAATTGAGCCTAGAGCCCCATTAAGCCGACTACATAGATGAGAGTGTGAGAGATGCAATTATCACTTTGTATTCACACCCACATTGTTTTTCAACACTTAAAGTGCACTTAAGAAAAGTTGAAAGCCTGATTTTGCATGGTGCATAGAAGAGAGTGTGCACACATACACACCAAGTGAGTGTAAGTTGAGGACTATTTGTAAATAATAAGGAACTCACTTAGACCTAACAATCACAATGAACCCACTAGTAGGAGAAGACCTAGAAATGTAGTCAGGTGCTCAAGAACCCCAAGCATAGGACCAAGCAAGGACCGCGACACCATTGGAGGAGTGGATTTGCTTGACTTGATCAATCTCATCAACAACCTGTTTGAGCACGAGATCATGAACATGGTAGAGCCAAGCACTAACCAAGACATGGCAAAGAGCTTGACCTAGGCGATTTCTCGATGGAAATCCAACAGCTAGTTGCCAATTACAATCTATAAACCCGGACAGACCACCATGATAGGACGTCTGAGGATGTCATAGCAAACCTCAAAGAGGAGGGGAGACTAGCTCAAAAGCTTTGCAGGGCATAGTGGCCTACAATCAGGAATAGCAAGCTAGAAACTTACAACAAAATATAGAAATGTGCCCTAACAAGCAGAAATAGGATATGACTTAACATAGAGAGGGAAAGAGTGCTAGAAGGTGACATCACGTTGAGTGAGTTTCTTACGAAGTGACTGCTAGACAACTCATCAACAGAGTAGAGCACTGCTACAATGGCAACCTCGTTGCTTGCCGGTTTAGGAGTTAACCAGGGCTCTAAGAGCCAATCAAGAATCCCTATCATGGCTAAGCAATAACCCGACCAAGTACTCAAGATAAAGAAAAGGGCACAAACGCAAATCAAGAGCTAGCAAAATTACAAGAAATGATGAGACGACTGACATCCCTCATGTCCAACGCATGTATTGTGGCTAAAACTACCTGCTAGCTATGTTTCAAGACTCGAGGTCCCGACCTTGTGCCAATTGTGGTAGGTTCAACCACGATACCCTACATTGCAGGCTACTAAGGAGACTCCCATACTCATAACCATATGGATAGCCTTACCTAGCTAATAGGCCACAAAACATCTTGGGAAGGGGAGTCCCATTGGCTTTCTTGACACCTAATGACACTAACCCGACCAAGTACTCAAGATAAAGAAAAGGGCACGGATGCAAGTCAAGAGCTAGTGGAGATGAAGATAGAGCTAGCTAAATTACAAGAAATGATGAGACAACCGACACGCCCTCATGTCCAATGCGTGTATTGTGGCAGAACCACCTGCCAGCTAAGTTTCAAGACACGAGGTCTCGACCTTGTGCCAATTGCGCTAGGTTCAACCATGATACCTTACATTGCATGCTACTAAGGAGATTCCCATACTGCAACCATATGGATAGCCTTACGTAGCAAATAGGCTACAAAACATCTTTGGAAGAGGAGCCCCATTGGCTCTCTCGACACCTAATGACACTAACCTGACCAAGTACTCAAGATAAAGAAAAGGGCACGGACGCAAGTCAAGAGCTAGTGGAGATGAAGACATAGCTAGCTAAATTACAAGAAATGATGAGACGACTAACACGCCCTCATGTCCAACACGTGTATTGTGGCAGAAACCACCTGCTAGCTATGTTTCAAGACTCGAGGTCCCGACCTTGTGCCAATTGCGGTAGGTTCAACCATGATACCTTACACATTGCAAGCTACTAGGGAGTCTCCCATACTCGCAACCACATGGAAAGCCTTACCTAGCGAATAGGCCGCAAAACATCTTCGGAAGGGGAGCCCCAATTGCTCTCTCGACACCTAATGACACTAACCTGACCAAGTACTTAAGATAAAGAAAAGGGCATGGATGCAAGTTAAGAGCTAGTGGAGATGAAGACAAAGCTAGCTAAATTATAGGAAATTATGAGACGACTAACACGCCCTCATGTCCAATGCGTGTATTGTGGCAGAAACCACGTGCTAGCTACATTTCAAGACCCGAGGTCCCGACTTTGTGCCAACTGTGGTAGGTTCAACCATGATACCCTACACATTGCAGGCTACTAGGGAGACTCCCATACTCGCAACCATATGGACAACCTTACCTAGCGAATAGGCCGCAAAACATCTTCAGAAGGGGAGCCCCAATTGCTCTCTTGACACCTAATGACACTAACCCGACCAAGTACTCAAGATAAAGAAAAGGGCATGGATGCAAGTTAAGAGCTAGTGGAGATGAAGATAGAGCTAGCTAAATTACAAGAAATGATGAGATGACTGACACGCCCTCATGTCCAACACGTGTATTGTGGCAGAAATCACCTGCTAGCTATGTTTCAAGACCCGAGGTCCTGACCTTGTGCCAATTGAGGTAGGTTCAACCATGATACCCTACACATTGCAGGCTACTAGGGAGACTCCCATACTCGCAACCATATGGACAGCCTTACCTAGCGAATAGGCCGCAAAACATCTTCGGAAGGGGAGCCCCAATTGCTCTCTCGACACCTAATGACACTAACCCAACCAAGTACTCAAGATAAAGAAAAGGGCATGGATGAAAGTTAAGAGCTAGTGGAGATGAAGGCAAAGCTAGCTAAATTACAAGAAATGATGAAACGACTGACATGCCCTCATGTCCAACGCGTGTATTGTGGCAGAAACCACGTGCTAGCTACGTTTCAAGACCCAAGGTCCCGACCTTGTGCCAATTGCGGTAGGTTCAACCATGATACCCTACACATTGCAGGCTACTAGGGAGACTCCCATACTCGCAACCATATGGACAGCCTTACCTAGAGAATAGGCCGCAAAACATCTTCGGAAGGGGAGCCCCAATTGCTCTCTCTACACCTAATGACACTAACCCGACCAAGTACTCAAGATAAAGAAAAGGGCGTGGATGCAAGTTAAGAGCTAGTGAGATGAAGACATAGCTAGCTAAATTACAAGAAATGATGAGACAACTGACACGCCCTCATGTCCAACGCGTGTATTGTGGCAGAAACCACCTGCTAGCTATGTTTCAAGACCTGAGGTCCCGACCTTGTGCCAATTGCGGTAGGTTCAACCATGATACCTTACACATTGCAGGCTACTAGGGAGACTCCCATACTCGCAACCATATGGACAGCCTTACCTAGTGAATAGGCTGCAAAACATCTTTGGAAGGGGAGCCCCAATCGCTCTCTCGACACCTAATGAAACTAACCCGACTAAGTACTCAAGATAAAGAAAAGGGCATGGATGCAAGTTAAGAGCTAGTGGAGATGAAGACATAGCTAGCCAATTTACAAGAAATGATGAGACGACTGACACGCCCTCATGTCCAACGCATGTATTGTGGCAGAAACCACCTGCTAGGTACATTTCAAGACCCGAGGTCCCGACTTTGTGTCAATTGTGGTAGGTTCAACCATGATACCCTACACATTGCAGTCTACTAGGGAGACTCCCATACTCACAAACACATGGACAGCCTTACCTAGTGAATAGGCTGCAAACATCTTTGGAAGGGGAGCCCCAATTGCTCTCTCGACACCTAATGACACTAATATGACCAAGTACTCAAGATAAAGAAAAGGACATGGATGCAAGTTAAGAGCTAGTGGAGATGAAGACATAGCTAGCTAAATTACAAGAAATGATGAGACGACTGACACGCCCT
Source organism: Lygodium microphyllum (assembly GCF_053477565.2). NCBI lineage: Eukaryota > Viridiplantae > Streptophyta > Polypodiopsida > Schizaeales > Lygodiaceae > Lygodium > Lygodium microphyllum. Next base: position 90,350,759 of record NC_141136.1, on the reverse strand, counting down.
CATGTCCAATGCATGTATTGTGGCAGAAACCACCTACTAGCTACGTTTCAAGACCCGAGGTCCCGACCTTGTGCCAATTGCGGTAGGTTCAACCATGATACCCTACACATTGCAGGCTACGAGGGAGACTCCCATACTCGCAACCATATGGACAGCCTTACCTAGCAAATAGGCCACAAAACATCTTCAGAAGGGGAGCCCCAATTGCTCTCTTGACACCTAATGACACTAACCTGACCAAGTACTCAAGATAAAGAAAAGGGAACAGATGTAAGTCAAGAGCTAGTGGAGATGAAGACAAAGCTAGCTAGATTACAAGAAATGATTAGACAACCGACACGCCCTCATGTCCAATGCATGTATTGTGGCGGAAACCACCTACCAGCTAAGTTTCAAGACCCGAGGTCCCGACCTTGTGCCAATTGCGGTAGGTTCAACCACGATACCCTACATTGGATGCTACTAAGGAGACTCCCATACTCACAACCATATGGACAGCCTAACCTAGTGATTAGGCCACAAAACATCTTCGGAAGGGAAGCCCCATTGGCTCTCCCAACCGCTAATGACACTAACCCGACGAAATACTCAAGATAAAGAAAAGGGCACAGACGTAAGTCAAGAGCTAGTGGAGATGAAGAGAGAGCTAGCTAAATTACAAGAAATTATGAGACAATCGACACGCCGTCATGTCTAATGTGTGTATTGTGGTAGAAACCACATGCCAGCTAAGTTTCAAGACCTGAGGTCCCAACCTTGTGCCAATTGCGGTAGTTTCAACCACAATGCCCTACATTGTAGGCTACTAATGAGACTCCCATACTTGCAACCATATGGACAGCCTTACCTAGCGAATAGGCCACAAAATATCTTCGGAAGGGGAGCCCCATTGGCTCTCTCGACACCTAATGACACTAATGCGACCATTCCTAGGATGGAGATAAATCCCACATGCATACCTAGACACCTAGACCCTATGTAACCCATCCATTGAGTAATAAGTCAGTCCACTATGTGGAGAAGCTAAACAACGAAGAGCCTTATGTGCACCCCTATGTATCGTATGACGAAGAGGGCAAAAAAACCCTTATAGATTACTAACTTGTATTGGTGATGGTGTTAGGAAGGGGTAGAGTCAAAGGCTTAGGGGATAGAAGAAAGAACCAATTTCATGTTGGAATTCCAGTCACCTAGGACACATCTCCTCATGCTGCCCCAAATAGGAGTAGGTAATTGAGAAAAGACCGATCTTAGATGCCCATAGTGTGGAATTATTCACCTATTTGCCAAATGACCTAGACAAAGGAAAACCCTCTAGTGCGGCAAACTAGCCATCTATACCATTGGGACTGTTTGGAGTTGAGACATTTAATAAAGAGGACACACCAATCGCATTGCATGTCATGACTTGCACATAGACAAAGTAGGCCGGTGTATCACTACCCGAACCCAGCAACTTAGATGCAACCTCAATCGAAAAGAAGATTCGTAGGTGAAGGAGAAGGAAAGTTGATGCAAAGATCCTGCTAAAAACCAAGAGTGCCACAATGCTACCTGCCAGAAAAAAGGTGACTGACATAGAAGCAGAAACATCAACTCCAAAGATGGCCGAGAAGGGAAGTCCAAAGGTCGGGGAGCACCCCAGGGAGCAGCCCGACCCAAAGTGCCAACTCGAGGCCATCGAAAAGGTCAAGGGGGAAAAAGAAGCCTAGGATCACCTGAAGGATGCTAAGCCCATATTGGAAGATGAAATCAATGATCTCTCAGACAGAAAGGGCACCCATGTCACAAATGACTCAAACTACCAAACACATAGATCCTCAAATACATAAGCTAGCAAAGACTAAACAATTCTATCGACCAAAGCCAACAAACCCTACTACTCACACTACACATCAACCATATCCTAATAGTACCCCTTAGACCTCACTAGCATATAGTAGCATGGCACCCCTGACTCTAATCAAGTCCATCACACAAGAAGCCCAACCGCACTCTTAAGAGCAACCAAAACCATAACTATCAACTACCAAATTATCTAGATCAATCAAACCTTACCTACCAGCAGGTCTTAAGCTGTCCTACAAATGACGATCGATCCTCACATTGGCTAAAGACCTAGCTAATAACATAAGAGATTATGTGATCACTTGCATCAAGCACTTGGATGCCATGTTCACTCTACGCACTAAGAACTATGAGAATTTGTACCTAGGCCTGCTTGATCCATCCTAAGAGTTGGATGTCTGCTCCATGATGTGTATCTGGGAGGAATACAAATTCGTGATGGTAAAAACCCTCATGGTCCCACAGAGGAATTGATTGCCAATGCTGAGATATCTCCAAACCAAGCCCTTAAAAAATGGCTAATGACCTCCTATAGCAAGAGCAGGGTTACTACCACAAGTCGAGAGTTGGACGCTCTGCAAGCTAGCTAAATGACTCATCTTTCTTGGGGAAGACATATGGTCTCTAACTCTAGTGGGAATAAGAAGGCTGCCAAATCATGACCAATGTTGAGTAACGATGTGCCATTAAGACCTCCGAATATGATCCCACTTATGTAGCTCCAACCTCCTACATGATGTTGACCACCATTTGTAACCAATCCCTAAAAGAGCACATCGTGACCCACCCACATTTAGACTAAATTCTGACTAAGGAATAGTTACACATTGCTAGTAGGATCAACTCTGGTGACTTTCTCATGGATGTTCTCACCTACATCACTCAAGTTAGCATCCGTCCTTTCGATATTGACCAGTATGCCAATCTAGAATATAATCCAAACTTCTATGATTTGCTCATGCAAAAGTAAAACACTACAAGCCAACATTGAATGCCCTTGACCTCTCAAACCTTAATGCTAGGAAGGATTTTGGGGCACGTGAAATCAAACATGTAAACAAGTAAGGTGAATGAAACACACGTATAAAACATCCATCAATGTCCAAGGGTGGAAGAGAGTGAATAAAAATCAACTCCTGACTAAGGAACAAGTCATAAATTTTTTGGAATGAATGGATTTCTTGAAGAAAAAAATCTCTTTTTGTATTTTAGCATGTTCCTAAGAAAACATAATCAATTCATGCTTACCTTTCAACAAGAAGTTACCTTAAGGACACTAATGGTGACCTATGGCATCATGACAAGTACCCTCAATGGTAGCTCAAGAGAAAAGCAACAAACTTCCATTCCCAAAGGAGGAGCAAGCAAAGTATGACCTCTCATTGGAAATGATGGCTTACAATCAATTTGAATTCAAGAATATCCTAAATTTAGAAGACTTAGTCATAGAGAAGCCAGCCATTGTGCAATTGGTGAAGCTGTGCAAGCTACAGAAGTACGTGGAGAAGGTGGGCCAAGCCATCGACTATGAGAAGTGCACTGAATTCCTTCGGATCTTCAACAAAAACCAAGGCACTGTCACAATCCACCTAGAAAATGAGGCCCGCCAAGTAGAAATTGAGCTAAGCCCTGAGTTGGTACAAAAAGTACTGGGCCTGCCAAACAAAGTGGCGAGATGGCAAAAAAGGGATGTATACGACATGTTGGGTATGGACAAAGTGATAATCCACACCAATGAGGGCATCAGCGTGACTGACATCCCCGACCTTGAGGTCCAAATCTAGTGCAAAATGGTGCATGCCCTATTCTCCAGTCATGATGTAACACATTGATGAATAGAATCAATGTACCAATGCTGAAGAGCATCGTTGTCTATTCCTTCGACAAGGTAAACCTAAATGGCTTCATGAGGAATATGATAGAGATGTCAGCAAAAGCATTAGCCACTAGAGGCCCATAGGGGGAGAGTCCCTAGCCTCCAAAGCCAGGAAATTGTCATCCTTAAAGGCCTCCACCATTGGCTTCAGCAAAATCTTGATAGCCATCATAAGAGAGGCATTAGAGAAAGCACAAGATGATGATGCAGCTGGTGGGATGTCGAACAAGTCCCCTCCACACCACAAGGACAAGATAAATCCAATGAAAGGACCATGAGTGAGGACAAAGGAGAGTGAGAAGCACAATCTAGCCAAGGAAGGGTCAAGAAATCAAAGAAAGAGACACCATAGAAGAAAGCTAAAGAAAAGAGGGGGAAGAAAGAGAAAACAGACCTATGCAGGGCCAAAAGTGAGTCCAAAAGCACAAAAGAATGAAGAAAGAAGGAAGAAAGGGATAAGGAAAAGAGAATAAAAGAGGAATCCAAAAAAGCAAAGGAGGAGAGAAAGAGGCGAGCTTAGGAGGAAGATGTGGAGCTCAAGAAGAAAGAGGAAGAGGACATAGCTCTCGCTAACCACCTCAATGGAGCAACCTTCAAGACAAGAAGAGTTCGTGGCCATGAGCCCACCCCAACAAGAAGGTCCAAGCATTAGCTCCAAGCCAGCCAAAAGCCTGCCACCCCTAATGATTGAGGGAAAGGGCAAGGGTTTAATCAACCCAATCCCACCCATCATATTGGTTGCCATCCCAGTCACTGCACCCACACGTCTCCTCTACCATGGTAGATGCCAGCAATCTTGTGGCTTGGGTGTAGTTCCTAGTCAACAAAGAGGCAACTCAAGGTGCAAGTGTAGGAACCCCTATGATGGGAGCAAAAAAATAGGTAGCTGCAGATGCAGAAGTCGAAGATAAAGGCATCTACAACTACTAGTCCCTCTATACTATCGTTGTCACAAACTACAACACCTATGTGTAGGAACTCCTATCACAGCACTGGAACAAGTAAAGGAAGAGAAGAAAATATCCGTAGCTGAGCTCGAGGTCGAAAGGGAGATAGAGGCATTTACAACCACTAGTCCCTCTACACTACCATTGTCACAAACTATAACACCTATGTGCAGGAACTCCTATCACAGCATTGAAAAAAGCAAAGGAAGACAAGAAAATATCTGTAATCATGGCAACCTCTCAGTTAGAGAGAACCCATCAAGTGGCCATCTATCAAAGAGAGATCAAGAAGCTAAAGGAGAACCTCGAGGCCAAGGGAGGAGAAGACGAGAGATTGTCAAGATTGTGGGAGAGAAGGAAGGAGTCTCACTTATAGCTTTCTTCCTTGCACAATGGGGGAATACACACAGAGGTGGAGGCTGAAAATGGTTTTCCTCTTCTTAGTTGTGTAAGCCAAAAAGAACTCTTATACAAGGAAATAGAAGAACCCTATATATGGGTCTCAAACCAAACTCAACTAACTAAGGTGGCATACTAACTGAGCCACGAACTAGAGTAGATAAGGATAGCTATCATGTAGCTATTATTCATGGGCGGTGTACCAACCGCATCTGAAACTGACAAGTCGGTGACATAAATGCACAACGGTCACCTTGGCATATCACGAGTGGAGCTCCATATCTCAACACTCCCCCTCGAGCTCAATCCCAATTCCTACACACCAAGCAGGTCTCTGAACTTGCGCAGCTTCTCTGTGCCCAATGCCTTGGTAAATATGTCAACTACCTGATCCTCTGTGCTGACATAAACTAGATCAATAAGACCTAGTAAAACCCTCTCTCGCACATAGTGATAATGCACCTCAATGTGCTTTGTTCTAGCATGATAGACTGGGTTATTTGCCAAGTGTATACTACTCATGTTGTCACAATAAATGACAACTGGCCCATCTGTAGGCTGATGCATATCATAAAGTAGCTTATGCAACCAAGCTACCTCACATGCAGCCATTGCTACACCCCTGTACTCAGCCTCTGTGCTGGACAAGGCAACTGTAGGCTCTTTCTTGCTGCTCCAAGTGACTGCAGCACTCCCAAAAGAGAACACATATCCAATGGTAGATCGTCTATCAGAAATGCTACCAGCCCAATCAGCATTAGTGTATCCATGCAACTATATCTGAACCCCAATCTCATAAAATAGTCCATACTGCAATGTGGACTTCACATACCTGAGTATGCGTCTAGCCGCATCCAAATGCAGTTTCCTTGGAGCCTTCATAAACTGACTTACCAATCCAATAGCATAGCTCAAATCTGGCCTGGTAATAGTCATATAAATCAAGCTTCCTACTATGCATCTGTACATAGTAGGGTCTTCCAGAAGCTCACCTGCATCTACGCTCAACTTCACATTCTGCTCCAAAGGAACTAAAATAGGCTTACAGCCTGTCATCCCATATTTGGATAGCATGTCCAATCCATACTGCCTCTGTAAGAGCTGTATCCCACTTGGTGATCTAATCACCTCAATGCCCAAGAAATAACGCAGCTCTCCCAAATCCTTCATCTCAAACTTCTGCTTCAATAGCATTTTCACATGAAGGATATCTTCATCACTGTCACCTGTCATAATCAAATCATCAACATAAATGACAAGTAGCATAATACCTTTCTCTGTTTTTCTCACATAAAGTGAGAAATCTGCCTTGGAAATCTGAAAGCCAATAGTGACAAGATACTGTCCTATCTTGTCAGACCATGCTCTAGGTGCTTGCTTCAAGCCATACGAGGCTTTCTTCAACCTGCAAACAAACTCAGGATGAACAACATGTACATAACCTAGTGGCAGCTCCATATAGACCTCTTCTTGCAAATCACCATGCAAGAAGGCATTCTTTACATCCATCTGATGTAAAGACCATCCCTTTGATGCAACCATAGCAATGACTGCTCTTACGGTTGCCATCCTTGCAACCGGACTGAATGTTTCTTCATAGTCAATGCCATATGTTTGTGCATACCCCTTGACTACTAATCTTGCCTTGTATCTGTTCACAGAACCATTTGCATTGTGCTTCACCTTATAAACCCACTTACAGCCAATTGCATTCTTACCTTTAGGAAAATGTACCAATTCCCATGTAGCATTTGCTTTCAAGGCATCCATTTCTTCATTCATGGCTTTCTCCCATTTTTCTTTTCCCATGGCTTGCTCAAAAGAAGTGGGTTCTGGTTCGTGTATCACTTTGACCATATATGCATAGTGAATGGTTATAAATCCATCATATTTCAGCCTATCCACAGGATAGCTAGCTCTGGTAGACCTGCGCAAAGTAGGTTCACTCCCAAGTGCTCTCAAAAAATCCTTGGTCTTCCTTACTCCAGGTGTAACAATAGAGGGAATACCCAACTCATCATCAATGCTCTGTTCTGAGCCACTGGATTCACCATCCACATAAGAGTGACCTGCATTCACATCAAACATGGGCTGATCAACCTTCTCTTTTCCTTTTCGTGATACCTGCATACCACTATCTGCATTGCTTTGAGAAGATTCTCCTGATCTCAATCTGCCTGTCCATGGCGAAGAATGTGAACCACTGCTAGAGGACGCTCCAGGTCCACTAATATCTTGTGACTGCTGCTGAGAATTATGTGCAACATTACCATTTTGTGCATCTACATTATCAATCACATTTACTGGTTTATACCAACTACACATCTCATCAAAAACAACATCTCTGCTCACTGTAAACTTACGAGTAGAAGGGTTATAGCATCTATACCCTTTTTGCTGTAGAGAATAACCAATAAAGATGCACTTCTCAGCTTTTGGATCCAACTTGGATCTCAACTCATCTGGCACATGAACATAGGCAATGCAGCAAAAAAATTTCAAATGAGAAATATCTGGTTTCCTACTAGTATACCTCTCCTCTGGAGTCATGCCATGTATTGCTGCAGTGGGAGTCCTGTTCATTATGTAGACTGCTGTAGCAACTGCCTCAGCCCAATAAAAATCTGGCAAGTCTTTTTCGTTGAGCATGGCACGAGATACCTCTCCAATATGCCTATATTTTTCTTTCTGCAATCCCATTTTGTTGTGGGGTATGACTACATGAATATTGCTGCTTTATGCCATGCTCCTGTTGGAACCTTGCAAACTCATTTGAGAGGTACTCTCCCTCTCCATCTGACCTTAGGCATTTTATCTGCAGGCCTGTTTCTTTTTCAACCATAGCTTTAAGAGTTTTGAAATGCCCAAAAACACTTTTCTTTTTCATAAAATACACCCAAACTTTTTTGCTATAGTCATCAATAAAAGTGACAAAATAATGACAGCCTCCAAGAGATGCAGCTTTAGTAGTCCACACATCAGAGTGGATTAATTCCAATGGATTCTTACTCTCTTGAACATGTCTAGGAAATGGTTTCCTTGCCTGCTTTCCAAACTGACAGGCTTCACATACCTTATGCATTTCTGCAACCTTGAATTTAGGCAATCCTGCAACAATATTTTGGGCTTGCATTGATTTAAGTCGTTGTACATTAACATGACCAATGCGTTTATGCCAGATATCAATATCTGCAACTACACCGGTCCCATGTGCAAACATTGCTGCACTCAATTCATGTATGTCTGCATCCAACGTAAACATTCTACCCTTCTTCTTTCCTTTTGCTATCAAGCGACCTTTATTTTTTATATCCTCAACAAAGCATCCATGAGGATTAAATCTGACCTGCAAGCCCTGCTCAACCATTTGACCAACAGAAACCAGATTCTTGGTGATATTTGGGACATGAAATACATCGGGCAGGTATTTCTTTTTCCCATCCTGCATAGACAAAGGAATTTTTCCAATCTGCACAATAGGATGTGTAGTATCATCACCAGTCTCCACAAATCCTGGTTTTTTCATTTTCCTTGCATCCTCCATCCATTTTGCATGACCTGTCATGTGGTTTGATGCACTTGAGTCAACATAACATACATCGTTGCTTTCTTCTGCACTTGTCACAGAATTATTCATATGCTGCACCATAAACAGATGCTCATTTCTGTCATCACCCTGTCTACTAGAAGATGCATAATTCCCTTGTTGCAGTTTTCCATTCATGATGTCATTCTGCTTTTTATAGCAGTCTTTAGCCATATGACCCATTTTACCACAGTAGTAGCATTCAACATTACTGTTTGCATTTTGGCCTCTTTGCCATCCACCGCGACCTCTTTGGCTCCCCCTGCCTCTAGAGTTACCACGTCCTCCTCCATAGGACTGGTTTTCTTGAGTTTGCTGCATATTTTGATTTCTACCACGGCCTCCAAATTGGCCTCCTCTACCTCTGCCTCTACCTCTTCCAGTATTTGAGTAGAAGACAACTTCTTTTGAAGTTCCTCCTGAAGAAGATGCACCACCATTTCTTTGCTCCTCAGAAATTAGAAGAGCAATCAACTCCTCAAAATCAGGAAATCTTTCATGGACGAAAATGGATGTTCGGAACTATGCATAATCCTTTCCTAGACCATTCAAGGTCACAGAAACTAAATCATCATCTTCCACTGGAGACCCAATGGAAGCAAGTGCATCTGCAATCTTCTTCACCTTCATGTGGTAGTCATTGATGCTCATACTTTCTCTTTGCACATCATGCAACTCTTGCATGAGCTGCATTTTCCTAGCTTGCGTATTTGTACTATACATTTTTGACAAGGTATCCCATGCCTCCTTTGGCGTACTTGCATCCTAATCAAGTATTCACTAGGTCGTGGTGTTGGAACAAGTCTGGTTACCTCAGGTTATCATGCATGTCCATTGTGCAGGCCACAGTTACACTCCTGAAGGTCACGAACCATAAGGAAGATGGTATATCAAGGACACGCCGCTTTCTTGTTGGAGGATCATGAACTCAGGGAAGGTTTCCTTGGACGACCTCCAACACGTATGAACACCGCAAGCTAGTACGAGCTGCTGAAAATGGTCCACGCAGAATCACATCCAAATAAAATGCGACGGTTCTCAGTTTTCTACAAGTTGCCATATTGGACCCACTTACAGATCAACCACTTGTTGGATCCCATGCATATTTTCAAGAATGTGGGCAGCTTGCTATGGGACCACATCACAGGAAAGAGAGACATTATAGGGGTATGAATAGATTTGAAGGAGGTAGGTAAGATGGAGGCGCTTTGGCCGCAGTCGAGTGCTAATGGTCGTGTGTAGCTTCCTTGCGCTCCTTGGGTTTTTTCCACTAAAGAAGAGCGCATTATGAAGCAAGTAATGAAGTCTATCCACACTCCGATGGGTATGATGCATTCTCTCAGGTTCGCATTTTCTAAAGACGACCAATTTTTGGGGCTAAAATCCCATGATTGGCATAAGATATGTCAGGTTTGTGCTACAAATGGATTGTAATTAGCGTGGGTATTTTGCAATTTGGAAAGTGGCCATTATTCATAATGCTTTCTCATTTGTGGCAATTTGTCCTACCAATCGCAATCACAGGATGCCTTACTCCAGAAATTCACAGGGCCATTTACAAGTTGTCGACTTTGGTGCAATGGATCTCACAAAAAGAGATTAAGATGTCCTCTATTGAATCTGCGAGGCGGGAAGCAGTGGAGACGATCTGTCTCTTTGAGAAATACCTGCCCACTAGCATACTCACGATACAAATCCACCTTCTTGTGCATCTTGTGGACGAAGTGGAGATTGCTAGACCTGTCCATACGCGATGGATGTTCTTCCTAGAGTGCTTCATGAAAACCCTAAAAGGCTTTGTACGACAACGAGCTTGGCCAGAAGGTAGCATGGCCGAAGGTTGGTTGGTGTAAAAGGTGTTAGTGCATATTTCACAATGGCTACCAATGGTGGAACCAGACAATGAAATGCTATGGACGCTGAAGGACGATGACAGACAGACTGGAGATGTGGTGGTTGAAAATGGGGTAGAAAAAAGAATGGATGCCTCAATGGAAGAGAAGGAGAATTGCTTTTGTATGTTGCACCATGCCTCCATGGAGACGTGGCTCGCCAAGTACCAGATTGCAAGGCAAGATCTAGAGGAAGCGTGAGCTAAATTTCGGCATAGTACGTGTCATCGACTGATTCGATATCCCGAAGGCATGGAGGAGATGCCGCGGTTTATATCAACGCGATGGTTGCATGGAGCCTTGACCGCAGCATCTCGCAAAGGGATAGAGGTCTCAATGGAGGAGTGGGAATTCTCGAGGGGATGTAGTCCAAAGGTGACGAGGGGTTTAGAATCTGTCGTATCTAAATATTATATGCGACATCTAATTTGAGTGTTTCAATGTACAGTACAAAATATATAGTGCAGTGTGGTCGCACGGACGGCATTTTCGCGTGGAGCATATTGACAAAATGCGCTCCACAATGGACTGTGGTGTCATGGCAAGGTTCGAGCAAGAGAGTCGGCGATGAGCAACAGATCCAAACACGGTTGTGGATGAGATGGAGTATTTTGGGAACTTGCAGAGTATTATTACGGTGGATTACCATGGCTTCTCCATGATACTATTCAATGTGCAGTGGTTCAAAGTGGTACTTGGAGGAGCTGGAGCAACAGTTCGACGAGGTCCATCTGGATTTCTCGAAATAGATTCCAAAAAAAAATGGACGGATTTGCACGATACCTTTGTATTGCCGGCCCATTGTGAACAGGTGCATGGAGTCATTTGCTTGCTAATTGTATTATGACATGGTTTATGTCACAATGGTTTGAACTCTCTTGTACATATTTGTGAACATGTAATCTTCTATCCAAACCCCCGACAACCTCGATGGTGGTATGTTATACCTTCAACTCCCCGAAGTACGAGAGTATATGATCAAAGCGATGTTTCGAGCATAGATGAAGATAATATGCAAATAGAGGGGTCGATATTGCAAGGGGTGGAGGCCGTCGAAAGCTTGGAGCTAGCATCGGCTAACAATGATGGAAATACAGGAGTCCAAGAATTTTTTGAGAACGAGGCGGACTCATTCTTTTGTGGTGACATGTTTATCGACCTTCCAGTGTATGCGGAGTTGTGTCAGGAGATTAACATGGGACCATAGGATACTTTATACTTGGAGCATCGAGTTTTTTTTAAAATGATTTATATTATTGTGTTTTGTATGATTTAAATTGAATATTCTAGCATCATTTTTTATCTGTGCAGGTGACATTTTCAGGATGAGTCGAGGGATGAGCGATGAGGAGTTGCAGGACATCTTCACACGCATGTCTCCAGACCAGCTCGCGGGATTCAGAGAGATGGTAGACCAGGAGCTGTCTCGTTCTTCGTTAGGGCGCTCTGCTAGATCTGCTTCAGCGCAATCGAATGCTTCGGCTTCAAGCAGACAATCTCGACGCTCGCAACTTGGGCCAGAGGGAGGGAGTGCATCGGTATCAGGGGGATGCTGCTGTGGAGACACGGATGTGGTGTCTCCATCTCGTTGTTCAGCTGGAGCTGTGTCACCTCTAGGATTTGTCACACCTGTGGGGACGTCTACTTCAGTTACTCCAGCTTTTGCGCAGCTGTCAACAGGTGGCACCTCTTTGGGTGCCACTCCGAGAGAGATTACCCCCGTCGGTACTCCGGATGTAGAGGGGTCTCCTGGATATGCCCAGGAGCGTGGACGCAGATGGGAGAGGACCCATCTTAGGCAAACTCCTAGGGGTTATGGATATGCCCAGGAGCGTCGATAGTAGGTCAGGAGCCATCATCATGAATGATGAGGGGAGGAGGGTGATGGCTCGCATGAGAGAGTTGTGCCAACAAGTTTTTCAGCACAACGTCCTAGATCATTGGAAGAATATACCGGAGGGGAGCAAGGACTACATAGTAGCATCCTTGCACGAGGAGTTTCCAGTGCCAGCCGCACAGTAGATAGATTCTCTACGGGCTGGATGATGGATTGCATGTGTGCATACATGTCACACAGATGATCCGACACATGCAAGGCAATCAAGAGTGGGGCTGCAAAGCCCGAGTGGTTAGATGCAAACGATTGGCGCCGACTGAGGGCAGAGGCTACAGATTCTCCAGGACCTTGGAGTCAGCAGCACGAGGCGACGAGGGCACGACTCGAGGCCGGAGTGGTCCATCATCTTGGGAGTGGCAGCCACATGACATATTTGGAGGACTTTGTAAGTTTTTCTTTTGTTTTGCTTGTTTGTTTTTTTGAAATATTCTTTGTACTGACAATCATATTTCTAACAGTTAGCATTTTCTTTTCTTTGTAGCACTCCATTACAAATCGCGATCTGATAGGCCTTGAGACTCGATATGCAAAGAGGCACGGTCTCAATGCATTGATCGACTGATTGTATAGATGCAGCGGCCCTGTAAGTCACTCATCTTTCTTGTCTATAGTTACCATGAGATATTTGAATGCATTATTGTATGGTGGATTGATATGTTGTTTCTTTTTCTAAAAAGTCTGTTCGATGCTCCTTTGTGGCGGGACGAGGATTTGTAGCTCACCCTTGGATCCTTAGAGCTCACACACCTTTATTTTTTAGTCGCCTGATCTATGTAGACATTTTCTATGTATTAGTGATATCCTGTCATGATTGTACCAATCACTTTTTATGCGATCATGTATTTATTTCATGTATTAGTTTTATGATTTCTGCCCTTCCATTAAAAAAAAAAATCCCTGTTACTGTGGCTATTAGCGTTGCAAATTTTACTGCTCGCGTCGCTATTTCTATCGCTATGCGCGTCACAAAATGTCGCTATCAGCGTCACGTTTCTATGGCGTCGTTAATAACGACACTTTTTGCGATGACAGGGGCAAATTTTGTTGTTTTTATTTTTGTCGCTTTAAACGACGGTATAAGGCCTATATCTTGTAGTGTTGAACATTGATTTTCTATTCATTTCTACTCCATACAAACCCCAAAATCACAACAAAACCCCCAAAATTTATCATTTTAAGGAAAATTGCAAGTTTTGCATGTTTTGATGTAAATTATTAAATGACTAAATTTTATGGTTTTCTTCAAGATTTCTAATAAGTTTTAGCATTATCAATCAAAGGAATCTGTTTACAAACAATTTTATCAAATATCTTTCATGAAACAAATGAAATGAGTGCTTATGTATAGAAACCTGATTTTGGAGGCACGTATTTAATGGTTCGGAGGCCGTTGATGCTCATTTATGGCCATTGAGGCTCTTTCCAACTCTAATCTAGGATTTACTTTGCTCCAATACCATTATTCCATCATATCTTGCATCTAACTCCTTGCCTTTCTTCCATAGGATCATGCGTATGACTAACCATCAAGAGGCGAGAGAAGGGAGGAGAGAGAAATACTAGATTTGTAGATTCTTCATCAGGCAGCCATTTCTCAATCAGTAACTGGTGATGGATAGAAAAATTTGGAGAAATCTCTTACCAATGTCTGATTGATCACTTACTTGTAACCTCCCATAGTCCCCTCCACCATAAGCATCCACCAAGAGGGGGAGCGGCATGTTCTCAATGGTGTCATTTCAAAACCCCCCCCCCCTCCAGATCACGATTTTTTTAAAGGGGCCAGTTGGCCCCCCCAAAGGGCCATGCCCAAATTTTTTTAAACTTTGGCTATTTTAATATTAGCACTATTTGGCCTCCTGCATCTCGTCCCCGAATTCAAATTCGAAAAATCTTGCATGTCCAACTTGCCATCCTGAACGACCAGGAATCTCTCTCCCTTCAATGTAGCTATAAACAAATACTAAAAATCCGCAACGGCCAAAGTTTTGCATTTCTATCTTTCTTGGTCTCTAATTTTTTTGGATCTTCATGTTATGCTTCTGTCGGCTTTAAATTCCTAAATTCCTACCTAAAATTTACACTAATCTGCTCCTAATATGCACTTTACAAGTCTTTAAAAGATGCTCTCATTGGTGGCCATGGGATAGGGTGACTCAGTCCGTCGAATCCCACAAATTGATATGCACAAACAACCACCGAATAAAGCATCAAGCTACCACAAAAAATATAATCAATAGATCACAAGAATAGCTCTCACCCTACCCCCTAACAAAATCAAGGTGTGAGAATCCACAAGGGATAGACCCAGCATAACCTAACAAAAATCTAGAGTGAGTCATTAATCCACTGCTCTAACATTGACTAGCTAAAAAGCCTATCAAATAGGTCATCGTAGTGGTGGTTTGAACTACCTACCTAACTTAGGGCAACTAGACCAAGATCTTCTACTAGGCAAGGACTCCTTGGTGCACAAATTGGATGTTGGATGCATACATAGCGAGCGCCAGAAGGTCCCCAAGAACAAATAACTCTACTTTAAGCTCAAAAATCAAGAGAATAGACTTGCACGATATGAGGCAAAAATACCAATTGGGTTCAATCTCCCCCCATGCCTTGTGTGAGTGCTCCACAAGGCATGTATTTATAAATTTATTCATCTCCAAGCTCAAAAATAGCCCAATTGTACAAATAAGCATGCTTTAGCTTTTGTGTTTGATTTTGTCCAAATAAAGAATAAAGCCATTGGGCAGCCCAAGAGTGAACTGTGCCCAAATACAATGTCCAATAATGAAATATTTAAACCATGCGTCCATGTGCATACAAAATAATAAATATTTATCGAGTGCTTTAATAAATAAGCGCACCTAAATAAATATTAGCGCCACACCTTCAATGATAAGATGTGCGCCCATCAAAAATGATAATTTCTTCTAGGTAATTTGAATATACGCTATCGCCCAGTGCTTCCCAACACCACCATCGCCTACTCTACACATCAACTGAAGCATTCACAATTGTTAGAAAGTAATAAAATTAAATCGACAAAAGTGAATACCTAGCAGTCTTCAGCTACAAAACAAATAAATAGATTGGAACTTTGTCCTAACCTTAATTTAATACGAGTACACTCTAAACTCATAAACGTCCATTAATTTAAATATGTATTTTGTGGAATCGCCCACTGTGGAGTCACCCACATGCACATTAAATTAACATGATGCCCGAAAAGGACAAGCATCCCCATCAACATCTCGCACAAGGAATCCACCTTGTGTACGAGCCCTGGTAAATAAATATAGTTTTATGGAATCCACTGCAAAACCTCATAGAATCCACCATGGTCTCACGAAATCCACCATGGAATATGCCTCCTAGCATCACTCCTATAGCCTCCTCATTAAATTTTTCTTATAACACATGTACTTCCAAGGTTTCCATACTCAAGCATGTAAAAAGGAGGGAGCTAAGCATATAGTGACCCAAGGAGAATAGGGCATCAGCCTCACATCCTAACTCGATACCCAAGAACCTACCAAGCTCTCCTGAGGGCGGCACTTAATCCTTTTTTGTTTTGCTCACTTTTATTTTCGCTCCAATCTTCCTTTTCTTTCTTATCTCTTAGTTAGCTACTACTCCTACGACAAGGCATCAAGGCTTGGGTCTGACTCATCCCGAGGAACCTACCATGCCTCTATAAGTGGCGATAATCAACTGCTTGCATGAATTTTCTTCCCTTTTTTTTCTAATTGAGGGGTTAGAACCCCTTTTTACACACCTCTATATTTTTTATATTTAGATATATTTAAAACTTGCTCTTCTTTGCTATTTTGGTAGGCGTCTCTAACCACCTCACACTAGTAGGGACTCCTAGGACAGCTACCTAGTAAGCAGAAAGGACAGGGTCACAAGGTCTACCCTCTATCACAAATATTTAATGCCTGACAATGTCCTAACATGAGGTAGGCAACTACTCCAATCTCCCCCAAATAACCAAACCCTAGGACTCCATGCCTTGATTGCTAGTCGCCACAAATGAAAAGAAAATAACCCCCACATACACATATAATACTATTAGCTTAAGGGAAAAACGCAAAAACGTGACAATATCACCTGGAATGGCCACAAGAAGCTCCGGTGTAGCAAAGGCTCCTTCCAATCACTTCGTCCAACCTATGTAATGCAATCACTAAAATAAAAAACCATTAAACGTACCTGCACCCAAGCAAACATATGGCCCTCTTGGCCTCAAGAGATATAACATTTCACAACCAACAAAATGGTCCTCTTGGCCTAATGAAATAAAACATTAAAACTATACAAAGATGGCCCTCTTGGCCTTATGAGATAAAAGATTTTACTACTATTCAACACATCGTACTATTAAAACAATCCCTTGGTCTTAACATTACTCTACTAAAGCACAAAACTGACCAAGGATAAGGCTTCTTAGGCCCTACACTAAGTGCATCAGGTTATTAGCTAACCCCCCTACATAAATAGTAAGGGGTGTTCGACAAATATGACAATACACAATACTATGCATCCATGACAGAGTAGAAAGGTGCTCACTTGCTACCTGACTCATAATCCAAACTAACCATCGATAACAAAAATATGATGTTTCAGCAATAAGAAGATCCCAAAGTAGTCCAAGGATAATATTAGGAGGTAATTGTAAGGGCTCCCCTGGACCACAATTGAAAAAGACATCTTCCATGAAAGCATAGTTAGCTAGGGAATCCGAAAAGACATTCCATTGTCAATGAACTAACTGATAAGTCACCGTCTCAAAGATATACAACATATCCAAAGCTCCATGTCGGTACATCTGTAAGATGGGATCCCGCACACTATAGGTCCCATTTAGTTGATTGATTGCTAACTCCACTTCACCTTTAACTAATAATTGGCATATACTACCACATCGGGCTACATTCAGCCCCATGATCAAGGCCTTGTATTCTTCCATATTATTAGTAAAAGAGGATCCTAAATAGACTCCCACCTTCATGAAAACCCTATGTCGAGGATCCTTAATGACCACACCAACACTGGTGTATTTAGTGGGCCCTCTAGAAGCTCCATCAAAATATAGAGTATAAACATAGGCTTCATTGAAAGGCCACCCCATAATAATCAGCTCACTTGTACTTATGATAATCAAAATCAAGACAAGAGAGGGGATGTGTAATAGGCACAATCCATTCTTCCTCATTGAACTCGATAGGAATGCTAGTCAAAAGTCGTTGAAAATGGTGGCACTAGACCTAAATTTCCCATGTAAAGGATCTATCTTGCCACTCACTAACCAGATACCTTTTGCTCCACCAGATCACTCGATCTTGGTGGTAACGTTTCTCAAGATACGAATGCTCCAGATAGGGAATGATGCGTCTCATCCGCTCGTCTTGGTACCTACTACAAGTTAAAGCTGAATCTTGAAGGACCTGCATAGGCACCAAGCCCAACTTAGAGCCCTTACACATAGTAAGGCTTCAACTTATTAAAGTTAACTTTATTCTTAAACTCTACCCCCTACAAATATGCTAGAAGGTCTATAGATCCATTATTTCCTAAATGTACAATCTTGTATGGTCCATCCCATTTGGGTTCTAATTTTCCTAGAAAGAGCTCTCGACGAGCATCATAATACAGTAACTAAACTTTCACAAATTCGTACTTCTTAGCCCGAAGATCATGAAAGGTTTTTATTCTCCTCTTCCCTACTTCTTGATATAGTAAAGCCTACAACTGAATCTCATCAAGATGTGCCAGAGAAGTATACCGTTCATGTAACACTTCTTCCTCTCCCAATGAATGATTGAGGGAAAAACGCACAGTGGGAGCTCTATTTCTAACTGCAAAATGCACTCCTCCCCATACACTAGCTTGAACAAGGTGTGGCTTGTGGCTCTCTTGAATGTTGTGTTGTAAGCCCACACTGTCACATATAATTTATTATCCCAGTCACCCTTTCTTTGCAATACTATCTTGGATAAGATTTCTACCAGTTGTTTATTTGTATTCTCAACCTGATCATTCGCTTTAGGATTGTACGGGGTAGTCTTGTTGTGCTTAATCTTCAAAGCTTCAGTCATGGCCACTATAATCTTGTTTAAGAAGTGTGTCCCTCAATTAGACACAATCTCCTTCAGTGGACCGAAATGGCAAACAATTTACTCCATAATGAAACTTGACATCTCCTTACCATTGTCCTTCATCGTTGCTTAAGCTTCAAACCACTTTGTAAAGTAGTCAGTTCCTACTATAATATACCGCTTTTGCATAGTTGATAAGGGTATATTGGTCCCACAAAATCAATACCCATTTTTCAAACCATAATGGGATTTAGAGGTCGCCTATGATTTTCACTCACATCGTATCTTTGAGAGACATCACATTGCTTAACATAACTAAAAGCATCTTGGAAAATTGATGGCCACCAATATCCAACACGGAGAGCTTTTGGGGTAGTAAGTCAGCAAGCAAAATGTCATCCACATGGATGTTGAATCATGGCACTCCTCAAGAATAAATGATACCTCATTGGGTACTACACAACGATGATAGATATCATCTACTCCTCTCCGATACACAAGACACCTGATATAATCGAAAAGTGTAATGCTTGTTGTTTGATCTTTCTCTTTTCAAACTTTGATAAAGCAACCCCAAATCCTCCTGTAGATAAATAATGCTTTATAGCTGCATACCAGGAAGGGATGGAAGCTATATCGATTTTAAATATGTTGAGAAATGTGCAATCACATCCACCATAGCTAGACTTGCAAGACCTTGAAGATCCCAAGTTCAAAGGGCATACTAGTCACCTAGTCACCTAGTATCTCTTGATACTAATCACCTAGTGCTTCTTGGCACTTGTGCTCAATTGAAATTTGAAATTTTTGGAGCTGATTTGATGTTGATCTTGCAATGTCAACATGGCCAAGGACTCATTGATAGCTCAATTCAATGGTGTTGGATTCCATATATGGCAAACTAGGATCAAACTGATCATGGTGAAGAAAGGCTTGTGGTCAATCACAAGTGGTTAAGAGAAGAAACCAAGGGAAGCTGCACTTCCAGTCATATGGGATAAAAATAATGATAAGGCTCAAGCTGTTATCAAGCTCGAACTTGATGACAGCTACATTCCTCATGTTGATGATTGTGAAACCTCTCACACCACATGGGATCGATTAGAAACCCTATTTGGAGCTCATTCAAAATCCTCCAAATATGGCTTACATATTGATATTTTTTAGGCTTGGCATGAAAAGTAGTACCTCACTTGCAACTCATTTAAATTATATGGAAAGCTTATTGTCACAACTTGCAGGAATCAACTTGAAGATGGATGAAGGCATTTTCATTGGAGTGCTTCTCAAGAGTCTTCCACCCGAGTTTGATAATGTGTCTACCACATTAATCAACATGTCAAAGACAAAGCTTGCGGATATCAAAGCCTCTCTCCTGGAAGAGGAAAAGAATATCAAGAGCAAGGGAGAAACAAGCATCCCAAGAACGTCATCAAGTGTCCCTCATCTTGAATTCAACAGTTAAACATTAACTTTTGGAATTCATTGATATGAAGTTTCGCATCTTCCTCTGCTAACCCATTAAAAATGGGTAGAGGAAATCGTAAGGCTGCAAAATCCACCATCCTAGCTGGGATTGCAATAGGTTGTACCACCATGGTAACAACCAGATTCACTACAGGAGTTCAAACAACCATAACTATCACTCCACTCAAAGTGGATAAACTGATTGAAAGCGGGAAAGTACTAGAGCTTCCCTCCCCCTAACAAACTATGCATTGAGCTAGGGTTACTAAGTGTTAGGAAGCAGAATCATGGGGCAAATCTAGCAAATCAAACATCTCAACTATTAAATACAAACAACATTATAATACATAAGAGGATTTGAATAACTCAATAGATTGAGAAAGACAAGAGAAAAACGCATGATTGGGCCCAACCTCCCCCATGGCAAAAGCCATGGTTTCCATCCTTAATTATATATTATAGTTTTACATGGATATTTACATTCATATCTTACATATAATTACAAAGAAAGTACAAATATCAATTGAAATACAGAGTTTTAAAAGTCAAGAGGTATCTTGTAACATGTTGCAATTGCTGCAGAAAATTCTATGCTCCGAATCTTGGCATTTTGACATCACCATCGCATCCGAAGCATGCCAAAACCCCCCAAAATGACTCTTGAAGCTTTGAATTCCAATTCCGAATGAGGGAGCAACGAAAAACTCAGTTTTCACCCTCTTTTCTTGTTTTGCGTGCAATCCTATTGCTTTAATCAAGAAAGCTAGAAAAGTCTTCTAAAAACTTAACCACACTAAGAAAATAGCAAGATATTCCATAAAGAAAGCTCATTTCAATAAAGTGTATCTTAAATATCATATTCTAAAATAATGTATATTAAAAATAAATAAATTAATAGTACTAAGAACAATTATCTAATTATTACTAAAGAAGTTTAAACTCATAACTTACAAATAGAGTAATAATTTTAATAATACAATATCATATAAATACATAATATTATATATTATACTTAAGATAACTAATTATAATTATGAAATTTAAACTTGGACTCACGTTAATGCCCAGTGCTACCCAAAGCCACCGCTACCTACTCTACACATCAACTGAAGCATTCACAATTGTTAAAAAATAATAAGACAAAACCCACAAAAGTGAATACCTAGCAGTCTTTAGCTACAAAATAATTAAATAGGTTGGAACTCTATCCTAATTTTAATTTAATTTGAGTGCACTCTAAACTCATAAACGTCTATTAATTTGATATTTATTTTGCAGAATCACCCGATGTGGAATCCCACGTACATATTAAATTAATTTGACTCCTGAAAAGGACATGTATCCCCGTCAACTTCTAGCACAAGGAATCCACCTTGTGTACGAGCCCTAGAAAATACATATAGTTTTATGGAATCCATTGAAAAACCTCATGGAATCCACCGTGGAATATGCCTCCTGGCAGCATCACTAAGACCTTGCCATTGTAATGATATTGGACCAATCCTTTGTAGAGAATATTCTCTATTTATTTCAGTCTACCATCTAGCTCACTCAGCTCTTTCTTGCTTTTGAAGCTCACTTGAAGGTCTTGTGAGTCGAGCTCACTGATTTTTGGCATATACTAATGAATTGGTCCCAATTGACCAAGATTCGAGAACCGCCACTTATTAGTGACTCTCGAAAAATACACCACCTATTGGGATCTGCAGTAGGCCCGACACTAGAACTAAGTACTAGTCGGGCCTCTCTACACTCAAAGAACACACCCCCTTGGCCTCATGGCCAAGAGCGTATAAGGAACACACTACCCTAATTGCTATCGTGAATCTCATGTTTATTTTGAATTGTAGTCCAACTGTTAAGCCTTTCCCACACTCCTCAAAGGGAGTCCCTACACATAGATCAGTATAAAATACTTAGTAATCACAAAAAAAAGGAGGCACCCCTCTAACTGAATGCCATGGCCCCACTATGGCTCTCTTACACCTTGGGGATTGGCCCCTCAATGCACTGCTAACACAAATAACACAGGCATCACAAACTCCACTCTTATTTTAAAATGTTGCATGAGACAAGATACTTCCTCACTTAATAGTTTCCCAAGGAAGCCAAATGCCTAAACCTACAGCTTAGGTATCTCACAACTTAGCATGGATCAGGAGTATAAGAAACCAAGTGCAATGCATCCGCAAATTACTATGTGATACATGCAATGCAATTGTGAATGCCATAGTGTGCAAACAGTTTATGATTTATAAATCAACGTAGTGAACTGCAACAAACATTTCTTTCAATGATTTTGGCCTATACATTGTGCTTCATTGGTAAGGGTTAGCATTGAGCATCCTCGTGCTGCTTGACCCCTTATTCATCATTGATAGGTGTAAAGAGTAGTCTTTTCATGTGTTTTTCTTGTAAAAAATGGTAAAAACAAACTTTAACATGTAGACAAGGTTGAAATGAGACTTATCCCTCATGCTACAGCCATGTCATACATTCACGGATATAAAGCATATTTTTTCTTAAATTTTTAGCATTAAAAACTATTTTTTTTTCATTTTCACTATTTTTAATTTATTTTAATAAAAAATTATATTTCTAATTTATGGGTTGGAATTGATCACAATTATTGAATATTGATTTTTTATTTATTTCTACTCTATACGCACCCAAAAATCACAATAAAATCCCCAAATTTTATCATTTTAAGAAAACCCCATAATTGCAAGTTTTGCGTTGTTGTGTTGCTGCGCATCCGAGTCGTATACACCTCCATTTCTTTTGTTGTGCATTTGTGTTAATTTCTGTGTGTGATTCATTGTTTGTGTGATGCATTTTGATAATCCGCATCCAATGTATATATTCCCTTAGTGCATGCGTATGATTTTGTTTGGATGCATGATGTGTGTGTATTAGAAAAATATGAAAAACTGATGCCAAAGGACATTATCAAGCTGATAATTTCAATGATGGTCTTTAAGAAATGATGCAGGACATGCATATGACGCCAAACAGGGTGACCTTTGAAATCGTCATTAATGGCTTTGCCAAAGCAAACAGAGTTAAAATGGTGCTGGAACTTCTTGATGAAATGAAGATTATGGTGGTGATGACATTTGCGAAGGCACTTGAGCAAGCAGATGTGCAGTGGAGTAGTTCTCTTGTATTAGGAATTTTAAGATTCCTCAAAAGCACAAAAGCTTCTTGGGTTTTTTTTACTGGTGGAAAGACACTGCAGGACTCATGCTAAAATTGGTTTTCTAATCGCTGTTTTGGGTTGGGATAGCTTGGTCTCAAAAGGGGTTTTTTTTAGAATTTTCTGTGCAGGCCTTCAGGGAACGTGGTGAGAGGAAGCTCAAGGTGAAACCAAAAAAACTGGAAGGATCTTTT
The DNA here is from genome assembly GCF_053477565.2 of Lygodium microphyllum. Taxonomy (NCBI): domain Eukaryota; kingdom Viridiplantae; phylum Streptophyta; class Polypodiopsida; order Schizaeales; family Lygodiaceae; genus Lygodium; species Lygodium microphyllum. Next base: position 90,327,356 of record NC_141136.1, on the reverse strand, counting down.
GGACAGATGAGCCTTTCAGCAAAGATGATATCATCACACTACAGGATCCACACACACTCGATGCGAAGGTTCTTACAGAATTTGCATATTGTTGCTTTGAAGACAACTGGAAATGTTTTCTCATGTGAGGCAGTGAGAGGGAGCTCTCTTTTAATGGGAATAGCACGTCTTGATTAGAGTTTTTAGAGCTCTTGTGAAGAGTCGATCTCTACAGACACACCGAGTATGCTATGAAATGGGGAGATTTTCGAATAGCTGAGGGAGGGAAGAATTTACGCCAGAGAAGGAGCGGTCTGCCGATGGATTCTAGATTTACCTTGAGGCATTTTCTTTCTCTTTTCTTCTTACGGGTGGATCTTGCAGCGTTTATACCTGCCTTCTGATCCTTAGCACACCCTCAAAAATCCAATCGGTACTGATCCACGGAACAGGACGGCGCAGTCTGGTTTCGACTTCTCGAGAATTGATGTACATGCTTCTTGGTTCAAATTCCCTTGAGGGTCATTGATGATTCATAGCTAATGACAACGGGATCGACGGCAACAGGGCAGAGGTCTTTTTATTAAGGAAGAAAATGTGCTCCTGTTTTGTGACTAATGATCACCAATTTCGCTCTATTTCGGCAACCTGCCTGCAATGAACAAATCCTCCATTCACTCCAGCGGTCCTAAGTCGCAAGTGATGAAAAGAAGCATTGATCCGAACCACACAGTCTCGGCAGCAGACTGCTGCCCTCCAACTAGTAGACCATAATCAAACACAGGGTGCCCTAGCATCACGATGCCAGCTGTAGTCTTCACCGATCTAAATTTGGCTTTTGATGATGAGCACTCAATTGTTACAAACTCTGCAGCAGTGTAGACACAGAAAGAACCTCCTACAAGTGAAACGCCTGTACTCCACATTCGGCAGCTGCACCTTGATTCACATCCCTTTCTGGGAAATATCCTTGTACCCCTGTTTGTGGATTGTGGGAGATTGCCAGATGCCCCAGCTGCTCCCTCTACATCATCGTCATCTACAAGATGGAGGACTTTCAGCAGCTTGAAGACCCTCAACAGTAACAGAAGACGATTCCTCAGCGCCTGATCACGGTTGCTTGATTACTCAGCTACTAAGGCATTGATGGACTTGAATGGGAGATATCTCGGAGGTAGAGTTGTTACAGTCAATTTCTATGATGAGGAGCGGTTCAATGTGAATGAACTGGCACCACTTCCTGGAAAGATGCCAGCACTGGCTGCTTCTCGATCTGGCTCTCTGAATAATTTTACACGTGCAACCTGGAGTCTCTAAGTCTGTCATTTGCAGGTTATATGGCAGTGCTTGCCATGGTGCAGACTGAGGTTATAGCCAATCTCATGAATCCATGGTTTAATTACAGTCATTGCAGCCATGGCCACTGCATCAGTGTCAACAACTGAGTTACCTGATAAATCCTATTTAAGATCCGTCTCCAACATGACTGAATAGACAACTGATTGTGAATGATTTTTAGTGGCATTGTGAAAGTTCATTTTTCTGTGAACCGCTTCAGCTACTCTACTTATTCAGCATGTTTGGAGAGGCAGTCATGCTGCATGCAAAGTTGCAGACAAATTTCGTGATGAGTGGGATGCATATTTGACAAAAGACTGGAAAGTACTTGAAGAAAGGGAGCCTATGCAAGCACTTTTCAGATGTTTTATCCATTGGACTTGGAGATTGATCAAACTGTCTACAATTAAGTTTTGATTCTGGATGAATTACTTGGTGCCCTGAAAAGCAAGCTCTTATGCTTTATTGTGAAGCAGTGGACAGATTGTCATGCTTTGTCATTTATTTTGACTCTTCTCTTGTAAAGTACTTGACAAACAATATAGTGATCTTTCGCATCAAATATTGAGATCTTCTTGTTAGCCTCTTTCCTTGCTGTATCTTGAACCCCGTGTTCTACAGCCCTTGCGTGAACTCTACGACAGCGTATTTTGATGTAAATTATTAAATGACTAAATTTTTTGGTTTTCTTCAAGATTTCTGATAAGTTTCAACATTGTCAATCAAAGGAATCGATTTACAAACAATTTCATCAAACATCTTTCATGAAACAACTGAAATGAGTGCTTATGCATAGAAACTTGATTTTAGAGGGTCTTGTCGAGTGTCTAATAGATTTTGGTGAGCCTAAGGAAGAGTGGGCTGATATTAGTGATTGCGAGGATTTATGCAAAATTGATGCAGCCTCTATTTCGTCATGGTATGTGTCTATCATGCATTATCTATCAATTGACAACCCAACAATAACCTTTTCTAAATTTGAGAAGATGAAGATTAAGTAGCAAGCACTTTGCTTTTCAATAATACCGGGTGTTTTATATAGAAAAAATGTGGATGAGATTTATCATCATTGTGTGGTGCTTGATGAGATATCCTTTATTCTAGAAGAATGTCATGATTCAACATGTGGAGGTCATTTTGTTGGCTAGCTCAGTACCCATAAATCTTTACGTCCTAGTTATTGGTGGCTGACAATTTCCTAAGATACTTTTGCATATGTTAAGCATTGTGATGTCTACTAGAGACACAATGCTAAACACCATATTAGAGAATTTGGGAATCTCCCAAGTCCCACTTTCAAATAGGGGATAAAGATTTGGCCATGTGGCTAAATCTTAACCTATGCTTCAAAGTTGGACTTGGAAAGACAACCTATATAGTAATTAGGGTAGAATCCACTTTCAAGTAAGGAGATAAGAGTAGTTCATGTGGCCAAATATTAACTATATTGAGAGTTTCCAAATTCCCTAATATAGTGTTGCTAGGAAAAATGGTAAGCGACCGCTTAATTCTATCCTTATGACTTTGCCCTTTATGAAGTGGAGCATCAATTTTGTTGGACTTGTGCATCCTTTGTCTGCTACATAGAAGTGCTATATTATTATGATAATGAACTACTTTACAAATGGTTTGAAGCTCAAGCTATGATGAAGGATAATGCCAAGGAAACAACTAGTTTTATTATGGAATAAATTGTCTACTGTTTCGGTCCACCCAGAGAGCTAGTGTCAACTGTGGGATACACTTTCTAAATAAGTTTATAAAATCATTGACTGAAGCTTTGAAAATTAAATATAATAAAACCACCCATATAATTTGCAAGTGAATGGACAAGTAAAGAGTGCCAATAAGTAGCTTGTAGGGACTTTATCCAAAACTGTATCGGAGGGTAAGCGTGATTGGGACAAGAAACTTCATGTGGCTATTTGGGCTTATAATAGTACATTCAAGAGAGCAAGAGGCCACACCCCATTTAAGTTGGTATATGGGGCAGAGTGTTTCTTGCCCTTGGAAATTTTACTTACTATGAGGTTTGCATTGAACCATTATTTAAGTAAAGAGAAATAATTGCAACAAAGATTGACTTCCCTAGCATATTTTGATGAGATTCAATTATAGACTTTGTTACACTAAAAGGTAGGGAAGAAGAGGATGAGAGCGCTTCATGACCTTTCTACTAACATATATAAATTTGTGAAGGATCAATTGGTCCTATTATGATGCATGTCGTGAGTTATTTCCTCGCAAATTGGAATCCAAATGGGATGGCCCTTATAAGATTGTTCATGTAGGAAAGAATAGGTATGTAGCCCTTTTAACAAATTTGCAAAGGATATAGTTTAAGAATAAAGTAAAATCTAATGAGTTAAAGTCCTATTATGTGTAGGTACTGACGTTGGACTTGGTACCTTTGCAAGTTTTCCAAAATCTAGCTTAAACTTGCTATAGGTGCCAAGGCAATCTGATGGGCAAAATCATTTCTTATCTGGAACATTTGTATTCAGAGTAGTATTACCACTAATATTGAGTGATCTGGTGGAATAAGGGTTATTATATTACTAAGCCACAAGATGAATCTTTTACTAAGGATATTAAGGTCTACTACCACCATTGTCACAGGGTTCTTACTATTGTTTCTATTGAGTTTGGTGAGGATGGAGGGATTGTACATGCCATACATCCTCTCTCTCAACTCAATTTTGACTACCATAAGTACGAGCACGATGATTGCTGGAGCTTCATGACAGCTTGCCTTGTTGTTAGTGATCAACCAATTGAATGGGACTTATAGTATGAGGATTCTGATTTTGTGAATGTATTATCGTGCTGCTTTGAATATACTTTAGATTTTTGAGACAATGACTTGTCAATTGATTCCTCGTCGGAACTGCTTTGTGGATTTGTTGGCAACTTATGCCTTTGTTGAGGATGTATTTCTCAACTATGGTCTAGAGGGGTTATTATAATTACCCAATCTTATTATCCTAGGATTTTTGTGGGGACTCCTTTTGCTAACATGTCTTGTTATGGCCACCAATGGTTAGTCTTAGGTAGTGATTGACCATCTTCCTCTTTCATGGACACATAGGATCGTTCAATGATACCATTTATGAAGGGGTCCTATCTAATAATTTGATGCATCTAGTGTAGGCCTAAGGGGCCCATCCCTTGGTTTTGTGCTATATTTTAGTGTGATTTATATAGGGATCTAGGGTTTGTTTTTAGCCATAAGATATTGAATGGTGTGCTTTATAGCTCTATTTTTCTTAGGCCAAGAGGGCCGTTCTTGTTGGATTAAATGTTTATTTCATTAGGCTAAGAGGGCTTATTATTTTTCAGTGTACTGGTTGATTTCATAAGGTCAAGAGGGCCATTCATTTGTTTGATATAGGTGCGGTTAATGGTTTCTTTTCTTATTGTTGTACTAAATAGATTTGATGGAATACCTAGAGCAAGCCTCTTGCTACGCAGAAGCTTCTTGTGGCCAAGTCTAGGTGATGTCCTTCTTTTATGAGTTCCTTCCCTTCATGCTATATATGTATATGTGTATGTGGGAAATTTTCTTCTTTTGGGGAATTAGCATTCAAGGCATGAAGTCCCACGGTTTGGTTTAGTATATGTGGGGGAGGTTTGACTGCCTCCTATAAAGGCATTATTAGGCATTTAAAGAGTTGTTTTGAGAGTAGTCCTAGTAACCTTATTCTACTAACATATCAGGTGGTTGTTTCTAGGAGCTTTTGTTAGTTGTGAGGCAAATAGAGAAGCCTACCAAATAAAAGAAATAGATGAAACAATAAATATATCTAACAATACATTATACAAAGGTGTGTAAATAGGGATTCTAACCCATGGAAAAAGAAAATAAGAAAAATGAAAATTTTCCAAGAGAGCAATGTTCATTGCCTTGCTGGACCTTGGTAGGTCCCAAGGGACGAGTTGGTAGACATGGAACTAATGCCTTGTCTTCCTAGGGGTGACATATAACTGAAAAAAAAATCAGTAAATGATAGTTGGAGCAAAAATAAAAGTGATGGAAAGAAAAGGATTCAATGTTGCCTTGCAAGAGCTTGGTAGACTATTGGATACCAAGACAGGACCTGAGACTAATGCCTTGTTCTCCTTGGGTCATAGTATACTCAACTCTCTCCTTTTTACATGCCCAAGTATCAAATCCTGAAGTATACAAAAGTGATGAATCAAAAGTATCTAAAAATGCAAGACCCGACTATAGGATATCTCACCTAGTAGGAGAACATGGTCCAGTTGTCCTAAGTTAGGCAGGTAGGTTAGATCACCACTTAGGATGAATCCTTTGATAGTTCTTTTTAGGTGGTGCATGTTGGAGTAGTTGGTTAGCAGCTAGCTCTGGATCTCTATCAGATTATATTTGGCCTATTCCTTGTGGATCTTCATGCCTTGATTTTGTCAAGGGGTAGGGTGAGAGCTATGTCTGTGTTTTGTTGTGTAATTTTCTTTGAAGCAACTTACTGCTTTTTATGGTTTTTGAATGTGAAGATCAATTCATGGATTCGATGGGTTAAGTCACCCTATCTCGTGGTCACCAATGAGAGTAGATTTATGATCAAGAAAGAGCCAACAATGTGCCAAATGATGTTAATTTAAGGAGAAAATTAAAGCTCGAAGAAAGTGGCAAACACGAATCTCACAATTTTAAGTGGCCATGGAAGAAAGGAATTCAAATTACTACAAAAGACAAACTTTGCAGTGGTCCCAGATTTTTAATATTTTTTTCGAATGCCAAAATAAAGTGGGACAAGCTCCAAGTAGTGCGAGACTTTGAGACGGACACCCAAAATTTTTTGAAGTTGGAATCGGATACCACATACGCTAAAGAAGTTGAAGGCTAGGAGCATAGAGTGTGAAGGAGACTTTAATGACCAAGGTCCATGACCTTTGGGGACAAAGGAGGCCCAAATTTTTTGTGGTGTGGGGAGGGGGGGTCGTTTTTGGTAGCGCGAGTAGAAAAACAGTGCCATAATGACGATTTGATTATGGGGGTACTATGAGCCCTAAAAATAACCACCCAATTTGATAATATCATCTTGCTTCTAAATTTTTTTGCTCTATATCGCTCATTTCTGATCTAAAATTGGCAGCCTGAGGAGGAAGAACCAAAATCTATCTTACTCTCTCCTCTCTCTCTCTCTCCTCCTATGGATTATTCATGCGGGTAATTCTTGGAAGAGATCGGAATAATGAAGACCAATTGTTCAACTTGAACCAGATTGACATGAGATTATGCCGACACTGAAGAGTGATGACCAGTGTGATTTGAAGATGAATGGCAAGTCTGGTGGCTACCTAAAAATTCAGTTCTTGAAACTCAAAACCCGAAAAATGGTGGTAAGCCTCTTTTTAATGGAAATTTGAATCTTGTTTGGCATTTCATGGTGCAAATCTTTTTCACATGCGATGAAAATTTGTTGGAGACTTGTTTGCAATATGTTTGAGGGTTGTGAGTCATAAAATATTGAACCCGTGTTCATAATCATGAGTTAATAGTTTTCTAAAATTTGAAAAGTGTGTTTTTAGATGAAAATTGATGTTTTAATGATTTTGGAAAATAATTTTGAATGTAAAGATGGAATAGAGTGTGAATTAATATCTTGACTCGAAAAAATAAAAAAATATGATAATTTATATCAAGAAAATAATGAAAATTACTCAAAATATGGTTTTGGGCAAAGAAAATAGAAAAAAGTAGTTTTTACATCTGGAAAATTATTTAAAAATTAAATTTATGTTTGTGCATATACGAGAGAGATAAATCATGAGGTTTAGCCTTCATTTGTTTCCTTTGTATATCAATGTGTGTATTTATCACTTTTATCATAACGAAATATACATGAAAAAATTTTTTAACCTATCCAATGAACGAAAAATCCTAAATGGTAGGGGGAAAGGGATTGCAGAGTTAAATATCATTTAAATTCTGATTTTATGCATATCTTGGCATATAGTATTTCTTCATTTTAAGATTTAAAAATGGTAGTAGCACAAATTATTCAATAGCTGCCTCGGCAACAACGCAAGATACTAGAGTGAAATCATGAAAAGAATTGTTTGTGCACATCCATGCTAATTGATCAATAAGTTTACTTGTTTGTGCACTCTATGGCATTCACTTTGCATCTGCATTTTCATAGGTGCTATTAAGAGAATCATCGCCTAGATATAGCACTTGTTTTCAACTATTGACCCACATTGAGTATGAGGTTTCCTAAGTTGTAGGTCTAGTGTTATTGTTTTCTTTGGGCTCCTAGAATGTTTTATCAAAAGAGAGGACTATGTTGCATATGTGCTTTATGTTGAGATGACGCATCCTGGGGTTAATCCCCAAGGTATAGGAGAGCCATAGTGGGGTAACAACGATAAGCTAGGGGTGCTCCCTTTGTTTGTGCTACGAGGTGCTTGTCACCAATATGTTTGGGTATTGCTTCCTATGCTTGGGGTCGGGAAGAGCATCACGTTGGACTACAATCTAGAGATGTTATCTACTGATGCCAGGAGGCATATTCCACGGTGGATTCCGTGAGGTTTTATGGTGGATTTCGTAAACTTAGATGACCGGGGCTCATACACAAAGAGGATTCTTTTTGCGAGAAGTTGATGGGGACGCTTGTCCTTTTCGGGTGTTTCATTAATTTAGTGTGTACGTGGGTGATTCCATAGCGGGTGATTCCGTAAAATACATATTAAATTAATAAATGTTTATGAGTTTAGAGTGCGCACTCGTAATAAATTAAGGTTAGGATTTATTTCTAACCAGTTGATTTATTTATGTAGCTGAAGACTGCTAGGTATTCACTTTTGTCGGTTTAATTGTATTATTTTACTAACGATTGTGAATGCTTCAGTTGATGTGTAGAGATAGCAGCAGTGGCAGAGGAAAGCATTGGAGTTTAGCGAGTATTCCACCTTTGGATTATATTTTGATAGGCGCCACGCCTATATTTTGTTATGTCTATTGAGACATTGATTATTGATTATTATTTTGTATGCGCCTATGCACACGGATATGTTATTTCTATTTTGGACATTGAGATTGGGCGTGCCAGACTCTATGGGCACCGTCCATTAGCTTTATTTCCTATTTTTGTAGAAAGCAAACTCAAAAGCTAAAAGCTTGTCATATTTTTGTAAATTGGGCTATTATTGAGCATCAAGATGGAAATATACATAAAATACATGCTTTGTGAAGTGCTCACACAAGGCATGGGGGGAGATTGAACCCAATTGGTCTCTTGCCTCTTGTCGTTCATGCTTTTACATTGTTTTTTGTGCAAAAAGGTAGAGTCCATTGTTCTTGGGGACCTTCCGGGATTCACTACGTGAGCATACTGCGACCGATCTGCGCACCAATGGTATCAGAGCGGAGCTGAGATCAAGAGCTTCCAATCGCTACCAATCTCGGGCGAAGGCTAAGCTCGAGGAACGATCGGGCTCTATAGTCAATCTCGTCGCGAACCATCGATACAGGCAGACTTCTGGCAATCAAGAACCCCTGTTTCTACTGTCAGATCACGAAGGACCAGGCTCTGTAGACGGAGGACCACGCATCCATCTCCTTCATCAAGTCATGGAAAAAAAACAAAGATAAGCTTTCTTCATATTCAAGTTATTGTCTCAACAAGGCTTAAGCTTAAGCTTAGAAGCCTTTAAAAAGCTTGAAGCTTCATAAATTTTCGTGGTAGTATCAGAAGACCCTTCCGCGTTTTCGCGCCGTCATGAAAAACGCCTCCCCCCCCCCCCCCCCCCCACGAAATCTGACGACTGGTCATCTTAAGATTTTTAAAGCTTAATCACTTAAGTCAAGCCAAGCTACTCAAGTCAGACAAGGCAAACAAGTCCACAAACTTCAGGTCCTGCACCTCTGAAGTCAAGTTCTGCAAGTCGACAGTAATCAAGTTCTGCAAGTTCCCTAAGTTCTGCAAGTCAACAACTCTGTAAGTCTGCTAAGTCTACAACTCTGCAAGTCAGACTAGTCAACTGGAGTCAGAACTGACTAGTGCTTAAAACTCCTAGAAGGCTTGTTCCTATGCAAAAACTCTGAACTGGAAAGTTGTTCGTGGCAAGGTGTTCTACCTATCTACAAGTTTGTTGAAGTACTTTCAGCAAACGGAGACAGAAATATTGCAGATTTTCTGAAAATTGAGAAAGAAATACCCAAAAATACATAGCTTTGTAACCCCGAATTTGAGCTACGCTCATCCCGCTAACCTAATTTTGAGTGAGAAAGGTTTATTGAGTTTTACACGATGACGACCCCACATATGGATGATCCTATGGCTGAAGACGACTTACCTGAGCCTACTATGGAACAAAAGATGGATCTAATTATACTACAATTGGAAGAAGAGAGAAGGGCTAGGCAAGCATTACAAGCGCAATTGACAAAATTACAAAGAGCATCCACCGACAAAGAAGAACCTCAAGCTGAAGATTTGATTCGCCGTACCATCGACGCCACTCTTGAAGCACAAACCATTCGCAAGGAATCAAAGATAAGCAAACGAAGTTTCAAATTTCGCACTTTCAATGGCATACGAGAAGGAAAGACTGTTTTATCATTCATTAGCCAGTTTGATGACTATTTCCATGAGGAAACCTATCCAGAAAAAGATAAAATCAAGTGTGTTACTAATCATCTGATAGACAGAGCATCACTTTGGTGGACTGTAGTACGCAAGAGCATAGAATGTCCTACTACTTGGGAAGATTTCAAGAAGAAGTTCATGCAGAATTTCCTTCCACCGCAATTTCATGAGAAGCCTATCAAGCAATGGGATTTACTTCAACAACGGGATCGTGAGCCTATTCCACAGTATACATAGCGTTTTTGGAATGCACTCTTACAGCTATGCATGCTTGAAGATGTACCAGAGACGACACATAAGCGGAAGTATATGTCTGGACTTCTTGGACATTACTACGCTGAAATGAACATGTTCAAGCCTGCTACCCTTGAAGACGCCATCTCACTAGCTCACAACACTGAAGATAAGTTACGCGGAAGAGACAGACGACCACAGCAATTCCAAGCCAATGGTAATTATGGATCTAAACAATTCAATTCCAATTTTAGAAGGTTTAATCCAGGTCGTTTCTCATCACCATCTTTCCGCAAGAATTGGGCTAAACCACCTGCATTACCATCCACTGTCAATCCAAATCCAAAGCCTATTCCACAAGCAAATCCAAATGTACCCAGACTTCCAGTCATTGCAAATAATGTAACCAAAGCCAAGCCAATAGTATGCTATAAGTGTCACCAGCCAGGGCATCTCGCAGCAAATTGTCATTCAAAGAAACCACCAGCACATATCAACTATCTTGGAGCCATGGACGAAGACGAGCATGAGGATATGCCGGATTTCACTGAAGATGAGGATGATACTACTACTACTTCTGACACTTTACCATGTATGCCTACTCCACATTCATTATTGACTATGAAATGTTTGATGCATGGAAAGGAAAGAACTATCTTGCATGATGACGGTAGTACTCATGACTTCATTTCACCAAAATTGATAAAGGAATTGAAATTACAGACTGTACCTATGCATTATCGCATAAAAGCTGCATTTTTAGGCACTAGGTACAATGGCACACAAGAAGTACAAGATTAAGAGATTCAAATTGGTTCATATATTGAAAGAAGAAATTTCTTAGTTGTCCCATTACAGTCAAGCGACATTATTTTAGGAATGCCTTGGAGACACCAGCATAATCCAAATATAGATTACTCCACGCACACAATGAATATTAATTTTCAAGGAAAATCAATTACATTATATGGTATGCATGCATCTAATATTTTTTCACTGCTTTCGCATACTCAAGCAAAACGTGCACTACGCAAGAATACTAAATCATATCTCATTTGGGTGAATGAATTGCAAGCAAAGAAAAATCATATGCACCCTAGGCATAAGGAATTTCTTGCATATTTTAAAGACTGTTTTGCAGAACACCTACCACTAGGTTTACCACCTTCAGGACCAGAAGACCATAAGATTGATCTAATACCTGGCACACAACCACCTTGCAAAGCACCATATAGACACAATCAAATAGAGCAAAAAGAAATCCAGAGTCAAGTTGAAGAATTACTAAATAGAGGCTTAATTCGACCTAGCAGTTCTCCATTCGGTGCACCTGTACTCTTAATCAAGAAAAAGAATAATACCTATCGTATGTGTACTGACTACCGAGCATTAAATAAGATCACTGTCAAGAATAGGTATCCTATACCTAGAGTTGATGACCTTATGGACAAACTGCAAGGATCTTCTATATTTAGTAAAATTGAACTTAAATCTGGATATCTTCAGGTGAGGCTAGATAAATCTGACATATTTAAGACCGCATTCAGGACACAATTTGGCCATTACGAATTCTTAGTCATGCCATTCGGATTGACTAATGCACCTGCTACTTTCAATAGAATGATGAACCGTATCTTTCTGAAATATCAATATTGTGTGATTGTTTTCTTTGATGATATTTTGGTGTTTAGTCAAAGTGAAAAAGAGCATTATAAGCATTTATCATTAGTTTTTCAATTACTGAAAGAAAATCAATTGTTTGCAAATCCTGAAAAGAGTGAATTCTTTAAGACAGAAATTGAGTATTTAGGTCATATTGTATCAAAAGAAGGAATTAAAGTTTATCCTAAGAAAATTGATGCAATATTGCATTGGCTTGTTCCTAAAAATGTGCATGAATTACGCTCATTCCTTGGTCTTGCTAGTTTCTATAGGAAGTTTGTACGTAATTTTTCATTACTTGCTTTACCATTAACCAAACTTCTTAAGAAAGGAATTGTTTATCAATGGACTGAAACTCAGCAGAAATCTTTTGACTTACTGAAGCGTGCATTAACCAATGCCCCTGTTCTACAATTACCTGACTTTAATAGACCATTCTTTCTAGTTGTGACCGATGCTAGCGGATCAGGAATAGGAGCCGTACTAATGCAAGACAATCATCCAATAGCATATTCTAGTTCTAAGCTGAAACCCTCTGAGCTCAAATATTCCACTTATGACAAAGAACTATTAGCAGTTGTACAAGTATTAAAATAGTGAAAGCACTATTTAATGGGTTCAGAATTCATGATAAAGACCGACCAGCAAAGTATTAGACATCTACTTAGCCAACCCCAAATTTCTGACCGTCATATCAAATGGGCTTCCTTCATTCAAAGCTTCCATCCTATCATTCAATACCAACCTGGAAAAGAAAATGTAGTTGCTGATGCATTGAGTAGAAGACCTGCAATTCATAATATTTCTATCATATCTTTTGATTCTTTGATTGCTATGAAAGATACATATCACCAGGATATTACTTTTCATTCTGATTGGCAAAAATTAGTTCAAAATAATTTTATTCCTGTTAATTCATTGTCATACAATGATGGATTTATGTTTTTTGAAAAGAGACTGTGTGTTACTATTCCATTCCGATCTTTTGTTTTGAATGAAATTCATTGTCCCCCATATCAAGGTCATAGAGGTATCATGTCTACATTACGCATGTTAACTGAAGATTTTTATTGGCCGCATATGGATGCAGATGTATCTAATTTCGTTTCTGAATGTTTGATTTGTCAAAGAATAAAGAGACATCATGGTAAACAGTATGGATTACTAATGCCTTTGTCTATTCCATCTAAACCTTGGGAACATATTTCTATGGATTTCATTACTGGTTTACCAAATACTAAATCTAACCATGACATGATTTGGACAATTGTAGATAGATTTAGTAAGCAAGCATATTTCATTGCATGTAAGAAAACTTTAACAGCATCATAAGCAGCACAGTTATTTTTGAAAACTGTTTTTACTAACCATGGATTGCCAAAAGTGATTATTTCAGATCGTGATTCTAGATTTTGTAATAATTTTTGGATTACACTGTTTGCAAATCTAGGCACAAAGATTGATTTCTCATCTACATTTCATCCAGAAACAAATGGACAAACAGAAGCCACAAACAGCACCATTCTAGATCTTTTACGTGCATATACTATCTCCAAACCTCAGACATGGGACACTCATTTGCATTTATTACAGTTTGCATACAACAATACACCGCACACATCTACAAAGAAAGCACCTTTTGAAGTCATTTATGGATATAGATTATCTACACCTGTTGCATCTTTGTCTAATAGAATCCAGAGTGCTGATGATATTGCTAGTATGCATAACAGTATTTTTGATGAGGTTAAGGATATGATTGCTAAAGCCCAACAATCATATACCAAACAAGCCAACAAGAAAAGACAAGCCATGAATTTCAAAGTTGATGATTATGTTTGGCTTAGAATAGAAAAGCGTAGACTCCAAAGTGTAGATAGACATCCAGTTGTCAAATTAGCTCCTAGATTCTATGGACCATTTAGAATCATTCATAAGATTAATGATAACGCATTCAAGTTAGAATTACCATCTCATTGGAAAATTCACAATACATTTCACATTAGTTTATTGAGACCATTTAGAGGCCAATTACCTATCCACCCTGTTTATGAAAACCCACCTTTATTAGAGGAATAGACTGAAATACTTGAACCAGAAGCCATCATAGACACTGACTATATGACCACTAGAACTCGCCGAAGGTATTCTAGATATCTAGTTAAATTTAAGAACCATCGTGTAGAGGAAGCACAATGGATGCGAGCTAGAGACTTAAATGCTTTCCCCACTCTGTTAGCTCCACATTGAGCTAATAGCAATCGAGGTCAATTGCTATCCCACCCCGGGGGTATGATGCCAGGAGGTATATTCCACGGTGGATTCCGTGAGGTTTTATGGTGGATTCCGTAAACTTAGATGACCGGGGCTCATACACAAAGAGGATTCTTTGTGCGAGAAGTTGATGGGGACGCCTGTCCTTTTCGGGCATTTCATTAATTTAGTGTATACGTGGGTGATTCCATAGCGGGTGATTCCGCAAAATACATATTAAATTAATAAACGTTTATGAGTTTAGAGTGCGCACTCGTAATAAATTAAGGTTAGGATTTATTTCTAACCAGTTGATTTATTTATGTAGCTGAAGACTACTAGGTATTCACTTTTGTCGGTTTAATTGTATTATTTTACTAACGATTGTGAATGCTTCAGTTGATGTGTAGAGATAGCAGCAGTGGCGGAGGAAAGAATTCGAGTTTAGCGAGTATTCAACCTTTGGATTATATTTTGATAGGCGCCACGCCTATATTTTGTTATGTCTATTGAGACATCGATCATTGATTATTATTTTGTATGCGCCTATGCGCACGGATATGTTATTTCTATTTTGGACATTGAGATTGGGCGTGCCAGACTCTATGGGCACCGTCCATTAGCTTTATTTCCTATTTTTGTAGAAAGAAAACTCAAAAGCTAAAAGCTTGTCATATTTTTGTAAATTGGGCTATTATTCAGCATCAAGATGGAAATATACATAAAATACATGCTTTGTGAAGCGCTCACACAAGGCATGGGGGGAGATTGAACCCAATTGGTCTCTTGCCTCCTGTCATTCATGCTTTTACATTGTTTTTTGTGCAAAAAGGTAGAGTTCATTGTTCTTGGGGACCTTCCGGGATTCACTACATGAGCATACTGCGACCGATCTGCGCACCATCTACACATTATCTACAAGTGTGTTCTTTGGATAAATCATTTTATAGTATATATACGCTCTTAGCCACGAGGCCATGGGGTTGTTTAGGTGAGTTTAGGAGGCCCGCGGCTAGAGCCCTAGGGCCAGTGTTGGGCCCATTTTTGGTCCCGACAGCTAATGAAAGGCTATTTATGCAAGCATACATGAGACAATAACTTCTAGCCCCTAAGAGGGCCTGTAAGCCTAGTGGAATGTGCGACCTACAGGCTATACCGAGTCAATACTCATGAAGATATCCGAATCACCTAGAAGTAGCATTGTATCACTAAATTCAACATAAGGTCCAATTGAAACCTGAAAAGTTTGTGATGGCTAGGAAGTTAGAACCTTTTGAGAATACTACAATGTTGACCCTCATGCACCACAAATGGAAAATCTTGATGAACTCAAGGCTCGACTAATATTTCTGCCACTTTAGAGAGCATGGAAAAAATCTAAGAACTCAATCTAATGTCCATAAAGAAAACCAAGGAAGATTTGATCCATCATATGAGAAAGAAAGGATATGAGAATCAAGAACTAAATGCACTAGTCTTTTGCAAACAAGAAACACCCCTTTCAACATGTCCCATTTTCCATAGAGCCACCAATTGTTATGACACCTCCCATTGACGTACTAGAACCATGGAAGTTTAATATAAGTGAATCTGACGAGCAAACAATAGAAGAAGAGAATTAGGAGAAACATGAGGTATATGTGACCATGGTATAAACACTAAGAGCACAACAGAAAAAGGTAATTGAAGTGCATAAAAAATATGATTGAAAACATTATATTTTGTAGGCACTCATAAAGGACTTTGTAGACACACATGTGCAATACATTTATTTTGGATGTATTTATTGAAAAATATAAAATATTATTTTTTGTTGTAAAACTATTTAGAATAAGGTGTGTTTGATTTATTTAGACAAAAAGCAAGATGTGCAAGAAAAGGAAAAGCAATAATTCAAAAATAATGCTTTCAATGCATTTTGAGCATGAAAGCTTAATTTAATATTATAAATACATGCATGGGGGGAGATTGTACCCAATCTTGTGT
Organism: Lygodium microphyllum; assembly: GCF_053477565.2. Lineage (NCBI taxonomy): Eukaryota > Viridiplantae > Streptophyta > Polypodiopsida > Schizaeales > Lygodiaceae > Lygodium > Lygodium microphyllum. Next base: position 90,311,286 of record NC_141136.1, on the reverse strand, counting down.
TATGCATGCTTTCTCTATTTCTGATTTCTCTTCTCTCTATTTTCTTTCTTGTTCAATTTGTGTTTCTTTAAATTTTGATTAATAATTGGTTGTTCTATAGTAAAGATCCTCGACCCTTCCTAATTTCACCTTCAACCCTGCCTCTGTCTTAGCTAATTTTATTGCTTATTGTCTCTATTTTGTATTTTTTGATCATCTGTGCCACATTATGAACCTCACTTTCATGTTGAGTGAAAACAATTATGGTAAACCAGTATCTCATTATTTCCATCTCTAACAAACATAATTGTGTTGTGAAGTGTCCAAAATTTGGATGGCTAACCTGTTAATATATCTACTAGATATAACCTCCATCCATCCACAAATCAATGTACTTATTTCCTTCAAAGAAAGAAACCAAAGAAGAACAACAACAAAAGAATATGTAGAATATAGAAAAGTGAAAGTACTCAAATTTTCTAATTAATTTTATTTAACACAATCATTTTGAGGTCAATATCAAATTTCTTGTGAAATGGGATGCTTTTTTCAAGGTTGGAAATTGGGACTATTAGACATGAAAGGAAAGTAAAAAGAGAGGAAAGAGAGAGATGCCATCATTACTTAATGTTAATTCGGATCAAAAATAAAGAAAAATGAGCAATCAATAATATGCTCTTTTCTATTTTTATATAGTTATGATATGATTTAAAAATTAATATAATTCTCTCGTATCTCATGTTTGGCCTCAAAATTGGTGCTAATGGTTTCTTGATGTTGCTAGAACTTTGGTTTACCATTTTAGCTTTCACTATTTATAGGTCCTTCTAGCTACTTTTATTCACTTTTTTCATAAATTTAAGGTATTTTTAAGATTTTTGAAAGGGTTTGTCTAATCAAATATGGTTTACATTTCTAGTTTAATTAGTTGAGGCTATTTATTTTTTAGCATTATTTTGTACTAGAATTAGAATAATAAATGTATTTGAAAGAACTTGATTGTCTTTGTTAGGCCAATTACCACTACATCAAGTTGTTGAATTACCAACATTGCTTTGGCTTACATGACTCCTTTGAGATTTACTATCATCTCATGTACAAGCTCTTCATTGACAGTCTATCTAGTATTGTCTCTATGTTTCTTTGAGGCCCCTTTGAGGCCATAGAGCACAAGTGTTAGTTCATCTCAACCATGCTTTAAGATTCTCGAGTTCATCACATTTCACATGATGTCATGATCTAATCAAGTTCATACTAGTATAAATGAAGTTTAAGGTTACTTTTTGGCAACATCTCCTTGCTTACTCGGAGTTCCCACTCAAAAACTCTAGCTTGTATAAGTGGGGAGTGGTAAGAGTAGTCTGTCAACCTAGTGATGATTGGGAGGAAGTTATAAGGGGTTGTCTATACATGTGAGATTTATTTTTTCCTAAGTTTCTCTTTATGCTCCCTCCCAAAATCTCAGGTCTAAAAATTACATGTCCTCTATTTTTTTAGTAGCTTTCAAGTATTAAAACACGCTTAGGTACTATGGTGCAAGTATGGTTTGACTAGTTTGCTAGAAAACCCTCATAAGTTTCCTTCTTTAACATGTGTAATATATCTCTATCTTATCAGAAATGTTCTACAACATGGACTCTCTCATTTTCTAGCCTCCTTTCAATTGTATCCATAATACCATCCATATGGCGACAAAGTATGATGTGGTCCAACCAAGTCACTTATGGGCATGGGATGAGGGGTTGCATTGGTATTTTGTACAAATCTTGTGCCATACTTATCACATATCTCAAACACTTTAATGATCATGAGTGGCTATCACTCCTAGGAATATCTTCCGCAGTCTCTTGATGACCTACCCAAGAATACTTAGTTTATGTCACCTCAAGCTTAGTCAAATAGGCATGCTTCTATTCCCATACAAAGAGTTTGGAAATAATCTTTTTATATCTATGTGTATGGATTCCAAGAGATGTAGCTAGTATTGCATCTCCTAATACCTGTCATCTTATGAATCCTGTAATGGGGCCATGTGGCTCGGAGGGAATTATATGAGAAAAGCATAATGTTGAATCATGAAATGTATCAACAAGACCCTTGTGTGCTTATCTACTGTACTATCTAGGTTTCAAGCAAGTTAAACAATCATATGCTCTAGTACCATAAATCTAGAGATTTATGGGGTCTTGAGCATGTTTTTTTTTTTTCAAGGGGGGGGGGGGGGGGGGGGGGGGGGTAGCATCACTCATAAATACGTAAGCCTATAACATGGCTTCAGCAAATGATTCTTTTAATCCCTTGTTTAAATATTTTTTACTTATTGAAGGTTATTATTTAATTTTTTTTTTTCAAATATTGATTTAAAAGCTCATGACAAATTCACAAGCAAGGGGTTCTTAATTTAGTTCCTGAACACAAAAGATAATAATAGTTGACATGTAGTGATGAAACTCCCAAGATGGGGTGATGTGGTGTTTTTGGTGTTGAGAGTGGTAAGAGTGTGGTGTACTTATCATTTACTAGATAATTTCAAGTGGATATGCTTTCCATATCACAATGGCTCTGCCAAAGTGCGAGAAGCCTTATCTATCATGTATTAGGGTAAGTGATCACACCAATTAATCACCTCCTCCTTGTTGTTTCAAGATCTATGAGTATCGAATGTTTTTCCACAAAACAAACCATTATAAATAACTAGCCTAAGTGCACTCCCTACACTAAGCAAGTGCCTCTCATACTTTGTCGCATCATGTATGCACACTAGGCATTCTAAGTCATCCTAATTTGGGCCTAATTCCCACATCATCAATTTCTATCTCATGGTAAATAAGTTCATCTGCAACATAAAGGGGTCTTCTATCTCTTATTTGTGCATGCATTAAATTCCCTTGCTATTAATATATATCCATTCTCATAAATATTATAGTCTCCCCATACAATGATATGCATGGTGACCCTCTTTATGAATCATATCTAGAGTGTCTTGGGGCAAGAGGTGGCATACTATTATATGTAAACATTCCAATGCCTATTTGTGTTAATTCTAATCCACATGAAACATGCTCCTACATCCGTATGCACACAAAAAAAGGGGGACAAGGTCACTCGTAAATAGGTAAGCCTATAGCATGGCTTCAACAAAAATGATTTTTTCAATCTCTTGTTTAAATATTTTTGACATATTTAAGGTTATTATTTATTTATATTATTTAAATATTTAATTGTATTTAAAAATTCATGAAATTTTCACAAACAAGGGGTTCTTAAATTAGGCCTTGAACACAAAAGATAGTAATGGTTGACATATAGTGATGGAACCCCCAAGATGGGGTAATGTGGTATTTCTAGTATTGAGAGTGGTAAGAGTGTGATGTACTTCTCGTGTACTAGATAAATTCAAGTGTATATGATTTGCATCTCATCACAATGGGTTTGCCAAAGCTCTAGAAGCCTTGTCTATCATGTATTAGGGTAAGGAATCACACAAATTAATCACCTCCTCCCTTATTGTTTCAAGATCTACAAGTATCTAATGTTGTCCCACAAAACAAACCATTATAGATAACTAGCCTAGGTGCACTCCCTACAATGAGCAAGTACCTCTCATACTTAGTCACATCACCTATGTACTAGGCATTCTTGTCATCCTAATTCCTAGTGGGATGCACCTATAAGAAATCATCGATATAAAGCGTGTTCAAAGGCTATTAAGAAATACCCTTTCTTTACATGTTATAAGGCCATAAAATGACCCCTTTCACTTTTCTAAACTTATGGTTTTTCCCAAACTATACATCTTCTATAAATATAATCCTATAAATTTTACTAAATAAAACACTCTTTCCCTTGAACTCACATGGTATCTTACATCTTCCCTAAGGCCCACCCCCTAGCCCTAATTCCCACATCATCAATTGTATCTCATGGTAAATAGATTCACCTATGACATAAAGGGGTCTTCTATCTCTTATTTATGCATGCATTGAATTTCCTTGCTATTAATATGACTCAATACTTGTAAATATTACAATCTCCCCATACAATGGTATGCATGGTGACCCTCTTTATGAAGCATATCTAGAGTGTGTTGACAAGAGCTAGCATACTATTATGTAAATGTCCCAAGGTCTAGTTTTGTTAGTTCTAATCTACATCCAACATGCTTCTACATCCCTATGCAACACAAAAATAGGCCATGTAGTTATTTCCACCTATATCAGTAAACTTTAAGTTTTCTACTTCTCATGTATCTGTGTGTTTTTATTTATAGAGTAAAGTCTCATCATTTTACGTGTGTCTTAAAAATACCATGTATTCATTTGTAATAACATGTTGTAGTTCCTCTCTAATATTCTCAGTGCCCCATAAACTACATACCCTCATCTAGACCAATGATTCCATTTTGATCACCCTATGATCTCAATATACTAGCCAGCTCCCCTCTCATTCCAAGCTTCTAAGATTTATGATAGAAGTTCCCTTAGAGAGAGGAAATCTATTTTCCCTCCCATGTGTCAAAATTTGAAAATCAAATCACATGCCTTGGTGATACCATCTCCCATTCTCCATGCATGTATTACTAGGACCTTAATTGGTCCTAATTTCCTAGCTAGTGATATCACATCCTATTGGGAGTGCATATTTTACACCAACATGTGATCCATACATACACTGCTCTGGCATACTCTTCCTTGAGTTGTATTTATTATTCCACTTTTCAATACATCGTTTTGTTTTTAACCATATTTATCCACTTGGTATTTGTAACCACCAGTTTTGTTACTTCGCCAAAATATTTGGTATTTGTATCTATCGCCACCTTGGTATGGTTTTTACTACATGTCTCCTTATTTTTGTTGCCTCACCAATGGATTTTATCTTCTTTTTGTTGGAAATAGGCCCTTCATCTAGGCTCATGAGAACAAACCTTTTCTTAGAGGAGAAAAAAAAGAAGTCATTTATGATATCACTGGTCACATCCACTTGCCTCAACCTAAAAAAAGGCCACTAATCCTTCATTTGTAACAAGCTTGAGAATCAATCTCAAAGTGTCAATCTCAACACATTGCTAAGGATGTGAAAGTGAGCCTAAATCATTTTGTATCAACTTCAACTCAATGAAATCTTGGTCTAATCCATTTCATTTCTCAGTTTAGTCTTATGTGCATTTTATTTTAACAATGTTTCATTACTATCCTCCCTAGATCAATTAGGATTAATGTAATAATTCCCATAGTTTGAATACAGTATCAGAGCAGGTCCAATCCATTAGGAAACTCTTCTAATTGAGTGCCATTGCATCCAATAAATCCCACAATCAGTGGAAATAATATGGCACAACTTGGAGGACTCATAACTCCACACAAAGAGTATATTAGCTAAAAATGTCGATTGGAGAAATATGTCCCAACTCAGGATGCTCCTCCTTATCACTTCAAACACAAACATTATGCCTTCTACAACCCGCCATTGCAAAAATTCCAAAATTTGGTGCAAATTTTTCTAGCTTGCAAGAAGCATGATCTATCTCTCCTTAGAGTGCATTACTTAGAGTACCCCTACAAGCAACCATAGTAAAAAACATGAAGAGCTCACTTTCTCTTATCTTCTCATTTGCTAAGCCTATCCAGTCTCTAAAAGTTTTCCCAAGTAATTTTCACTCCTTTTTCTTTTTCCCAAGCCTCACCATGGATTCTAAGACAACCAAGTTTGATGGAACTTGGTGAATCCATGATGAGGCAATTCCATCAAAGAAGAAGAAACTACAGCATATCACTACAAGGATTTGAGCCAGTAGCGACGCCGATTAGCGACGGCGGATAGCGGCGTCGCTATTGGCGTCACTAATAGCATCATTATTTGCGTCACAGCGACGCAAATAGCGACGCTCCATAGGGAAAAAAGCGGCCGAAACCAAGTGCGGTTTTCATTTCGTGTTTGCTCCATTGTGAGTTTTGAGAGCGAGAGCGAGGGAGAGAGCGACCCTCGTGAGAGAAGGAGAGGAAGAAGACTTGCTGCCGCCGCCGTTCGCGAAGGAGAGGAGGAGCCTTCATCGCAAAGAGGACCCGCCCCACGCTCGGCATATCTCATCGGTGAGTCTCCCTCTCTCTTTCTTTTGCTTGTTTAAGGTTTAAATCACTCTCTTTTGCTTGTTTAGGAGAGGAAATGAGAGAGAAAGAGAGGGAGAGGGAGAGAGAGGGAGAGAAAGAGAAAGAGAGGGAGAGGGAGAGGGAGAGGGAGAGGGAGAGGGAGAGGGAGGAAATGAGAGAGGGAGAGAAAGAGAAAGAGAGGGAGAGGGAGGGAGAGGGAGAGGGAGAGGGAGAGAGAGAGGGAGAGGGAGAGGGAGAGTGCATTCTCTCTCTCCCTCTCCCTTTTGCTTGTTTAATGTTTAAATCACTTTCTTTTTTGCTTGTTTAGGAGAGGAAATGAGAGAGTAAGAGAGAAAGAGAGGGAGAGGGAGAGAGAGGGAGAGAAAGAGAAAGAGAAAGAGAAAGAGAGGGAGAGGGAGGGGGAGGAAATGAGAGAGGGAGAGAAAGAGAAAGAGAGGGAGAGGGAGGGAGAGTGCATTCTCTCTCTCCCTCTCCCTTTTGCCTGTTTAATGTTTAAATCACTTTATCTTTTGCTTGTTTAGGAGAGGAAATGAGAGAGAAAGAGAGGGAGAGAAAGAGAGGGAGGGGAAGGAAATGAGAGAGGGAGAGAAAGAGAAAGAGAGGGAGAGTGCATTGTCTCTCTCCCTCTCCCTTTTGCTTGTTTAATGTTTAAATCACTTTTTTTTTGCTTGTTTAGGAAATGAGAGAGAAAGAGAGAAAGAGAGGGAGAGAAAGAGAGGGAGAGGGAGAGGGAGGGGAAGGAAATGATAGAGGGAGAGAAAGAGAAAGAGAGGGAGAGGGAGAGGGAGAGGGAGAGGGAGAGGGAGAGGGAGGGAGAGTGCATTCTCTCTCTCACTCTCCCTCTTGCTTGTTTAATGTTTGAATCACTTTCTTTTTTGCTTGTTTAGGAGAGGAAATGAGAGAGAAAGAGAGAAAGAAAGGGAGAGGGAGAGAGAGGGAGAGAAAGAGAGGGAGAGGGAGGGGAAGGAAATTTAAGATAATAGACTTATCGATAATGGTATGCAATGTGCTTTGCCATGGGCCACGTACATTGGTGACTCTTTAAGATGGCTTAAAATTGGTCATGTCCTTCATAATATCCAAGTAGGGGATCTAATTGTGATATGCATAATTCATTGTTTTTGTATTACCTTTATAGGCATAACAAATTAGAAATCATGCCAACTAGTCAACGGAAGGACTAAAAGAAAATGATACCCTAGCTAATGGTCATTACGGTACTTCATCAAAATGAACCCAAAAGTATTGTTATAGAAGAAGAATCCCTTAAATTGAGTATAGGATATTTTCTCTCAGGTCTTATGACTCTGAGTAGAATTGATTGAAATAAATTTTATTACTATAGTTGATAAATTTCATGGATGGCATTAATTTTAATACGCGATCCTAGGACAAAAAAACCACCTCTAAGATGCTTTTTGTTGAGACTGATTTATTATTAGACTAAGAGATCCTCAATGATGGTTATAAATGGATTACTTATACTCAAAGTCCTCTAGTGCAGTTTTTTACAATAACGAATAATTATCTACCGGGACAAACAAATCCTTGAGCATGATACAAGGCCGAGATATAACATCAAAAAATCTCTCAACTACTATGTACAATGCAAGATTTATGGTCAACTTGCAACTTGACGTACATCTCCATAAAGCTATCCATTTAAGCCTCGTTTGATGTAATGTAGATAAGATGGAAAACGAAGAAGGTCTTATTGTTCAAGACAGCGAGATGTATCTTAATCAGCATGTCCCATGTCCTTGCTCTCAATGCAAGTTGGCAATTAGACGAAAACGCCGATTGTCTATAGAACACGTACGACGATTTGGCGAGTTTCAATATGAGATCATTGATCAGGCGATTGTGGATTCTCAGCAAATGGCAATTTGAAGTTAATATTAATCATGCATTGTACACACAAGCTAATTGAAAACCATACACAATAAGATTGGGTCTTGTTGGCAAATTTTCTATCCAGGGGGATGATGTCTCGACCCAAGGGGGAGTGCACCCTTTGCGGCCAATTAGAAGAGTTTGTGGATGTGTGATGGATGGATTGTAGGAGCCAATCCACCACTCGCAAGGCCCATCTATACCATCAATGCCAGAGGAGATAGACAACCTTCCCGACCTACCTACAATCTTGGAGCCTGAGATGGAGGCAATGATCGATGCATTGATTCCCATGGATGTTGAGACATCTAACCCGCTTAGAGAGGAAGCATCCATACCATTATATGATGGGTGCCGAGTACCTCGGTAGAAGACATTGCTTGCACTCTTAAGTGTGCAAGCAAAATATAGTTGGAGCGATACGAGTGTGACTGAGTTATTCAGGTACCTTGCACATAGGCTTCATTGATTTTTTTTTTACAGTATTATTGCAAACATTTGTGCTTTTTCAAGGTGTTTTATGATTTTTTTTCAGGTTATTGAAATATCATATATTACCACATGCAAATACCATGCTTGAGTCTCGTGATGATACACGACATGTTTTACGAAAGCTTGGCATGGACTACAATAACATCCATGCATGTATCAACGACTGCATACTGTTTCGAGATGAATACGAGACTATGGAGACATGTCCAAAGTGTGGTGCTCACAGGTATTGACAGAACTTGCAAGGGCAAACCATCCCTCAAAAAGTTCTCAGACACTTTTCGCTCATTCCCCGCATAAACCACATGTTTCACACGTCTGGCATGGCAAGCTTGACAACGTGGCATGTGCATAATAGGTCCATGGATGGAGTTCAACAAATATCAGCGGATTCACGCGCATGGAGCCACATTGACTCTACCTTTCCACGCTTTGCGCGAGAGCCAAGGAATCTTCGGCTCGATCTCGCCATGGATGGTGTGAACCCATTCGGTCTGCGCTCGACTTCTTACAGTGTGTGGCCTATAGTGCTTGTCAACTACAACATCCCTCCATGGCTTTCTACGAAGAAAGGACATCTCATCCTTAGCTTGCTCGTCCCAGGCCGCTACAAAGTAAAAAATATAGACGTGTATCTTCGTCCATTAGTCGATGAGCTTAAGATTTTGTGGGAGGAGAGGGTCACTGTGCAAGATATGAGCAGGCGCGATGGTCGGTGGTCAGCCAACATTCAAGCCATTCTCATGTGGACGATGCATGACTTTTCGGGATTGGGAGAGTGCTCAGGTGAGCAGACCTCCGTTCTCGCTGGTAATATCTATATTTTATTTCATTCAATCAAGTATTCACTAGGTCATGGCTCGCCTTACAGGTCTGGTTACCTCAGGTTATCATGCACGTCCATTGTGTGGGCCACAGTTAGACTCCCGAAGGTCATGAACCATGAAGAAGATGGTATATCAAGGACACGCCGCTTTCTTGCCGGAGGATCATGAACTCAGGGAAGGTTTTCTTGGATGACCTCCAACACGTATGAACGCTGCAAGCTGGTACAAGCTGAAAATGGTAAACCCGGAATCACATCCAAATGGAATGCGACGGTTCTCAGTTTTCTACGAGTTGCCATATTGGACCCACTTACAGGTCAACCACTTGTTGGATCCCATGCATATTTTCAAGAATGTGGGTAGCTTGCTATGTGACCACATCACAGGAAAGAGAGACACTATAGGGTCACGAATGGATTTGAAGGAGGTAGGTAAGATGGAGGCGCTTTGGCCGCAGTCCAATGCTAAAGGGGGAGTGCAGCTTCCTCGTGCTCCTTGGGTTTTTTCCACCAAAGAAGAGCGCATTGTGAAGCAAGTAATCAAGTCTATCCGCACTCTGATGGGTATAATGCATTCTCTCAGGTCCGCATTTTCTAAAGATGACCAATTGTCGGGGTCTAAAATCCCATGATTGGCATAAGATATGTCAGGTTTGTGAACAGAATGGATTGTAATTAGCGTGGGCATTTTGCAATTTGAAAAGTGGCCATTATTCATAATGCTTTCTCATTTGTGGCAGTTTGTCCTACCGATCGCGATCGCAGGATGCCTTACTCCAAAAATTCGTGGGGCCATTTACAAGTTGTCGACTTTGGTGCAATGGATCTCACAGAAAGAGATTAAGATGTCCTCTATTGAATCCACAAGGCGGGGAGTAGTGGAGACGGTCTGTCTCTTTGAGAAATACCTGCCCATTAGCATACTCACGATACAAGTTCACCTTCTTGTGCATCTTGTGGACGAAGTGGAGATTGATGGACCTGTCCATACGTGATGGATGTTTTTCCTGGAGCGCTTCATGAAAACCGTGAAAGGCTTTGTGTGATAACGAGTTCGTCCAGAAGGTAGCATGGCGGAAGGTTGGTTGGTGTCAGAGGCATTAGGGCATATCTCATAATGGCTACCAACGGTGGAACCAGACAATGAAATGCTATGGACGCTGAAGGATGATGATAGACTGACTGGAGATGTGGTGGTTGGAAATGGGGTAGAAAAAAGAATGGATGCCTCAATGGAAGAGAAGGTGAATCGCTTTTGTATGTTGCACCATGCCTCCATGGAAACGTGGCTCGCCAAGTACCAGATTGCAAGGCAAGATCGAGAGGAAGCACGAGCTGAATTCCGACGCAGTACGTATCATCGACCGATTCGATATCCCGAAGGCATGGAGGAGATGTCGCGGTTTATGTCAACACGATGGTTGCATGGAGCCTTGACCGTAGCATCTAGCGAAGAGACAGAGGTCTCAATGGAGGAGTGGGAGTTCTTGAGGGGATATAGTCCAAAGGTGATGAGGGGTTTAGAATGTGTCGTATCTAAATTTTATATGCGACATCTAATTTGAGTGTTTCAATGTACAGTCCAAAATATATAGTGCAGCGTGGTTGTGCGGACAGCATTATCGCGTGGAGCGTATTGACAAAATGTGCTCCACAATGGACTGTGGTGTCATGGCAAGGTTTGAGCAAGAGAGCCGGTGACGAGCAACGGATCCAAACACGGTTGTGGATGAGATGGAGTATTTTGGGAACTTGCAAAGTATTATTACGGTGGATTACCGTAGCTTCTCCATTATACTATTTGATGTGCAGTGGTTCAAAGTGGTACTTGGAGGAGTTGGAGCAACAGTTCGACGAGGTCCATCTGGATTTCTCGAAATAGATTCCGAAAAAAAATGGATAGATTTGCATGACACCTTTGTGTTGCCGTCCCATTGTGAACAGGTGTATAGAGTCATTTGCTTGCTAATTGTAATACGACATGGTTTATGTCACAATGGTTTGAACTCGCTTTGTACGTGTTTGTGAATAGGTAATCTTCTATCCAAACCCTCGACAACCTCAATGGTGGTATGTTATACCTTCAACTCCTCGAAGTGCGAGAGTATATGATCAAAGCGATGTTCCGAGCATAGATAAAGAAAATATGCAAATAGAGGGGTCGATATTACGAGGGGTGGAGGCCACCGCAAGCTTGGAGCCCGCATCGGCTAACAATGATGGAAATACAGTAGTCCAAGAATTTTTTGAGAACGAGGCAGACTCGTTCTTTTGTGGTGACATGTCTATCGACCTTCCAGTGTATGCAGAGTTGTGTCAGGAGATTAACATGGGACCATAGAATACTTCATTCTTGGAGAATTGTATTATTCAATTTGTTGTTTAGATCTTCCATAAAGGTACATAAGATATGCATTTTAAGAGGGATTTTTTAAAAATGATTTATTTTACTGTGCTTTGTATAGTTTAAATTGATTATTCTAACACCATTTTTTATCTGTGCATGTGACATTTTTAGGATGAGTCGAGGGATGAGCGATGAGGAGTTTCAGGACATTATGGCACGCATGTCTCCAGACCAGCTCGCGAGATTCAGAGAGATGGGTGTCTCGTTCTTTGTCAGGGCGCTCTGCTAGATCTGCTTCAGCATGATCAGATGCTTCAGCTTCGAGCAGACGATCTCGACGCTCACGACTTGGGCCAGAGGGAGGGACTGCATCGAGATTAGGGGGGTGCTGCTATGGAGACACAGATGTGGTATCTCCCTCTCGTCGTTCAGCTGGAGCTGCGTCACCTCCAAGATTTGTCACACCTGTGGGGACGTCTACTCCAGTTACTCCGGCTTTTGTGCAACCGTCAACAGGTGGCACCCCTTTTGGTCTCACCCCTTTGAGTGCCACTCCGAGAGAGGTTACCCCCGTCGGTACACCGGATGTAGAGGGTTCTCCAGGATATGCCCAGGAGCGTGGACGGAGATGGGAGAGGACTCATCTTAGGCAGACTCCTAGGGGTTATGGATACCTGGTTGATAGTAGGTCAGGAGCCATCATCATGAATGATGAGGGGAGGAGGGTGATGGCTCGCATGAGAGAGTTGTTGTTGAGATATCGAGCTCCACTCATGATACGCCAGGGTGACCGTTGTGTATTTATGTCACCGACTTGTCAGTTGCAGATGCGGTTGGTACACCGCCCATGAATAATAGCTACATGATAGCTATCCTTATCTACTCTAGTTCGTGGCTCAGTTAGTATGCCACCTTAGTTAGTTGAGTTTGGTTTGAGACCCATATATAGGGTTCTTCTATTTCTTTGTACTTTAGTTCTTTTGGCTTACACAACTAAGAAGAGGAAAACTATTTTCAGCCTCCACCCTTGTGTGTATTCCCCCATTGTGCAAGCAAGAAAGCTACAAGTGAGACTCCTTCCTTCTCTCCCACAATCTTGACATGGTATCAGAGCCTTGTTCATGGTAAGGAGCTCAAGAAAGCAAGCCAAGCTCACGGTGTTTTGGTAAGAGGAGCAGTGTTGCTTTCATTTTCTGTTTTGGGAGCAGATCTCTGCAGGTAGCAGAGCCGGAAATTGCAAGAGTGCAGTGTCTCAGGTTGAGACGCCATTCGCGACGACCTTGTTTTTTTTATTTGAGGCCATTTCGGGGCCTGTTTTGGAGGCGGAAGTTTTCTGCACGCACTCAGGAAAAGGCCCAGTTTTATGCTGTGCAGCCACTGTTCTACAGGTTTGTGAAAAGTTACTGTAGAAATTGCATCGTATGCTTGTGCGCAGAGACATTGGGAGTTACAAAATCATCCCTGTTGCCTGTTGATGCAAAATCGTCACTAGGAAGTGACTGTGTGGTCAAATACCACTTTCGCCAGTTTTGTAGATTTTCCCTTGTGAGGGTGAAGCTGTGTTTTTTGCAGTGACAGAATTTTTTGCAGTATTCTGTAATGGCGTCTGATTCTCTTTCACAGATTGTCACTGAAAAGCTTGACAAGAACAACTTCCAGGCATGGAAGTTTAGAATGATGAATTTCCTTATGGGAAAATGATATTGGGAATTTGTTGCAGGAAATGAAGAAGAACCAGTTCTTCCTGATGTTCCCAATCAACAGCAAATGCAGGCATTCAAAGCATGGCATGAGAGAGCCAGGAAAGTTATATACTGGCTGTCTATCAATATTTCAGACTCTATGATTGTGCATATTCAGGATGCAAATACGCCAAAGGAGGCATGGGATACTTTGTCAAAAATGTATAGCACAAATACGCAAGCCAGGAAAATGCAGCTCAAGCAAGAGTTGCATAATGTGCAAAGAGAAAGTATGAGCATCAATGACTACCACATGAAGGTGAAGAAGATTGCAGATGCACTTGCTTCCATTGGGTCACCAGTGGAAGATGATGATTTAGTTTCTGTGACCTTGAATGGTCTAGGAAAGGATTATGCACAGTTCCGAACATCCATTTCTGTCCGTGAAAGATTTCCTGATTTTGAGGAGTTGATTGCTCTTCTAATTTCTGAGGAGCAGAGAAATGATGGTGCATCTTCTTCAGGAGGAACTTCAAAAGAAGCTGTCTTCTACTCAAATGTTGGAAGAGGTAGAGGCAGAGGTAGAGGAGGCCGATTTGGAGGCCGTGGTAGAAATCAGAATATGCAGCAAACTCAAGAAAACCAGTCCTATGGAGGAGGACGTGGTAACTCTAGAGGCAGGGGGAGCCAAAGAGGTCGTGGTGGATGGCAAAGAGGCCAAAGTGCAAACAGTAATGTTGAATGCTACTACTGTGGTAAAATGGGTCATATGGCTAAAGACTGCTATAAAAAGCAGAATGGCATCATAAATGGAAAACTGCAACAAGGGAATTATGCATCTTCTAGTAGACAGGGTGATGACAGAAATGAGCATTTTTTTATGGTGCAGCACATGAATAATTCTATAACAAGTGCAGAAGAAAGCAATGATGTATGGTATGTTGACTCAGGTGCATCAAACCACATGACAGGTCATGCAGAATGAATGGAGGATGCAAGAAAAATGGAAAAACCAGGATTTGTGGAGACTGGTGATGATACTGCACATCCTATTGTGCAGATTGGAAAAATTCCCTTGTCTATGCAGGATGGGAAAAAGAAATACCTGTCCGATGTATTTCACGTCCTGAATATCACCAAGAATCTGGTTTCTGTTGGTCAAATGGTTGAGCAGGGCTTGCAGGTCAGATTTAATCCTCATGGATGCTTTGTTGAGGATATGAAAAATAAAGGTCGCTTGATAGCAAAAGGAAAGAAGAAGGGCAGAATGTTTACATTGGATGCAGACATGTCTGAATTGAGTGCAGCAATGTTTGCACATGGGACCGGTGTAGTTGCAGATATTGATATCTGGCATTAACGCATTGGTCATGTTAATGTACAGCGACTTAAATCAATACAGGCCCAAAATATTGTTGCAGGTTTGCCAAAATTCAAGGTTGCAGAAATGCATAAGGTATGTGAAGCCTGTCAGTTTGGAAAACAGGCAAGCAAACCATTTCCTAGACATGTTCAAGAGAGTAAGAAGCCATTGGAATTAATCCACTCTGATGTGTGGACAACTAAAGTTGCATCTCTTGGAGGCTGTCATTATTTTGTTAGTTTTATTGATGACTATAGTAGAAAAGTTTGGGTGTATTTTATGAAAAAGAAAAGTGAAGTTTTTGGGCATTTCAAAACTCTTAAACCGATGGTTGAAAAAGAAACAGGCATGCAGATAAAATGCCTAAGGTCAGATGGAGGGGGAGAGTATCTCTCAAATGAGTTTGCAAGGTTCCTACAGGAGCATGGCATAAAGTAGCAATATTCATGCAGTCATACACCACAACAAAATGGAATTGCAGAAAGGAAAAACAAACATATTGGAGAGGTATCTCGTGCCATGCTCAATGAAAAAGACTTGCCAGATTTTTATTGGGCTGAAGCAGTTGCTACAGCAGTCTACATAATGAACAAGACTCCCACTGCAGCAATACATGGAATGACTCCAGAGGAGAGGTATACTGGTAGGAAACCAGATATTTCTCATTTGAAAATTTTTTGTTACATTGCCTATGTACATGTGCCAGATGAGTTGAGATCCAAGTTGGATCCAAAAGCTGAGAAGTGCATCTTTATTAGTTACTCTCTGCAGCAAAAAGGGTATAGATGCTATAACCCTTCTACTCGTAAGTTTACAGTGAGCAGAGATGTTGTTTTTGATGAGATGAGTAGCTGGTATAAACCAGTAAATGTGATTGATGATGTAGATGCACACAATGGTAATGCTGCACAGAATTCACAACAGCAGTCACAAAATATTAGTGGACCTGGAGTGTCCTCTAGCAGTGGTTCACATTCTTCGCCATGGACAAGCAGATTGAGATCAGGAGAATCTTCTCAAAGTAATGCAGATAATGGTATGCAGGTATCACGAAAAGGAAAAGAGAAGGTTGATCAGCCCATGTTTGATGTGAATGCAGGTCACTCTTATGTGGATGGTGAATCCAGTGGCTCAGAATAGAGCATTGATGATGAGTTGGGTATTCCTTCTATTGTTACACCTGGAGTAAGGAAGACCATGGATGTTTTGAGAGCACCTGGGAGTGAACCTACTTTGCGCAGGTCTATGAGAGCTAGGTATCCTGTGGATAGGCTGAAATATGATGGATTTACAGCCATTCACTATGCATATATGGTCAAAGTGATACAGGAGCCAGAACCCACTTCTTTTGAGCAAGCCATGGGAAAAGAAAAATGGGAGAAAGCCATGGATGAAGAAATGGATGCCTTGGAAGCAAATGCTACATGGGAATTGGTACCTTTGCCTAAAGGTAAAAATGCAATTGGCTGTAAGTGGGTTTATAAGGTGAAGCACAATGCAGATGGTTCTGTGAACAGATACAAGGCAAGATTAGTAGTCAAGGGGTATGCACAAACATATGGCATTGACTATGAAGAAGCATTCAGTCCGGTTGCAAGGATGGCAACCGTAAGAGCAGTCATTGCTGTGGCTGCATCAAAGGGATGGTCTTTACATCAGATGGATGTAAAGAATGCCTTCTTACATGGTGATTTGCAAGAAGAGGTCTATATGGAGCAGCCATCGGGTTATGTGCATGCTGTTCATCCTGAGTTTGTTTGCAGGTTGAAGAAAGACTTGTATGGCTTGAAGCAAGCACCTAGAGCATGGTCTGACAAGATAGGACAGTATCTTGAGCATGGACGGAGATGGGAGAGGACTCATCTTAGGCAGACTCCTAGGGGTTATGGATACCTGGTTGATAGTAGGTCAGGAGCCATCATCATGAATGATGAGGGGAGGAGGGTGATGGCTCGCATGAGAGAGTTATTGTTGAGATATCGAGCTCCACTCATGATACGCCAGGGTGACCGTTGTGTATTTATGTCACCGACTTGTCAGTTGCAGACGCGGTTGGTACACCGCCCATGAATAATAGCTACATGATAGCTATCCTTATCTACTCTAGTTCGTGGCTCAGTTAGTATGCCACCTTAGTTAGTTGAGTTTGGTTTGAGACCCATATATAGGGTTCTTCTATTTCTTTGTACTTTAGTTCTTTTGGCTTACACAACTAAGAAGAGAAAAACTGTTTTCAGCCTCCACCCTTGTGTGTATTCCCCCATTGTGCAAGCAAGAAAGCTACAAGTGAGACTCCTTCCTTCTCTCCCACAATCTTGACAGTTGTGCCAACAAGTTTTTCAGCACAACGTCCTGGATCATTGGAAGAACATACCGGAGGGGAGCAAGGACTACATAGTAGCATCCTTGCACGAGGAGTTTCCGGTGCCAGCCGTAGTAGATAGATTCTCTATGGGCTGGATGATGGATTGCATGCATGCATACATGTCACATAGACGATCCGACGCACACAAGGCAATCAAGAGTGGGGCTGCAAAGCCCGAGTAGTTAGATGCAGACGATTGGCGCCGACTGAGGGAGGAGGCTACAGATTCGCCAGGAGGTTGGAGTCAGCAGCGGGAGGCGGCGAGGGCACGACTCAAGGCCGGAGTGGTCCATCATCTTGGGAGTGGCAGCCACAGGACATATTTGAAGGACTTTGTAAGTTTCTCTTTTGTTTTGCTTATTTGTTTTTTTGAAATATTCTTTGTACTGACAATCATGTTTCTAACAGTTAGCATTTTTTTTTCTTTGCAGCACTCCATTACAAATCGCAATCCGCAAGGCCTTGAGACTCGATATGCAGAGAGGCATGGTCTCAATGCATTGATTGACCGATTGTATAGACGCGACGGCCCTGTAAGTCACTCATCTTTCTTGTCCATAGTTACCATGAGATATTTGAATGCATTATTCTATGGTGGATTCATATGTTGTTTCTTTTTCTGCAGAATCCGTTCGATGCTCCTTTGCGGCGGGACGAGCTTTCGGGGGACGAGGATTTATAGCTCGCCCTTGGATCCTTGGAGCTCACACACCTTTAGTTTTTAGTCGCCTTATCTATGTAGACATTTTCTATGTATTAGTGATATCCTTTCATGATTGTACCAATCGCATTTTATGCGATCATGTATTTATTGCGTATATCAGTTTTATGATTTCAGTATACATTCTTTTTGTTTGCAAGTGCTTTGTATGCAGTAGTGCAAAAACTATTTTGTATGGCTCTCATACAGCACACAGCAAAAAAAAATTTTCCTATTACCGTCGCTATTTGCGTCGCAAATTTACTGCTTGCGTTGCTATTGGCCTCGCTATGCACGTCGCAAAGTTGCGTCGCTATAGCGATGCATATAGCGACGTTTCTATGGCGTCGTCAATAACGACGCTTTTTGCGACAACGGGGGCAAATTTTGTTGTTTGTATTTTCATCGCTTTAAACGTCAGTATAAGGTCTATATCTTGTAGTGTATGTTGATCTGGACTATGCATTTTGATATACATTAGCATTAGAGGCTAGGTTTTGTTTTGGTTTCTCCTCACTACTTGTTTTGTAATCCTAGACTTACTGTTTAAGTTCCAAAAGTATTTTGCATTGTAATCTTGGACTCATTGTTTAAGTTTGAGAAGTAATTATCCTAGTATTCTTAAACTTGTTGTTCTAAATTCCAAAAGTCTTTCTTAATAATCCTGGTCTTCATGGCTTAGAAGGAATTTGGCATTTGTAATCTTGAACTTCATGTTTTAAAGTTCCAAATGTTATCTTGTCTTGTTAGAGTGAGTACCACCTTCTTTATGGAGCAGGATTGTTTGGTAGATTTGGAACATATACTTAGATCAAAGTCTTAGAAAGAATTGTCTAATTCAAAAAATTCTCAATCTATCATATGGTAACGTTATTAATGTATCATCCTTACTAATGAGTCTAGCTTTTGCTACTTGTAGAGGGTGCTCCCGCTCAACGGCCAAGACCCACGGCTCACTTATTCATTCAAGTGTTTCAAGTGAGCACCTATGGCTATCTCTCACCTAGCCAATGCATGCGCCTTCGATCCCACCAAGGTCTAGTGAGCTTACCTTAATGCCTGAATGAGTTGCCTCCTCCGTCAAGCACACTGGTAGCTCCACGATTCTTGATGCAAGCTCAAGCATCCTCAAACCTCCACCTCCAAGCTTCATCCTCCATAGCCATGAATGAGACAAGAGAAGAGAAGAGAAGAGAAAAAGAAGAGAGGAGATAGTGGAGAGCTTCACCTCCTTGGTCCCTCATCCTCACACTCTCACACTCTCACACTCCCTCTCTCAAGCACACACAACCAAGCAAAGAGAAGAGAAGAAGAAGAGTCTCTTGTTGCCACATACCAAAGAATGAGCTCTCATTCACTTTTCAAACTTTATATATATGCCCTAAAATCCCATGGGCACCCATCCCCTTTTTTACATGATTAGCCATTGTGGCAATGTCCTCTTTTACATTCCCTTCTACTTGGCCGATTTCTTTAGCCTATGCCCATCTACCCTTTTACAATTTGCACAGGAGGGAACGTAGCTCTCTTTTACAAAATTTTTGGGCTGCCTTTCACTTAAAAATGTGGTTTAGCCTTTAACTTGATTTTAGAGGCCACCCTTGCACCTTTGCTTATTCTCCAACCTACTTCTTCCATTTCATTTGCATTTCACTTCTTTGCTTCCGTATCTTGAGCTAGAGTTTACATTACCCCCCTCCTAGACGAGTGCCAGTCCCATGTCACTTGCGGGGCTTTGTTGTGAAGGGTCTCGTGCTTTGAAGGGTGGTTGCATAAGTGGATGATGGGGCCTTGTTTTGATTGGTGGTGGTTGAGGAGCCTGGCAATGATTGCATTGTTGGAGATGAAGGGTATGTTGAGTGGATGGTGGGGCCTCCGATGTTGGTGGTTGAAGCATTTAGGAGTACCTAAAAGGAGAAGATGTGCTCTACCTAGGGGGAGTGTCTACCTCACCATGTAGTGCATCATGCTTGTGTTGGTGGAATGGGGAGCTGGGTTTGACCATAGGCAGCAAGCCTTGGTGATGTCCCACACTTGAGGACCCCATGTGTGCAAAAGTGAGGTGCGGTGATTGTGGCTCAAGGAGACAGGTCTAACCGTAGGTGCGAGTGGTATCTCCCTAGGTATGTCCTACCCTTGAGGTGCCCTATGTGTATGTAGTGGGGGACCAAAAAGGGCAAGGGGGTTAGATATGGAGCCAGCCAACTAAGGCCACTGAGCACACCTAGCTTGAGAACCCCTAGGTGTAGTGGCTGTGGTCTATGTGTAGCTCATTGTGTCTTCATGTGATTTCTCTTTCCATTTCCATTCTCTTTGCTTTTCTTTTTGTTTTGTATGTTATTTCCTTGTCTTTCTCTCTTTTTTCTCTTTCTCTTTTTTTTTGAGTTACATAGTCATGACAGAAGTTAGTCTTCATCATCGGAGTGAGGCGGAGAAGGAGGCTTAATAGATTTGTTAAAGAATTGGCGGCTTTAGAGATACCCCTTAAGATCTAGGCGGACTTGAAGCATGGTGGTGGAGAGGAATGGATGATTGTAGTGGGTGAAGCAGCTATCATTCATATCCTCTAGAAGAGCTAAGCAAAATAAAGATAGTAGTGCAGCTCCTCATAGCATTAGTCGAGCCATTGCGCAACTATCTATAGCATTAGTCGAGCCATTGCACAACTATCTATAGCATTAGGATCAAAATGGAGGGCTAGGAGGCCACGCTCCTGCAAAGTGGGGTCTTGCCTAAGGAGTATCCTAAGCAATCTAAGGTAATTATAGGTGGTAATAAAGGCAAGGTCATGTCACGAAGAGAATTCATTGATGAACTGGACCATGGTATCATACAAATTTTCTGATGTGAAAATAAGGGCATCTTCATATGTAGTACAATGCAGATTATAGATTACCATAAAATCATACTAGTCGTGGACATTAGGGTCAAAATCCACTCCTACCCTTTGAGGGTGTGAAATACGTGGGATCTAGAGCATGGCAGATGCGGAAGCTATGGAGGTTGAAAGAGGAAAAATAAACTCATGAAGACATTGACCCTGACTAGGACAAATTGTTACACAAGTGAATTAGCTTCCAAGATTGAGACTTGGACTCATAAACACAATCTTGTGTATTGATAGTGACATGACACTTTACTGAAAAGAAAAGAGTACTATCATTTCATTAGAAAAAGAGTGCAAGTACAATGCTTTATAGGAATTGAGTGGTGGTATTTTCTCCTACTGTGCATTTGGGATTCTGGTTCTGAGCCCTCACTACTTCTCACAAAGGGACTAAAGTAGGTGTGATTGCAAATATCTCAATACCCCTCCTCAATCACAACCAAAAGTTCAAAGTGTGTAGAGGCTTTAGTGAAAGCAACACCTGAAAGTGTGGGCACACCATAAATATGACAAAAACACCAGAGGTTGTCGCAAAAAATGCTAAGTGTGGGTACCACAAACATGATGGACATCCAGAGGCTGTAGCAGGGACCTCACAAAGTGTACAGAGGCTGTAGTACAAGGATAACTGAGGAGTTTACAAGTTTATGTTTGAGGCATCAGGTCTAGGAAATACAAAACTAAAAAAGTCTATCTGAATAGAAGGACTGATGAGGTTTGTCCTTCTCCTAGTGGTCTTCTTCTTCTTCTTCTTCTTCCTTTGCTTCATTTTCTTCTTCTTCTTTGACTGCAACTAGATAGGCCTTTTGGGACCTCTTTCTGGCATGGAAGAACTTCTCGGTGTGTCCGGTCCTTTTGCAGAAGTCACAGAAGAGCTGATCCTTCTTGCCTTTGTACATGTTGCCAACATATAATGTATGCTCATCTCTAGAGGTACTTGGTTCTTCTTTAGTTTTTAGCTTCTTTTCCTCCTCTAATAGTGATGTTTGGATATCAACAAGTTCAGGATTTGGCATGTTGATTAAAGTTGTTGATACATTATTATATTCAAGAGGCAAACTCTTAAGTAGAACACCAATGCAAACATCTTCTTCCATTTTAATGTTTATTCCTGCAAGTTGGGTTAGAAGTCCTTCCATGTAATTTAGATGTGTGGCAAGTGATGTGCTAGACTTCATTTCAAACCTGAAAAACTCAATTAGGATACCATACTTTGATGATTTAGACTGTGCACCGAACAAGGTGTCAAGTCTCTTCCATGTATCCTGTGAGGTCTCACAGTTATTCACATGGTGGATATAGCTGTCGTCTAGCTCCAGTTTGATAATGGCCTGAGCCTTATCATCGTTCTTTTGCCAAGTGACGGCAAGATTTGCATCATGAGGCTTCTTTTCTTTTCCAGTGGTAATGGCCCAGAGGCCCCTCTTCATTAGGATCAATTTGATATGGGTCTGCCAGGTATGAAACCCGACTCCTTTGAAACGGGCAGTTGGAGAATCTTTGCCCATGTTTGACTTGAGAGACCAGCAGCAAATTAGCTTCAAATGACTGAGAATAACCAGGAATGATTTGATCTTTGTATGTGTCAAAAGACACAAGCAATGGTAGTGAAGTATCAAAAGATACTAGTTTGGAATTTGATGTTTGTTGCTTGAGTTTGACTTTATGATCTTCAAAAACTCTTCATAGCTTTCCCTCCTTGTTGATTTGATGGTTGAATACTTGCTTAAAACTTTAGATTAGAGTGGCCTTGGCTTGGTTTAAGTGGCAAGAGAGAGAAAATGAAGGAAAAATGAGCTTAAAGGTAAGTGGCTACGGCTGTCCTGTCAAAACAGGGACTAGCAAAAACTGGTAAATGAGCTCCCACGCGCTCCACATGTTGAATTTGCTCAAACCCTTTGAGATCGAGGACCCTCACTAATGATTCTAACTCCCCCTAAGAGGTTTTGTACTAATTATGCTCGAGTTGAGATATATAAGCCTTCAAAGTGGTCGCTATCAAAACTACATCCAGATTTGGGAAAATGCAAATGCCGGGCATGGTGTGCATCAATCTCCTTGATTTTTGTGCCAAGAAGTTGCATCTTGACCTGAAGAACAACTATTGATAAGAAATCTTGAAGATATATTGTTGGTTGATGAGATATGGCTGCTCCAACAGAGGTAGGTAGGTGCTCTCCACAGACACAGTTATGGCAGCAACTCTGAAAAAGGCAATGCTGAAGCTATAGTTGCCCAATATCAATGATTGAGATGCCAAGAAGGAGATTTGGAAGTAGAGAAACACTTCTCTAGAAGGAAGTTCAGAGAGATTTGAACTGTGGAAAGAGATATGAAAGCTTCAAATTGACAGGGTGATGTTGTCTATGGCTACCATGGAAGCTTCATTGAAGATAGGAATGCAAATGAAGTTGGAGATAGGGTCCAGTACTCAAACTGAGCTGAGAAGAGATGGAAAGGAGTTGAGAGAAGTGAAAGGAGAGTTGGGCCATGCTCAACTGAGCTTTGATACATGTGAAATACACGGGATCTAGAGCATGGCAGATGCGGAAGCTATGGAGATTGAAATAGGAAAAAGAAACTCATGAAGACATTGATCCTGACTAGGACAAATTGTTACACAAGTGAATTAGGTTCCAATATTGAGACTTGGACTCATTAACACAATATTTTGTATGACAGTGATATGACACTTTACTGGAAAGAAAAGAGTACTATCATTGCATTAGAAAAAGATGCAAGTACAATGCTTTATAGGAATTGAGTGGTGGTACTTTCTTCTACTGTGCATATGGGATTCTGGTCCTAAGCCCTCACTTCTTCTCACAAAGGGACTAAAGTAGGTGTGATTGCAACTATCTCAATAGAGGGTATGGCATGAAATTTGGGTTGTTTTGCTCCAAGGATTGAGTGTTGTAAAAGGCCTTCCAAGTGTCCATGTTGATGTTGTAGATCTGCCTTCTCCATGTAGGTTGGCATTCATAACTAGGCACAGACCTCGACATTTCAAAAACTTTGCTTTGCCAAAATTCAGCTTCTTCAATGTCCCATAGAGTGGGGTTATGTTCTCTCTCCTTTAGCCACTTCTCCCTAAGCCTGCCTCCAATATTAATCACCTCCTCCAACACCTTGATGGTCAAAACTCTACGCAGGGTGGTGGGGAATTGGAAACTAAAATTGAAGGGGTTCCTGACCGGTCTCTTGCCGCTTCCAAATCACAAGGTCAGCGTGGAAGTTTGTTGGGGATTTGTCCTTACATGGTGGGATAGGTACCAGTGGTGCTAGTACTCCTATGGTATTCCATCTTCTCCTTATTTCCTCCACCATTTGTTTTCTCTTTTCTCTCAGTGTCGCCTTTCTTTCCGCTGAGGTATTTTCTTGTCGATGCTCATCTCATCCTAGGGAAGGAGGCGGTGGGACAAGCTCTTCCTCCTATGGTCCCATTTCAATGTTCATTTCTGCCTCCTCCTCCTACCTTGACTCTTGTTATGCCCCTTCTATGAATCCAAGTGTGCCAACTTCTTATGGGGTGAGTCTTGCTAGCATGAGACAGTGGCATTACTCTTCAAGTCTAAGGCCAACTCCCACAGATTGTGGTGGCATCTACAGGCCTGCTCTCAAGGCCCTACATGCCATTCCTAACTCTGCTTGTGTGACATCCAGTAAGGTATTCAGGAAGGCACGTTGGTGAGTTTGAAAGCCCACTTGGCCAGCCTCTGCTTTGCTTTCAGCGAGTACTTTTTCTTTCTCCACTTGAGCCAGATGATGTGCCAAGGTTTTCACCCTCCTTTCATTGTGGGTTGCCCACTCTTCTGCTTTCTTCACCATCTCCTTGAAGCTCTTCCCCTACCTCTATGTTCAAGTTGTTATTGTCGATTCCTGTTCTTTCCACTTCTGAGTTATCACCTCCTTCTCCTTTTCCAGGTGCTCAATCTCTCTCTCCAACCTCTCCTACTCATCTATCTCTAGGAACACCCTTACTACCAGGTCTTCGACCTCTTGGTGATGCTCTTCCTCTTCCTACTCTCTTTCTACTTCTCTTGCAGCAAGTTCATCCATGCCTAGTTGGACTCTCTTCAGCTGAACTTCTAGGTCCTCATGTTGCATTATTAAGATTTTATATTCTCATCGTAGTCCAACCAGCTCTTAGTTCTCATCTTCAAGTTGTTTTCTACAGGTTTTCTCCTTTTCTTCCTTGGTACTAAGATTTGCTTTTAGCTTGCTAATTTCTTTGTGGTACATGGCCACCTGTTGGGTTTTTTCCAACTGGAAGGCCGCCATTGACTCTTTCTCGGCTTCCAACTCAGCCACCGCTATTCTCTTTTCCTCCTTGGCTTTCTCCAACTGAGAGAGTAGCTCCGTGACATACTCGTCGTAGTTAGTGGGTGGCATCACAGTTGTGGGGATGGGAGTTGTGGAAGTTCCCACCTTTTGTCGCTTAGGGTCTTGCCTTGACTCGATGTCTGCCACTACCAATCTTTTTTGCCCTAGGGTTGGGGTTTCCAAGCTCTTTTCTTGAGCCAATTCATTATTAATAAAATACTCCACCCATGCCATAAGATTATTGACATCAGGGGTGCCCTCGGTGGACGTTGTTGTTGTGGGGGTAGGTACCATGAGGGGCAGAATGGGGTGGATGGGGGCTTTGCCCTTGCCCTCCTGCACTGCAGTTGGTGTGCCTTTAGGTACCTGTATGCTTGAATTCAAGCCCTCATCTCTCCTCGAGCTCAAGGTATCCATCTCATCTTATTCACCTTGTTGCTCCATTGACCTACATTTGGCCAACTCCATGTCTTCCTCTTCCTTCTTCCTCAACTCCTCCTTTTCAATGGCCTTTCTCTTTCTCTCTTCCTTAGCTCTTTTTGACTCTGCCTCCAGCCTCTCAAAATCTTCTCTCTCTTTCTTCTTCCTTTCCTTCGCCTCTTGCTTCAACTCTTTCTTAGCTTTCTACAAATCTGCTTTCTCCTTTTTCTTCCTCCTACTTTTCTCGTGTCGTCTTCTTCTTAGACTTCTTTGATTTCTTCTGTTGGACTAAGCCTCTTGCTCTCCCTCCTCTTCACTATTTGTCCTCTCACTCGATTGTTCTCTATCATGATGAGGAGGTGACCTGTCAGGTGTTTCATCCACTCCATCATGTGCCTCCTTTATCGCTTCTTGCATAAGAGCGGTTAAGATTCCTCCATACCCAATGAACAAGGCTTTGGCTAAAGGCTTCTTCCTCTTGGGTCTGTTGAGTAAGTCATTTTGGTCTCAGCGAGTTGTCTACTAGCAAAGCTCACTGAGTAATCTAGATTGTGCTCACCATGCTAGCACAACACAACTCCTATGGCAAATTTCAAAGCGTTAATGTGCACATGGAACGTGAGTGTCCAATCCAAAGCTCGTAGAATTGGTGCAGTGGTCAAAGCCTTTTTCAGTTCTTCATATGTGCGTAAGCATTCCTTGGTCCATTTGAATATGATCAACAGCTTGTATAGAGGTCTAGCAATCAATGCATAGTTCAACACAAACCGTCGATAATATCGTGCATAGCCTAAGAAGCACTAAACACCCTTGTAATTAGTTGGGGGTGGAAGATCAACAATGACCCTAACCTTTGAGAAGTCTATGGAAATGTCATTCTTCGAGACTACATGCGCTAGGATGCATTTGTGCTTTTTCCAAAACTTGCACTTCAAGGGTTTCAATAAGAGATGATATAGTCAATGCCATTCAAAGACTGCTCAGAGTTTGTCTAAGTATTCCCTCCAAGTAGAGTAACCACACAAGTCATCTATGAAGACCTCTAACTCCTTCCTAAGCATATCTTTGAATATAGTGCATATCAGTCACATTGAAAGGTAGATGGTGCGTTAGTTAACCCGAAAGGCATGACTATGTAGGCAAAGATGCCTCACTCACAGTGGAAAATGCGGTCTTATGCCTATCATTAAGATACACTTGCACCTAATTGTATCTAGAGAAGTCGTCTAGAAAATTGTAGGCCTCTTTTCCGGCCATTCTCTCAAGCATGTGCTTGGTCTATGGCAATGGATAATTATCACTCTTCATAGCCATGTTTACCTTCTTATAATTGGGGCACACTCTAATCTTTCCGATCTTCTTCAATATGATGACTATGGGGGAAACCTAGTCCATGTGCTCAATTTCATAGATGAATCCTACTCTCATTACCTTCTCAATTTCTTCCCTGATGGCATGGGCATGCTTTGGATTCATGGGATACAGCCGCTACTTGACCGATGTTACATCAGGTGTCATGGGTATGTTGTGGGTCACTACACTCGAGTATCTACCTCTTTGAGCTCTTCTAGGAATGAAGCAAGGTTGGGGTCTCTCCCCTTCCCTGGCTAAATTGATCTCCTTGACCTTGGCGGGCCCTTCAATTGGTTTGCTTGCTTGCCCTTGTCATTTGGCTGCCAGCAAGATCACTACCTTATCTCCTTTTTTGAACTTCGTGAATCAATTTAGTAGGTCTTGTGGTTTTCAACTTCTCTTCTATCTATGTTTCCTTAGGTAGCTTCCGTCATTTCTCCCTTAACTATCAGTGCCTTATGTGGACAGGTAGGTCCCCCTTGGTGCAACTAGTCTTGGAAGGTCGACTATCTCAAGATCACTATCTGAGCTAACTTCTGACTCAAAATCAAACTCTCCATCTTTTCTAGAAGAGGGAGTCTCTCATGGTGGTCACAGCTTAGAAGGTAAGTCTATTCTTAGCAATGATGCAAAACTTGGTTGAGCTAGGCCTGCTTGCTCGTAGTCAATTGCGCCTATGTGCTCCAACCAATTTCGATCGCAATCCATGTGCATGGCTCATCTCTCTATCCTAAAGGCATTCTTCTTGTGCTGTCTAGAGTCAACTTGTATTTTTTCGATTACACGTCCCCCCCAGTGTCGTATTCTATAGCGTCTATTTCTTCTTTGCTCTCATCACTGAAGGAATAGCAGTCTTCATATCCATCATTAGAGCTATCTTTATCTAACTACTCATTATCTCCCAAGTTCTGATGATATGTCTCTTCTTGTTGGTCGGGGACTAAGGCCCAATTGTACATCAAGTTTAAATCGTGCACCTTGGACCATTGCCACTTGGACTCATCCAAGAGATCTTGGAGTGGCTTGAGATTTGTTGTTGGATTGCCAGCCAACTTGTCAGTCAGATATCCTATGAGATCGGATTTTTGATGCCTAGAAGTGCTTAAAAATAGCTAAAAATTACGAATATCAAGGGAAAAATATTCAACGTCGAAGGCGGCAGCTCCAGCTGGGACGATTTTAAGCGTAAAGTGCTTTAAAGGCACCCAAGTGACACTTGTTGATTTTTGATAATTTTTCAAACTGCCATGCAAGTTGTCAGGAGTTTTCGGCCAATGCGGGATGTTAAGACGGATGCGTAGAAATTTACAGCACTCGATTTGGACACCGGATGGGAAAATGACTACAAATGGGGCAAGATATGAAAAGGTGGACATTGGAGAAGACCAAAAGGGGTGCCCTTTGGGACATTTTAACCCTCCCCTTCAAATTTTTGATCAAGAAGCATGAAAAAACGTGGAGAGAGAATGAGGCATGAAGGCGCTGATGAAGGAAATTCAGTATGGCAGCCTCTATACTATGCCAAACTCCCTTCTTCCACAAAGTGAATGAGATAAGGGCACCACCTAGTCATGGAAGAGCGGACTAGGACGCTATGCAAGAGGGAGAGGAGATTGTAAGGGAGAAGAGATGAAAACTAAGAGAGGAAGAGAGAGAGAGTGAGTGAGAATGAGAGAACTACGAAAAAATAGATGAATCAGTAAACTTAAGAGATGGAGAAACCTCAGGACATAACCAATATACACAATATGGACACCAATATCCTGGGCTTATTACATTGTAGAGCACACATAAGCTATAGTAAGAGAAGGAATTCCATAAGCTCATGAAGGTGAATGGGGAAGGCTCAATAGGGCTGAAGGAGGCCTCTTTGCTCTCTCTCTTCTTTTACAAATTACAAAGGAGAAGGCCTCTTTATATAGGCCTTGAGGGTGTTTAGGGAGGAGGTTAAGATGTAATAGGAATTAACACCACCAAAGCTGCATTAAGGCGGTTCCACCAATATGGAAGCTCCATCTAGATGTTTTGTTGACCAATTTGTACTTAATCAAGCTCCATCATAGGTGAGTTGTCTCCATTCTTCCCCCCATAGCTTGAGTCCAAGAGCTCTCCTATAAAAAAATATAGAGAATCTTCATAAAATAAGATCATATCTAGCAATAATAGAGAGAGAGTAATGAGAGTTCATACATTACTACTACAACTAAGGATGATTTGAGGGTGATTTAGGAGGGGAATTCTAATGGTTTATTAGCTTGAGAGAGAGGATAAGAGAGGGGAAAGGGTTGGGGTCTAATGAATGATGTTTTATGGAAGTGTTAAGTGTGGGAAAGAAAGTATGGATGTGTATTAAATTGGGAGGTGGTCTCCACTGCAGTTGGAAAAAGTTGGCATCCACCATTTTGGCCATATCTCCCGACTCGTAGCTCCAAAAAATTATAAAAAAATACCAGCCAAAACTTCAGATCACGCGCTACAACTTTCATGTTGAAAAGTTTTTTTGGATCGGAGTGGAAGTATTTTTAAAAAATCTTACAAAATTATGTGCC
Source organism: Lygodium microphyllum (assembly GCF_053477565.2). Lineage (NCBI taxonomy): Eukaryota > Viridiplantae > Streptophyta > Polypodiopsida > Schizaeales > Lygodiaceae > Lygodium > Lygodium microphyllum. Next base: position 90,281,997 of record NC_141136.1, on the reverse strand, counting down.
TGATTTTTCTTCCACTAATGCTTTCAAGAAATGTCCCATTTGGTTGAATTGTCATAAGGCTCCAAAGTCATGACATTATGAGCCTCACATGCCCTTTGGATGGCTCCAAATCTATTTCATATCTTTCCTTTTCACATTATACATTTTTCCTTCACCTTCCTCCATTGATCTTCACTCTTCACCCCCCCTTGGTAATCCGATCCATGAAATATTTTCATCCAATGATGTCTTGGATTTCCCAAGAGGTTGTTCCCACCCTCTTCTTTATTTCAAAGCTCCAAATGTACAAAAAATCAACAAAATGTTAGACAAATATTTTTTGTGATTTTCTCGGATCAGCGCCATCTTCACGCCATTTTTTTGCACCTCCATGGATGGAGATGGAGATAACAGACCGTGAGTACCCCATACAACAGATCTTGGGGCTGATCTTCTCCTTCTTGACCGATCTTATTGCATGTCTTCGCCCGTCCAATGGTGGCCTGAATGAAGACAATAAAGAATGATGGAGGAAAGCTTGTCCGAATGAGACCGGATTGCTTCCCGATGGATGGAGACATGAAGAGTACTGTTCTTGAAGATGCTGAGAATTAAATGCATGCTGGAAATCAGTCCCATATTAAGACCAAGAAACCGAGACCTGAAAATAAGCGGTAATGTTATTTTTATGAAGAAAAATGATCTTTTTATGCTATTTGCTTTATGAAATCTTGTTCATATGGGATGAAAGTTCATTATGACATTGTTTGCCATGAATTTCAACTGTTTTCAACCTAAAAATCAGAAAATATAAGGCTACATGGCCGAAATTAGTGTTAAAATACATGAAAAACACGTGTTTTAAGGGTAAAATTGGATTTTTGCTATGTAAATGAGAAAAATGATATGTCACACCAACTAAATCTAAGTTTTTTCCATCAATGAACCTAAGGGACATAGCCCACAATCAATTTTCATTTTCAGTCATTATTTATTAAAGAAAAATAGAGAAAAATGTCCAAAAATGGGAAAAAATGGGTTTAAAATTAGGGGAAAATAAAAAACGGACTGAGAAAAATTAGGGAGAATTATATTTATGTTTGTGCAATGTATAACGATGGAAAAGTACAAGGTTGGCCTCGGTTTGTCCCCGTTTCTATGTGTTCTGTGTATTTATTGTTCTTTTAAAAGGAAAAAATGCATAGAAACCCTATCTAACTGATCAATGATGCAAAATGCTAAGAGTTGGATGAAAAGGGGCTGAAACATTGAAAGATAAGAAAATATTTGATTTATGCATTACACTTGGCAAATAGGAAACGGTTTAAATAAAGAGGATGGTAGCATGGGCATGTGGCTCGGTGCATCCTTTCAACGCAGCACGCGCTAGTAAAATTCATGGAAATAATGTTTTATGCACTAAGTACGATGCTGATTTTTCTTTTGTGTGAGCACATAGCCATACACGATTTGCATTAAGCATAATAATTAAAAGGTATCAAAAAAACCTCCTGGATGCATGGCACTTGTCTTCCTTAGGTTGTGGCCAACGATGAGCGTGAGAGGACGTCCCAAGCTGTAGGTTAGTCATTGGGTCCTAGGGGGAAATTATTGTGAGGAATGGTACATTCTGGAATGTAAAATATTGGTACCTTGAGAGAAGGTTGTGTTTGTGTGTGTTATATGTTTAGTAGCGCATCAAAGGGCCAATCCCTGCGATATAGGAGAGTTGTAGTGGGGCTCCGACTATTAGTCGGTGGAGTGCCTCTTATATGTGTGTGACGATGCGTTGTCAAAGAGATCGTGCAAGAGCTGCAGAACACGGGGTTCAAGATACAGCAAAGAAAGACGCTAACAAGAAGATCTCAATATTTGATGCCAAAGATCACAAGGAATTCAACCAAATTCAAGACTTAGTTCTATTATCCTCGTTATGCATCAGCAAAGAAGGCTCCCTGGTTAGGAAAAATGGTGATGACAAATTACTAGATACTCCTGTTTTGATTCCTCTTTCTTCATCTGCAAGGGCATCCACAGAAGTCTGAGGTTTTGTTACTCTAGTTGTCTCTTATATGGCAGAAACCGCCACAGGTTGACCAGCAGATTCCATGATCGATTCCATAACTAATTGAGTAGCCACGTTGATATCTGGTTTCTATTCTTGGGTCAAAGAAGCACCAGTCCCCATTACTGTTGCATCATCCTTAAACAAAGCAAAAGCATCTTCCATGCCTCGTTTCTCTTCATCCTCTTCAGTAATGTTTTCAGACTGTTTAATCTTTCCTTGAAGATCTGATAGTGCACCCTCTTCTTGCTTGTTTGAAGATGAACTCACTTTTTCCTTGCTCTTGTAACGTCCTCTGCTGCAGCTGCTGCTGCTTTCATGGCCATCATTATAGTAGCTGGTTTAACTCTTCTACCTTGTCGAATGGCAAGAGGATCTTGTACATGAACATGCTGAGCCTCCTACTTGCGAACAAGCTGATGTACACTAGCACTCTCTGAGTACTCAATGTTAGTAGATACAATTGACCGTAGGCGGTTCATAGGATTTGATTTCTTAGAGACACCTGACTACAACAATCGCCTCGGTGCATTCACTCTTGGAGGTGGTAATTGCTTCTTCTCATGGTAAGTAGCATTTCTTTTCGAGAGCTAAATCAAATCAGGTGAATGTGCCCGCTTTGGTCTACGAGTTGAGTTCAGACCCCTATTCATTGGAGTTCTGTCTCCATAGAATCTGAGGCAGCAGTATCATACTTCTCTGCCGAATCTTCACTGACTTTGCCTCCACTTTCTGTCCCAGACACTCAGGATTCCTTGCTTTGATGCATCAATCAAGTTGCGTTGATCAAAGAGATAGGATATCACCTTTTCTGGCCCTAGTTGTGCCACAGGAATAGAATAACGCAGCACAGTCGGTTTGCTTGATGTTAAATGCGGGGACATGGTATGAGACAGCTGCCCAGAAAACATATGTGAGCAATTTGACTTGCGGTTGAGCATCGTCATGGTGCTTCTCCTCATTGATGAAGATGATGGGCCAGCCAAACTCTGTAACCTTGTAAAGGAGCTATGGGACGGTGACGATGAGTTTGGCCTTCGAGTCGAGGATCTGCTTGAGGATCTCTGTGGGGGTGTTGATTGGGTTAACGGTGGTGGCGATGACGCCGAGGGCGATGATGGTGAAGAAGACAAAGGCTTCAGCTAGCTCCTCATAATGAGCTTTATTCAGATCGAAGGCAGGATCAGGCACAACTGGTTACTGTTCACATCATTCTCATGAAATCCGATTAGCTCTTCCACGGAGATGTCCACGAACTTCAGGGCTCCCAAATTCTGCCGAAGCGCTCTTTCTGTCATCGCTCTCAGGCTTGATCCAGAGGTAGTAGGCAGCGGTGCCCGCGACGATCCATGCAGCCAGATCGGTCCGCCCTCACACGAGTTCCCCCCCCAGAGATGTCCCCACGAACAATCTTCCTTTTTCCAATTCAGGTGCAGCCCGCCATTTTTGCCTTTTCAAAAATATACCCCTATCTCCCCAGAATAGGCTAGCTTTTTCTGCTGCAGGAATAGCTACCTCTGCACTATTTCGCCTAACTTTTTACCCCCTTTCAGCTATAGCATACCTCTTCAGACTTTAGTTCATCCTTAAGTTCAGGTAATAAATGAGGCTCATGAACATCCAAATCTTAGATGCTGATTTGCCTTGAAAGCAAACTTGATGTCCATCATATGTTCTCCAACAATCCATTGCTCTAGCCTTAAGAGCTTTCATTACTAGTTGCAACTGTTTTGCTGAGTACTTTGATGCCTTCAGAACAATGCCACCTGTCCTATCACATTTATGACCCCCATACATGTACCAATAGGCAAGAGCGCGTGGCGTCAACCACCTAATAATAATCCTGGTAATTTCTCTCGGTGCTCCATTGTAAGTTTCAGCTTTTCCTTTTCTGACACAACCAATCATGGATTGTATGTGGACCTTGACATTTGAATCCACAAGGCATCCTCTTGCTAGCATTTCCTTTAGAAGTCTTTATAAGCATATTAAAAGTAGCATGTGCAGGCCGCACATTCGCAGCCTTTGCCCTGTCGAACAAAGACTCCACTTCTTTATAGCACTTCAATTGCAAATACATATCCATGGCACTGTCAAAACATGGTTGGAGTGGTTTGTGGTCAGTCTTCTCAACTTCAGATAGTAACTCCAGAACATGATCAGTGTGCAATGCATTAAGGGAATATATACATTGGATGCGGATTATTTAAAATGCATCACACAAACAATGAATCACACGCGGAAATTAACACAAATGCACAACAAAAGAAATGGAGGTGTATACGACTCGGATGCGCAGCAACACGACATCGTTATGCCTAAGTACTTTGGGATCTCCCTCTGAGGAGTTTTAGGAAAACGTTGGACTATAAACTATAAATGCAAGAATTAAGCTTTAGGGCAGTTTGTTCTTTAGCATTAGATTGACGCTCCTGGTCTGCGAGGCCGTGAGGGTGTTTGTGTGTCATGAGCATGAGGTTCGGCTAGTACTATAGCCAGTGCCAGCCCATTTCAGGTCCCATTAGTGTTGCGTCTGCCAGGAGCCGCCTATAACTAGTGGTTTTCGGATCTAGGGTTTCTAGGGACCAAAAGGAAGTCGGTTTATGTCCTCTGACAAGGATCGTCAAGCCAAAATCCAAAGAGCAGAACATACTGAGAGGGCTACGCGTCGGTTAGAGATCATAAGCCATTATTCTCCTCAAAAGAGTAGCCCAGTACGTATAAGAAGCAGTGGTCTTAGCCACCCAACTGCTCCACATATTCCGTTAGGTGCAGGAGGAAGCGTAAGTTCTTCCTCTCCTCCACCAAGTCTCTCACTTCAAGTGGGGGTGTGAATCCATCAGTTCAAGCTCCTATTACTAATCTGATTGTCATCATGGCACAGCCTATTGCAATTCCTGCAGGGACGCTGGATTTACCATCCTTAGGAGTTCCCTTGCCCATTTTTAATGGGTTATTGGAAGAGGATGCTAAATTTCACATTTGTGAATTTCAAAGATTGATGTTCAATTATCGCATCCAAGACGATGGACATCTCATGATGTTCTTCAATATGATGTTAAAAGGAAGGGCTGCGGTATGGTATCACAGCATAGAGTCTGGAACCATAACCACCATTGATCAATTCTATGCAGCTTTCTGAGCGGAATATGCCCCTAAAAGAGGTGGCCAATATTGGTTGCGGGTCTTGAATGTAACACGCCAAGATCCTCACGGGAATGTGAAAGCATATGCCAAGAAGTTGAAGGAAGTATTAACTTACATTCCCATTCCGCCAGAGCTACCCAATTGCAATACTTTTTGCATGGGTTGGATTTTAATATCCAAGTACAATTTAGCAGTGTGGCCTTGGAAGACATAGACGCCGCTATTACACGGGCAGAGGGAGTAGAAGCACGATTACAAATGGCCTACTCCTCTCCAATGAATGTTAATGGGGGTTTAGTACCTGGCGGCAATCCATCATTGACGAATGGAAGTCAAGGGATGCCTATGACTAACCCTATTGGGAGAGGGAGTATGGTTTAGAATATACCTTTACTACCAGCTCCTCCCACTGTGACTATGCCTATGGCAAGTCAATTGGCTCCACCAAATGTTGGAGACCAAATTTCGAATTCGAATGTTGTTCCTGTGGGTCAACAGCCAATGCCAAATCAGATTGTTAGGCCAATGGAACGACGGGTCCAACGATCGAGACTACGAGTCGAGTGCATCTAATGTCCTTGGCGAAGTCAAGGATATGATGAAGCATTATACCGATATGATTTCCAAACAATATCGACAAATAGATGTCGACGTTAATTTCTTGAAGAAGCAACAAAATCTGATAGGGAATCGACGCCCTGAAGAGGGTGGACCCTCTAGATTCAGTTGTAAATGGTGTGGTGGACAGCACTTCCCCAAAAACTATCCAAATGTGAAATGTGACATTTGTGGGAAGTGAGGCCATTTAGCTGCTACCTGTTGGAGTAAGATTAGTTCTCTCCAACAAGGGAGTAAACAACCGGGCCCAGTGAATCATAGAACGCAAGGAAATAACTTGCAGCAGAATGATGCACCAAGACAAATATTGCAGAGGGAAAAAACAACTATAGAAGAGTTGCCACAAGGCAACGGAGTCAGCCTTATTGAGGCTATACGAGTCAATGATGCTGAAACCTCTAACTTAAGAGCCGTGACAAGAGGCCAAAAGGCTAAAGAGGTTGACAAAGATAATACAAAACCGGTCGAGGTAAACCCTAAACAAGGGGATAAGGGGATGCAAGTCCAGAATCCTAGCATAGAAGGGGGACCGCTAAGGTCGGTTGACAGAAAAGGCGACCCTAAGAAGGATGAGGAAGTGCCAAGAAAGAAGGCAAGAGCCAAGAAAGAAGCACCAAAACCAGTCCAAAGACCAAAAGAGAGGATGGTTTGGCAAGAAAAGAGAGCATTGGCTAGTTATCATGACTTTGATTTAGCAAGTTCTCTCTGTGAAGTTAAACCAGATGTGAATCTCTTGCAATTGATCAAATTATCTCTAGGAGTACGCAAGGAATTTAAGAAGAACCTGCGTATTGGGTATATTGTAGAACCTTTGGGCATAGCTCGAGTAGGGGAAGATTGGTTTGACCATGCTGAAAAGAACTACCCTAGGGTTCCAGCTTATGTGGATGGAATATTAGTGGAACATGCCATTGTAGACATTGGATCCTCCGTCAATATCATGAGTTCAAAATTGATGGAGAGGTTGGGTCTAGGCATCCAAAAAGACAGCTCCATCCTTCTTAGAATGGCTGATGATAGTCTAAGACAACCAGAAGGTTGTGTTACTAAGGTCCATGTTACAGTTGCGAGTGTAGAATGTTTCTTGTACTTTAGGGAGATCAGATTTGCAGGACCTCCTAGCTATCGAGTTTTGCTAGGTAGGCCTTGGATCTTACGAACAGACTGTCAAGTCGATATACCCGTCAGTCGAGTAGTTCTAGGTAGAGGTGCTAATCGAGTAATAGTCGATGCTTATCCTGAGTCCCCTCAAAGTGAGAGAGCTTCTTTATCTTCTACTGAATTAGAGACAGCAGACGATCCATCTGGTAGTGAGACATCATCCAGCGATGAATCTAAAGAGGAATCCACTACAGACGATATCTATCAGATAACTCTAAATGAGCCGATAGAACCGCAAGATAGAATAAGAGATGCGAATGTGATTGAGTTAGACCTTGGCACGCCGAATGATTCGCGGCCAATTAAATTAGGTTCCATGCTTAGTTCAGCAGAAAGGGAGGACTATGTGTCCTTGATTCAGAAATTCCGTGACATCTTTGCTTGGAGCTATGATGAGCTAAGAGGCATTCCTCCCAGCTTGGCTATTCATACTATTCCTGTAAAAGAAGGCAGTCGTCCTGTGCGTCAGAAGGTAAGGCGTATGCATTTTGAATTAAGGGACGGTCTGTTTGAGGAGTTATAGAAGTTAAGGAAAGCTGGTTTAATCTTTTCTGTACAACACACAGAATGGTGTTCACCAGTTGTTATTAGGAAGAAGAAAAACAACCAGATCCGATTATGTATAGATTTTAGAGAGCTGAATAAGCAGACTATTAAAGATTACTACCCGTTGCCATTTATTGACGAGATTTTGGATCAGTTAGCGGGTAGGGAGATATATTCATTTATGGATTGCTTTGCAGGATATAACCAGATGCCAATTGCAAAAGAGGACAAGTTGAAAACAACTTTTATTATAGTCTTTGGTACTTTTGCATACCATGTGATGGCCTTTGGTTTGTGCAATACACCTGGATCATGGCAACGAACAACAGACAAGACCTTTGGTGACATCTCCCCAGATGAGTTGAAAGTATTTATTGATGACTTGGGGGCAGCCACTGTAAGAGAAAGGATGTTGATTATCTTAAGAAAATGCTTTGAGCGTTGCAGACAATTTTGTATCGCTCTTAACCCGCAGAAGTGTGTCTTTGGAGTGCCTTATGGGCTATTGCTAGGTCATGTGGTCAGTTCAGTAGGGATAGCAACTGACCCTGAAAAGATCAAGGTTATAGTTGCTATGAGTCCACCACGCACTCCGAAAGAGATGCATAACTTTTGGTCGTCGATAGGGTACTATCAGAGGTTTATAAATGCCTTGGCAGAAAGAATGTTGCCATTAACGAACTTATTATCCTTTAGCTGTCTATTTGAACGGAGTGACCCTTGTAAGGTAGCTTTCGAGGATGTGAAACAGGAGTTAGTAAAAGCACCTATTTTTAAAGAACCTAAAAGAGGTGAGGTGCTTTATATATTTTCAGCAGCAGCCACCATGCATAGTATAAGTTGTTGTTTAGCCCAAATTTGGGAGGAAAAGTGGTATCATCCGATAGCTTTTGCTAGTCAGAAATTGGGCATTTCAGAGATCAATTATACCTACATGGAGAAGTTGTGTCTTGCGATGGTCTTTGGGACTAAGAAATTCAAGCACTACATCCTCTATGAGAAGGTAGTGTTCTATACGAAGGCAGAAGGGTTTAGATTTCTCATGAACAAGCTACAGCCGCCTGATTGGTTGGCAAAGTGGTTAATCACTTTCTAGGAGTTTGATTATGAGATTAAGAGTAAGCCACCGAGGCTGCATGGTATTGTGGAATTCCTTGTAGATTTCGGGGAGCTGAAAGAGATTTTGGCTGAAGGAAGTGATATTGAAGAAATTTTTAAAATTGATACAGCTTCTATTTTGTCTTGGTATGCTGCTATTATGCATTATCTATCAATAGGAGAGACGGGAGCTGATTTATCAAAGTTTGAAAAGAGGAAAATCAAACAACAGGCTTTGAAGTTTTCCTTGATCACAGGGACCCTATATCGGCAAGGTGTTGATGATATCTATCACCAATGTGTGATGCCTGACGAGGTTCCTTTCATCTTGGAGGAGTGTCATGACTCTGCATGTGGAGGGCACGTCGTGGGACGGTTGATAGTGTAGAAAGCTTTACGAGTTGGATATTGGTGGCCGTCCATCTTCCAAGATTCCTTTGAGTATGTGAAGAGGTGTGATACTTGTCAAAGACATGACAGTAGAGAGAATAGGAAACGTCCACTTACGCCTATCATGGCTATCCTTCCATTTGAGAAGTGGGGCATTGATTTTGTGGTAGCATATGCCAAGAAGTTGAAGGAAGTATTAACTTACATTCCCATTCCGCCAGCTGCCCAATTGCAATACTTTTTGCATGGTTTGGATTTTAATATCCAAGTACAATTTAGCAGTGTGGCCTTGGCAGACATAGACACCGCTATTACACGGGCAGAGCGAGTAGAAGCACGATTACAAATGGCCTACTTCTCTCGAATGAATGTTAATGGGGGTTTAGTACCTGGCGGCAATCCATCATTGACGAATGGAAGTCAAGGGATGCCTATGACTAACCCTATTGGGAGAGGGAGTATGGTTTAGAATGTACCTTTACTGCTAGCTCCTCCCAGTGTGACTATGCCTATGGCAAGTCAGTTGGCTCCACCAAATGTTGGAGGCCAAGTTTTGAATTCGAATGTTGTTCCTGTGGGTCAACAGCCAATGCCAAATCAGATTGTTAGGCCAATGGAACGACAGGTTGACGACCAAGACTACGAGTCGAGTGCATCTAATGTCCTTGGCGAAGTCAAGGATATGATGAAGCATTATATCGATATGATTTCTAAAAAATATCGACAAATAGCTGTCGATGTTAATTTCTTGAAGAAGCAACAAAATCTGATAGGGAGTCAATGCCTTGAAGAGGGTGGACCCTCTAGATTCAGTTGTAAATGGTGTGGTGGACAACACTTCCCCAAAAACTGTCCAAATGTGAAATGTGACATTTGTGGGAAGTGGGGCCATTTAGCTGCTACCTGTTGGAGTAAGATTAGTTCCCTCCAACAAGGGAGTAAACAACCGGGCCCAGTGAATCATAGAACGCAAGGAAATAACTTGCAGCAGAATGATGCACCAAGACAAATATTGCAGAGGGAAAAAACAACTATAGAAGAGTTGCCACAAGGCAACGGAGTCAGCCTTATTGAGGCTGTACGAGTCAATGATGCTAAAACCTCTAACTTAAGAGCCGTGACAAGAGGCCAAAAGGCTAAAGAGGTTGACAAAGATAATACAAAACCGGTCGAGGTAAACCCTAAACAAGGGGATAAGGGGATGCAAGTCCAGAATCCTAGCATAGAAGGGGGACCGCTAAGGTCGGTTGACAGAAAAGGCGACCCTAAGAAGGATGAGAAAGTGCCAAGAAAGAAGGCAAGAGCCAAGAAAGAAGCACCAAAACCAGCCAAAGACCAAAAGAGAGGATGCTTTGGTGAGAAAAGAGAGCTTTGGCTAGTTATCTCGATTGGTGGGTTACCCCAAATTTGGAGTACTACATGGCTTAGCACACTAACTCTTGCTTATGTGTCTACAATTCACTTTCTTGTGATATCTCCAAGAGCTAAGACCAACAGGATTGCATGCATCTATGTGCCTTCCCAAAAAGCATTGATGTGCAAGGACTTACGCACGGAGTGCAGTGTCATGCTCCGTATTTACGTTTCTGCATCATGCTTGTGCAAGTTTGTGTGGCAGCTTGCTCATTCATTCTTCGATCCACTATTTCAACTCTTTCCATAGCATTGGATGGTGGCTAAGCAGGTCTCCCAAGCTTAGAGTCACAGGGGTGGTCACCAATGTATTAAGGAGGTTTCTAGCTACTTGCCTCTCTCCTACCTCCACAGTTCTTGGCCAATGGCTTTGACTAATTTGCTAGCTCGTAGCATTTAAACTTTGTCTAAGCGGCACTTCTTGTGGTGTAGTCACCTCCCTCGATTTTAGTCGTGGGGGTGAGACTAGCATGCTTATGCTTGAGAGATCATCGATCTCGTCTTCTAATATGGACTCAGCATCTTTTAGGTGCTCTTGGGATTCTTTCACCCACTCTTTCACTTTCTCGATGACTTCAAGTTGGCGCTTCTACTTGGGGTACTCTCCAACCTTAGCACTTCCTTTTTCAACCATCTTCAAAGCTGACATTTCTGCCTCTATGTCAGTGGCTTTCTTTCCAGCAAGCAATGTCGTGACACATTTAGTTTTGAGCGTGTCCTTAGCGTCTAGCCTTTTCTTCCTCCATCTTTGACTCTTCTTTCCGATCAAGGTTGCATCATCATTGCTGGGCCCTAGCAATGATATGTCGGCCTGCTTTGTTTGCACATAGGTCATGACATGCATTGGGATAGGTGTGGCCTCCCCATTGAGTGTCTTGACACTAAACAATCCCAATGGGACCAATGACTCATTTTCTAAACTAGAGGATGACTTTCGTCTAAGGCAATTAGCAAAGAGATGAGTGATTCAATACTCATCGCATCTTAGGTCAGCCTTGTCTCTATTTGCTAGCTCCCTCTCTCAGGGCAACATGAAGAAACATGTCCTGGTTGATCGCAAGTCCAACACATGATTGGCTCTTGTGTCTGCCCTCCTAGGCCTTTGCCTCTCCCCCTACCTAACACCATCACCGGTATTGGTCAGTAATCCATAAGGACCGCATTGCCTTCTATTGAGATGGCAAGCTCAACACGTGCGAACATTGATGATGGACTGCCTGGCTAGATGGGTCTGCATGTCTACACTTAGCACGTTGGTGGTCATTATGATACTCACATGGCCACTGACTTATCACTTATTATATTTAGTTTGTTACACCTACCTATAGCTGGCGAAGACATAGCACCAGTCAATTAGTGTAGTCAGTTATGCACTATTTGACTTAGTAGGCCACTTTTCTTTATGTTGTATCTTATCTATACTTTGTGTACATTGTATAATGTGTGGAAGAAGAAGAAGACTTGTGTTCTTGAGTGAGCTTCCGCTTGTGTATACAGTGTGTGTTTGGTACAACAGCTCAAGCAAGTCTCCCCACCACGTGATTCTTGACATGGTATCAGAGCTGCATCACTGAGAGAGGTTGATTTCAAAGGCTAAAGTGAAGGAGAAGAAGCAAGGTTCGAGCAAGCAAGCAACGGGTAAGAAGCTCTCCCATTCTTCCACTCTCTCTCTTGGATAGTGCATGTGAAGGCACCGGAAGTAGGGTCGAGCAAAAATCTAAGATTGCTGTGAGATTTGGTGTGCAAGTAAATCACTATGTATTCTGCAAATAGGCCCTTTAGGGCTTTCCTGCAGTTATTTTGGGCATCTGAGGCCGTTTTCAAGCCCCGTTTTAGAGCCGCAAGGTTGCAGCCAGTAGTTTCAGGGTACACTGTGAGTTCGACTATATTGACCGAAAGTAGATGCGCATGTTATAGATTGTAAATCTGTAATTTTTGAGGTGTCTGCAGAAAGAAAACATAAGGTTTATCTGCAAACAGGTTGCAGATTACATGTATTATTGAGCAATCAATGAAAAAGGTTGCTTGGAGTATTGTTGTGCACATGTTGTGGAAGATTGCAAAAGACTAGCTTGCTGTGTTATATCCTTGTTTGTGATAATGGCAGAGAATAGTAGAAATCCCATTATTGAGAAGCTCAACAAGAACAACTACCCTTCATGGAAGTTTCGTGTGACGAACTTCCTCATAGGAAAGGGCCTTTATGAATTTGTTTCAGGTGAAGAAAAGAAGCCAGAGCTGGGTATCCCTCCGACTGCAGATGAGTTAAAAGCATGGAAAGAGTGGAATGCGAAAGACAAAAAGGTGATGTACTGGCTATCTATAGTTATTGATAATACTATGCTAGGACATATCAAGAATGCAAAAACTTCACATGCAGCTTGGACAATTTTTGAGAGCATGTTTTCAGTAAATACAAAGGCACGAAAGATTCAACTCAAGCAAGAGTTGAATGCCTTGAAGAAAGGAAAAATGACTATCAATAAGTATGTGTTGAAGGTGAGGAGCATTGCAAATGCTTTAGCAGCGATTGATGCAATACCGGATGATGATGATTTGGTTTCATCCACTCTGAGTGGCTTTAACAATGAGAAGGCATGGAAATCATTTGTTACTTCAGTATATGTACGGAAGCCATTTCCAAATTTTGATGAGCTGATCTCTCTCATGATTACTGAAGAGATCAATATGCAGGGTGACTCATCTAAAAGAAATGGTGAACAGGTCCAAGAATTTTACTCGAGTTCAAGAAGGGGACGTGGTAGATCCTCTTCGAGAGGCCATGGTATGGGACGTGCTGGCGATAACCAGCAAAACAGGTTCAATCAACAGTTTGGTGAATTGCAGGTTTCTGGAGGCAAAGGAAACTTTAGAGGCAAGGGGAGCTCTAGAGGAAGAGGTGGATGGCAGAATAATAGAGGTTCTGAAAATTCTGCTATTGTTCGCCATTATTGTGGCAAAACATGCCATATTGCAACCCATTGCTACGCAAAGAAGGATGATATTCATAGTGGTAAATTGCAGCAAGGAAACTATGCATCATCTTCACGACAAAATGAAGACAAAAATGAGCATCTATTTGTTATGTAGCATATGATGAATGCAATTACAGGAAAGGGGACACATGATGATGTATGGTATGTCGATTCAGGTGCATCTAATCATATGACCAGTCATGTTGAATGGTTTGGAGAGATGCAGGACTTACAAAATCCAGGTTATGTGCAGATGGGTGATGATTCATGCCACCCAATTTCACACATTGGAAAGGTTCCCTTGTCCTTGTATGATGGCCAGACAAAGAGTCTGACAGATGTATTGCATGTGCCATCAATTACAAAGAATCTAGTGTTTGTTGGCTAAATGATAGAGCAGGGATTGCAGGTCCGATTCAATGCAAAAGGTTGTTTTGTAGAAGACTTTAATGATAAGTGCAGGTTAGTCGCAAAAGGAAGTAGAGTTGGTCGAATGTTCACTTTAGATGTTGGAATTCCTGCAATGGATGCTGATATGTATGCTAAAGGAAAAGGAGTAGTTGCAGATATTGAAATATGGCATAAACATATTGGACATGCAAATGTGGAAAGGCTGAAATTAATGTAGTCCAGAGGATTGGTTACAGGGTTGCCTTCATTTAGAGTTGCAGAATTGCATAAAGTCTGTGAAGCATGCCAGTTTGGTAAGGAGGCAAGACAACCCTTCTCGCATGATAGAGAAGTGAGTAGAAAAATACTTGATGTAGTGCATATAGATGTTTGGGGGCCTACACAAAATATATCTCTTGGTAGCAGCAAATATTTTGTCACATTTATTGATGACTGTTCAAGGAAGTTATGGGTATACTTCATGAATGAAAAAAGTGATGTGTTTGAGCACTTCAAATCTTTTAAGGCAGCTGTTGAAACAGAAACAGGCTTAAAATTAAAGTGCTTGAGATCAAATGGAGGGGGAGAGTACCTCTCTAATAAGTTCAGGGGCTTCTTGAGGACTCATGGGATAGAGAGGCAATTTACTTGCAGGTATACCCCACAGCAAAATGGTGTTGCAGAAAGAAAAACATGCATATTGCAGAAGTTGCACATGCATTATTGGCCGAAAAGAATATGCCCAAATATTTTTTTTCTGAGACTGTTCATACTGTTGTTTACATTATGAACAGAACTCCCACAGGTACAGTTCATGGGATGACTCCTGAAGAATGCTTCACTGGCAAGAAGCCTGATGTATGGCACTTGAAGGTATTTGGATGTGTTGCATACGTTCATGTTCCAGATGATCTTTGGAAGAAGCTTGATCCCAACGCAGAAAAATGTGTTTTTATTGGATACTCTTTAGAGCAGAAAGGGTATTGCTGTTATAACCCTGTCATAGGTGAGTTCAAAGTGAGCAGGGATGTTATATTTGATGAGATGGGAAGTTGGTATGCACCTACTGGTGATGTTTTAGATAATGATAATGATCAAGATAGCTATGTGCAGAAAGATAAACAAGAATCACAGAGTCTTAGTGGACCAGAAATATCATCTGGTACTACACCTACAGTGAGCCCTTGGTCTGGGAGACTAAGGAGTAGCCCCACATTCAGGTGGATCTATAAGTGTTGCAAGGAAGGACAAATGAAAGAAGAAAGTGTTGGATGGTAATGATGCATCTACCAGTCATTTGGGATTGGATGGAGATTCTAGTGGTTCAGAGAGCTTGGATGATGAGCTTGGTATTCCTTCAGTCAGAACACCAAGTGTACAAAGAGCTCATAGTAATGTAAAGGCTCCATTGAGTGATCCAGTGGTACACATATCTAACAGGGTCAGATACCCTGTTAAAAGATTTTGTTTTGAAGATTATGCAGCTCACTATTATGCTTATATGGTGAAACTAGTTGAGGATGTTGAGCCCACTTGTTTTGAGGATACTATTGGTCATGCTCATTGGGATGCAGCAATGGATGAGGAGATGGTTGCATTAGAAGCCAAAAAGACTTGGAATTTGGTACCCTTACCTAAGGGTAAGAAAGGCATTAGTTGTAAGTGGGTTTACAAAGTCAAGCATAATGCAGATGATTTAGTTAGCATGTATAAAGCTAGGCTGGTTGCAAAAGGCTATGCTCAAACATATGGCATAGATTATGAAGAGACATTCAGTCTAGTTGCTAGGATGGCAACTGTTAGATATGTGATTGCCTTGGCAGCAGCCAAAGGTTGGAGTTTGCAGCAAATGGATGTTAAGAATGTCTTCTTGCATGGTGAATTGCAAGAAGAAGTGTATATGGAGCAGCCACCAAGTTATGAGGATTTAGAGCATCCCACATATGTGTGCAGGTTAAAGAAGGCGCTCTATGGGCTGAAGCAAGCACCTAGAGCATGGTCTGACAAGATTGGAGAGTATCTTGTCAATATTGGATTTTGTATTTCTAATGATGATCGCTCACTTTATGTGAGAAAGGGAGATGCAGGTTTGGTCATCATAGTCATCTATGTGGATGACTTGATTATTACAGGTGATAGTGACAATGGGATTGCTCAAGTTAAGGACTTCTTGAAGAATAAGTTTGAGATGAAAGATTTGGGTGAGCTGAGATACTTTATTGGTATTGAGGTGATCACATGTAATGATGGTATATGGCTGTCCCAAATGCAGTATGGCTTGGATATGTTATCCAAGTATGATATGATAGCATGTAAGCCTCTTTCAGTACCATTGGAGAAAAATGTGAAGTTGAGTGCTGATGTTGGGGATGAGATAGAAGACCCTACTATGTTCATGAGGATAGTAGGGAGTTTGACTTACATGACTATCACAAGGCCAGACTTGAGATATGCTGTTGGCCTTGTCAGTCAATTTATACAGATGCCTAGAAAGCCTCATTTGGATACAGTTAGACGTATATTGAGGTACATGAAGTCCACTCTACATTATGGACTTTTTTATGAGGCAGGTAAGGATGTACAGGTCTTTGGATACACAGATGCAGATTGGGTTGGTAGCATGTCAGATAGAAGATCTATAAGTGGATTCATGTTTTCCCTTGGTAGTGCAGCAGTTACATGGAGTAGCAAAAAGCAACCTATAGTTTCTTTATCGAGTACGAAGGCTGAGTATAGAGGTGCTGCTATGGCAGCATGTGAGGTGCTAGGTAATTTGGAGGTGTAGGGAGATTGTCCAGTTGTCATTCATTGTGACAACATGAGCAGCATACAACTAGTTAGGAATCCAGTGTTCCATGCTAGGACAAAACACATTGAGGTGCACTACCACTTTGTGAGAGAGAAGGTACTTGCAGAAGAGATTGACTTGGCATATGTCAACACACAGGATCAGATAGCTAACATTTTCACAAAGGCATTGGGTGCAGAGAATCTTCGAAAGTTCCGAAGCTTACTTGGAGTTGTAGAGATAGAGTTGAGCTTGAGGGGGAGTGTTGAGATGGCAAGCTCAACACGTGCGGACATTGATGATGGACCCCCTGGCTAGATGGGTCCACACGTCTACACTTAGCACATTGGTGGTCATTATGATACTCACATGGCCACTGACTTATCACTTATTATATTTAGTTCATTACACCTACCTACAGCTGGCAAAGACATAGCGCCAGTCAATTTAGTTCATACACCTACCTACAGCTGGCAAAGACATAACGCTAGTCAATTAGTGTAGTCAGTTATGCATTGTTTGACTTAGTAGGCCACTTTCCTTTATGTTGTATCTTATCAATACTTTGTGTACATTATATAGTATATGGAAGAAAAAGAAGAAACCAACAAGAAAACATTTTGGCCTCCATCTCTCTCCTTGTGTTCTTGAGTGAGCTTCCTCTTGTGTATACAGTGTGTGTTTGGTGCAGCAGCTCAAGCAAGTCTCCCCACCACGTGATTCTTGACACCTTCTTTGTCGTACGATATGTAAGGGTGTACATAAGGCTCATCATCAATCAGCTCCTCCACATAGTGGACTGGAGAATCACTTGGTGGATGGGTTACGTAGGGTCCATGTGGTCTAGGGATACCCATAGGATTTATCTCCATCCTAGGGATGGTCGGCTTAGTATCATTAGGTGTTGGGAGGGCCAATGGGGCTCGCCTTCTTCTAAAGAAGTTTAGTGGCCTATTTTCAAGGTAGGGTTGACTATAAAGCTACGAGTATGTGAGTCTCTGAGGTAATTGACAATACATGGGATCATGGCCGAACCTACCACAATTAGTGCAAGGTTGTGACTTAGGGTCCTGACACTCGGCTAGCACGTGGTTTTTTCCACAATGCACACATTGGAAGAGTAGGCGCATTGGTCGTCTCATCATCTCCTACAATTTGTCTATTTACATCTTCATATTTGCTAGCTCTTGTTGTGAATTAGTGCCCTTCCCTTTATCCTAAGCACTTGGGCCTAATCTCTTATTGAGCATTGAAGCCCTCTCAAAATTCCTAGTGCTGGACTCTTCTTGATTCGAGCTTTTGGAGCTTCTCTCCTTGAGCTGGTTGTCCACTCTAATAGCTTCTTCAAAGACCCTTGCCAGCGCATCTCATTACATGCTCAAGTTGCCTACCAAGGCTTTGCTCTTCACTTTGTATTCTATTAATGAATACTCTGGACACCACTCTTTCAGTTGGTCTCTTGCCCATAGGGATTCTCTTGAAGAGGCTCCTCACATGGGTCACGTAATCTTGGATGTCCTCTTTCTCTCTCTGCTTAACATTCATGAGTCACACTAGCAGGTTCTCGGAGTATCCTAGTTTGGATAATCTCTTAAAGAAGAGATTTTGAAAACCATTGAAATTGACTCGCTCAACTAGACTTGTGTGATAGGTCCTACCCTTATCGCCTAAGCATAGATCGAAAGCTTGCGAGCATTGAGTGAGATCAGTGAGGCCATTGGCCTTGCAAACCTGTTCAAATTGCTCTACAAAGTTGTACTGTATTTGTCCAGTCGTTCTATTGTCTAGCTACTTTACTACCACGAAAATTTTTTATTGCCTCTTAGAGCCTTGGTTGACTCCTAACCCTACCACTAGCGATGTTGCTAACGCTGCAGCACTCTGCTCCGCTGCCGTGTTATCTAGCAGCTACTTTGTCAGAAGCATGAGGCCTCCTTCTAGTGCTCTCTCGCTCTCTGTCCAATTTCTGCATGTTAGGGATAGCACTCTCTAGATCTCTTTCATTTCCATGCTCTGGCGTAAGCTCCTAGTTTACTGATCCTAGTTGTAAGAAACTATGCCTTGCAGAGCTTTACATGCTAGTTTCCTCTCCTCTTCAAGGTCCGCTATGATATCCTCTACAGGTATGTCGCAATGTTCTAATAGGGTTTGAGCGTCATATATACTCACTAATTGCTAGATCACCTCAGGAAAGTCTCCTAGGTCAAGTTCTTCATTGCTTCTATGATTTGAGCTGCCCTCTTCCATATCTAAGATTTCTTGTTCTACTGAGTTGTCGGCTAGGTTGATGAGATCGGATAGATCCACTTCCCTAATAGTGTTGGTCCTTAATGTGTCTGGCTTTTCAGTTGTGTTCTTCTCTTGGTCCTATACTTGGGGATTCGATCACCCATCTATGTCTTGGAATCTTCTCTTACTGGTGGGTTCTTTTAAGTTTTTATGTCTGAGTGAGTTCCTTGTTAATTACAAACAGTCCTCAACTTACCCTCACTCTGTGTATGTGTGTGTGTGTACTCTTTTTTGTGCACTGTGCACAATTAGGCTTTTAGCTTTTCTTGAGTGTGTTTCAAGTGCTGGAAATCAGAGTGAGCAAGAAAACAAAGTGTATAAGCAACTCTTGTTTATGGGTTTGGCCTGATAGGCTTGTATGTTTGGTTTCTGGCCATTGTCGTGATGCTATGCAGACATACTGTGAAAAAGCATGGAATGCATCATCATCCTTCTTTATTGATCTAGAGAGTCAATGTGATCTAAATCACTAGTACTAGTGTGAGTTGCATGGATTATCCAAAAATACTAGATCTTTGAATAATTTTAGCCTATATTTTATATTATTTATTGTAAAAATCCAAAAAAGTCAGACAAGCATCTAGATTAGGATGGCATGCAAAAATCAAGTTGTTTTTTCAGCCAGTTAAGGGATTTTTCATAAAAAAGACAAATTGACAAAATCACGCGCGTTGCGATCGCTGTTGACAAGCTAAAAACTGTAGTTTGAACTAGAAGAGGAAGAAGAAGTGATCTAGGAGATCCATGAGCAGGTGTCTTGGAGTTCTACTCCCCTTTTGGAGCCAATGGAGCCATCAGATTTGGGTTCCAAGTAGTAGAGAAGGAGTTGTTACCTCTAATCCTTGGTGGATTCAACCTTTCGACAAAAACCCCTCCGACATTGGTGAACCCAACGTGAAAGGTTGTCAAGAAGAAGGAAAGACAAGATGGGAAAACCTTCGAACACAATCTCCAATTATGTTTTGCAATAGTTGGTGCAAAATATGAATATGCTTACGCATGTACAACAACAACAACAAGTGATGCAAGCTTCTGCTCAAACAAAAAGTGTTGTGATGAATACTTTGCAAGCAGTTGAGCATGAGGTGAAGTTATTCAATGGCAAGAATATATCTGCATATGTACATACCTATGCTCAAAAGATGGATTTCTTTGGGTGGCTCAACTTGCATGGAGCCGATATTTTATACATGTTATTGTACATGAATTGAAAGCGCAAATCACTGAATTATACATGCAGGATGTTGACTGGGTAGCTTTCAAGAAGACACTCAGGGAAGAAGTTTACATTAAGGATATCACTTGATTACGTGTAAGACTTTTCAGGAGTGGTTTTACAACCCAATAAGGTCTTGTGGCTATAGAATTGTTAAGAGAATTTGAAAGTCGATTTGAGCAATTGGATCTTGCAGAACAGCAAGCTCTAGAAAGTCAAAAAATTGAATTGTTTCTACATGCAGTTGATCCTGAGCTTCAAGAGAAGCTTGTTGATTTGCTGGAGGATCTGACTTCAAAGACAGGTCTGAAAACAGAGTGGAGACATGTCAAGGAAGCTATTACTACACTTGTGAAGAAGCATAGAAGAAGAGAAAGATTTCATGCCTCTAGCTTATCCACTGTTACGAGCAAGACAGTTGTTGTATCCAGTAAGCCACCTATTCTGTGGCTAACCCTATGGATGTACCTACTATTGTTCCCTCTGTTTAGGCAAGATTTCTTAGATGAAATTGGTCAAAGGCATGCGGGATCTTCAATTGAAGGTTGCAAAATTAGATGAAAAAGGAAAAGAGGAAAGGGGATGGGCAGCAGCCCCTAAGTCAAGAAAAAAATGTATGTGATGTGATAGTTTGCAGCATGAGAGAAAGGATTATGTTGCCTATCAGGAGGCCTTGGCACGATAGCTCATCTTTTGGAAAGATGGAAAGATCCATGCACAAGAAACGGTATTGCCTATTTCTTTGAATTTTGGAAAGGGAGGTATGCAAAAGTTGTTAGAAGACTTGGTTGTCTGAAATGCTTATGCGGCGGTACATGCTTCTACTTTTGGTCTATAGTTGGATAGAATGCATGGCCAAGTGACGGTTGGTCCAAAGGCTGAAATATAGACACATGCTTTATATGCAGTTGAAAAGAGAAAGGTTACTGATAGTAAAATGTCTCATGCAGGGCAAGACATTCATGACATAACTGGTTGGGAATCACCAGTAGATGCATATTCAGTGTATGCATATTTAGCAAAGGTACAAAACACGAATGTACTTGTGGAAGAAAAATGAAAGAGAGATGAAGATAATGCAAGGACATCTAAAAGAATGACAATAAGAAGTGTGGATCAGTCTAAAGCTAGAAATCAACCACCTCCCGAGCATGTTATGGAAGAGGTCAGTCAGGAGCAAAGACAGGATAACAAACAAGAGGGTAAAAACAAGGGCAAACATCCAGGATATAAGCTGCAATCTAACATTGAGACAGCCACAGATCTTAAGAAGGTTCTTGAAGAATGGATCTTAAACACTCGGGTGGAATTCACCTTGGGAGAGGTGCTTGGCATTGCCAAGCAAGAATTTCATGATGAGATCATTGACATAATTAAGAGGAAGCATCAGTTTCTTGGTGATACCACTAGTGAATTGCTGTAATTTGAAGAGAAAACTGGTTTGTTGGGTATTCGGGCTGAATATGAGCATGAACTAAGTACTGGATTATCTATGCAAGATACTACTAATCAGTGGAAAGCATGTGCAAAAGAGAAGAAAGTGGCTGAAAATGCATTGTCTTATAGCAATATGCATGGTGAAGTAAGGCAGATGCAACAATATGGGGAAGAGACTCTAGGATTTATTCCTCGAAGTCACTACACAAGAAATCTTTGGGCTAGTGCTACCACTGAAATGGTAGTGAAAATAGGGGAATGTGAAACTCCTTGTGTTGCTTTACTTGACCATGGGTCTGAGATAAATGTCATTGAGAGTGGATTGTATAAAAATGGTGCATGGCTTGTAGACACTGATCATGGTTGGCATATGAGGGCTGCAAATAATTCTTCAGGGGAGCTTTATGCTACATGTCCTAATGTAAAAGTGACAATTGGTTATGTAAAAGATGAGCAACACTTCTTTGTGCAAGATAATTCCTCATATGCAGTGATTTTGGGACAGCCCTATATTACAGGAGTGTGTGTGGAAACAAAGGTGCTTGATGATGGTTCTACTTATGCAAGAGTTAGAAGCAAGGATGGGAGGAAAGCATTCCAATTTCTTAATGTTTGTGCTAATCATCCTAGAAATCGTGATACGCTTCGAGAGTCTCCTTTGGCTCCAAATGCAAGGGAGTTCAAAGGCCTGGATTTTTATTAAGCACTACTGTAATGCGGGGCTACAATAGTGCTGTTGAGAGGATGTACTCGCCCCTTGATGGAATGAGCATGTATTTACTATTGGTTATTCTCAGTTTACAGCAAACTGTTCATGTTGGTATAAGCCTATGGAAGCTATGTGCAAGGCTGAACACATATCTATGAAATGAGCTACTAAGGAACTAAGAGCATTGGGATTGTTAGCTGAAAATGAAGGCATATCATGCATCTTTTATGGACTGAATATTAATGACACTATGGCTGAAATTTTAGGAACTATACATGCAGAAAATGAGGCAGAAAATAGAGTATTGTCAGTATGTTCTTTGGATATGTATGATGTTATAGCATTGTTTGGTCACCAGGAAGGATTACAATGGGCTGAAGCACTTTTGGAGACAAAGTATAAGATAGTTGACAAAAAGACGAAACCAATTTCTTTGCCACTTCCACCAGAGAGTGAGGGTTTGTATGAAAAAGTGTCAAGGCAGCCAAGCTTATGAGATCCTAAAGATATAGGTCATCGGTTTACATCTGAAACATTACAGGAATTGAAAGTTGGTGCAGAAGGGTTTCTTTTGCCTACTGAGAGAGACTGTTTTATGCGGATGTTGGCTAGGCATGGAAATGCATTTGCATTTCAGCCAAGTAAAATAGGTTGTGTGGATCCAAATGTTGTCTCTCCTATGGTCATATTTACTGTGCCACATATACCTTGGAACTTGAGGCCTATTCCAGTGCCTAAAGCTTACTTGCCAAAGCTGATGGATTTGCTAAACGAAAAGATTTGCATGAAGATATTGGAGCCTTCTTCATCCCCGTACTCAAATCATTAGTTTACTGTGCCCAAAAATAATGGGGCTTTGAGATTTATTCAAGACATGCAACCAGTCAATAAACTGACCATAAGAAATGTGGGTGCATGTCCTGTGGTTGATGAATTTGCAGAGGCTTTTGCAGGTAGAGCAATCTATTATTTGGGTGATCTTTACTTGGGGTATGTTTTCAGTTTCAGCTTGCAATTGAAAGTGGGGATATCACAACCATGAAGACTCCCTTGGGGTTAGTACGGATTTGTACTCTCCCACAGGGTGCAACAAACTCAGTGGCATGCATGACAAATGCTATGAATAGGGTACTCGGGGATTTTATACCACAATTGACAATGCCCTTCTTGGATGATGTTCCAATCAAAGGGTGTGCAGTGGATGAAAAGAACGAAGAGATGGATGCTCATGGATACAAACAGTTTGTTGCAGAACGTATTGTGGATTGTGAGAGGATTTTGATGCATCTAGAAGATGTGCATTTAACTCTTTCTGGACAAAATTCTATCTTTGGAGTTAAAGAGGTTTTGATTGTTGGGCATATGTGTGGGCCCTATGGGCAAAGACCATCACCATCAAAAATATATGGGATTGATAGAATGCAAGATGTATGCACGAATGTATCAGAGGTGCATAGATTCTTAGGAGAATGTGTGTTCTATTTGATATGGATTCCTCACTTTGCACATGTAGCTGATGCTCTATATCAACTTCTGAGGAAAGGTCGGAGATTTCATTGGGAAAGGAAGCATTAAAAGCAATGAAGAAATTGAAGCAACTCTTAAAAGCTGCTCCTACATTGAGAAAGGATGATTATTCACATGGAAAGCCTATCATTATTACTCTAGATACAATCCCAATCAAGATTCGATGGGAACTTGGGCAAGATGATGAGGAAGAGAAAAGATATGCAATACGTTTTGGTGCTAAATTATTGATTGAACAACAGAGAAGGTATCCATAGGTTAAAAGAGAATCATGGGGAATTGTGACAGCCCTTAAATGTGATAAGAAGTATTTTATGGTGCTCATGTAGTCATTGAGACCGCCGATTGTTTGCCGGTATTGGGTATGATTACTAGATGTGCTACCCCGAACATTGCTATGCTCCGATGGATTGCATACATCAAATCTTTGAATCCTAAATTTTAGCATATTGCAAGAAGAGATAACCTAATGGTAGCAGACATGTTATCTCGAGCACGCTATGAGAATGAAGATGGGATGATGGATGAGGAGGAAGAATATGACTTTCTTGCGACTAAAAATGATGTTGCAAGAGTGAATTTAGCAATGCAATGTGTTGCTATACATCATTAACAAAAGCTTGGACAACAAAGGGAAGACACTTCAAATGTTTTGCATCTTGTGTAGATGTGGTTCTGGAAGACAAATATGCAAGAGAGTGGCTAAGAATTGGTAAATACCTTAGTACAATAACAAAGAGAGATGAATGGTCAAATGAGGTGTTTAAAAATATTAAGAGGAAAGCCTATGAGTTTTTCTTAAAAGATGATACTTATGGAAACATGCTAAAAAGAAACAGGGTATGCCATTGCGAGTTTTGGGTGACAGAGCTTCACAAGTAAATGTTATGCAAGAATGTCATAAAAGCTTATGGGCTGGTCATAGAGGTGTTTGGGATACTTTTGTAAAGATCAAAGAAAGATATTGGTTGCAAGGTATGTATAAGGATATTGCTCACTTTGTGGAAACATGTACGACATGTCAAATGTATCCATCTGTGAGACATCAAGATGGATTGCAACCCACATATCCATTGTCCCTTCATTTGAAGCGGGTGGTGGATTTGGTCACAATGCCTACAGGTCTTTGGCAAATGAGGTATCTTGGGCTTGCCCGTGAAGACTTGACTAATCAAGTGGAAGGGAGAGCTTTACGTACTAAGACAACAAACATTGTGTGTACTTTTCTCTTAAAAGAGATCTTTTGTAGGTATGGCTGTGTGGGAAAATTTACA
The DNA here is from genome assembly GCF_053477565.2 of Lygodium microphyllum. Taxonomy (NCBI): domain Eukaryota; kingdom Viridiplantae; phylum Streptophyta; class Polypodiopsida; order Schizaeales; family Lygodiaceae; genus Lygodium; species Lygodium microphyllum. The sequence continues at coordinate 90,256,975 of NC_141136.1, read as the reverse complement.
ATAAATAGGGGTGAGTTGGATGCAGATGAAGCTCATGATTTCTTTGCACGATTGGGGATAAAGCTTGCTTTAACTTTAGCCTATAACCCTGAAGGAAATGGAAAAAGTGAAAGAGGTCATCCACCTATTGTGAAGGCATTGGCGAAAGCATGTGGAGAGAAGGTAAAAGAGTGGCCATGATTGCTCCCTTATGCTTTGTGGGCTGACAGAACAACTCATAGTGTCGTTACAAGATATATGCCTGCAAAATTGATGTATAGTCAAAAACCTATCATGTCGATAGAAGAGATGACAGTCACATGGAGTGTGCTACCTTGGGAGGAGGAGTTGAATCGAGAGGAGTTATTGGCCTTACACATTAGACAGTTGGAAAGAAAGTCAGAAGACATAGAGGTAGCAATTGCAAAATTAAGGGCAGCAAGGATATAGAATAAGAAACAGTTTGACAAAAGACATAGACTAAGAGCAAGCACCATACAAGATGGGGATTGGATATTGGTTTATGATAGCAGTTTAGGCAACCAGCATAGTGCCATGTGTAAAGTTTCCAAAAGATGGTTTGGACCTTATGTGGTAAGACAGGTATTTGATAATGCTACTTATACATTAAATGAGTTGGATGGGATAGCCATAAAACTTTCAATAGTAGGGAAAAGAATCAAATTATTCAAGAGGCGGGAATCTACTGCCTACAAGTTGCCAGAATTGGAAGAAAATGGTGGCCATGATATAGGGGGTAGCCAGGAAGATATGAAAGATGAAGAAGCAAAGGATATGGTTACAGAGGATGAGGAGGACTCAGAATCCGGTGACAACTAGGATTTTGGCACATATCGAAGGATGTGCAGATTCAGAGGGGGTGAATGTCGTGATGCTATGCAAACACGGTGTGAAAAAGCATGGAATGGATCATCATCTGAATTCTTTATTGATCTAGAGAGTTAATGTGATCTGAATCATTAGTACTAGTGTGAGTTGCATGGATTATCCAAAAATACTAGATTTTTGAATAATTTTAGCATATTTTTTATATTATTTATTTTTAAAATTCGAAAAAGTCAAAAAAGCTTCTAGATTAGGATGGCATACAAAAAGTAAGTTGCTTTTTCAGCCAGTTAAGGGATTTTTCATTAAAAAGACAAATTGACGAAATCACACGCATCGTGATCGCTGGACAGGTTGAAAATTGCAATTTGAACTAGAAGAGGAAGAAGAAGTGATCTAGGAGATCCGTGATCAAGTGTCCCAAGGTTCTACCCTCCTTTCGAAGCCAACGGAGCCATCAGATTTGGGTTTCGAGCAGTAGAGAAGGAGCTATTAACTCTGATCCCCGGTGGATTCGACCTTTCGACAAAAGCCCCTTCGACACTGTGGTTTCTAGCCGTCTTCGCCGATTTATAAGGTTTTCGCTACACCTCCTGCTCAGTCAAGATTTGTTTGGGGTTCTACGACTCCGCTTGATGTCGCTAATGGGCTGGATCTCGACTAGCGCCACCTCTACATCTGCATCTTGCAGATTCTTCTATTCCTTGCACAGAAAGGTGTTTCAAGTGTCTATATGGCCTTTGGAGGTTCATACGGCCGATCTCTAGGTGGGTCTGGTCCAGAATTTAAAAAATTTGGAAAAAATCAAATTCATCCCACCAACATGACTGAATTGCAAGGGCCAAGTGTATAACTTGGATGGGTCGAATGGCCGCGGGTCAAGTGGAACTGGGCCGAATTGGAATGGTCCAAATGGTTGGTGGACCCAATGGCCATGGGCCAAGTGGATATTATGTCCAAGGGTTGAGTGGCCGAACGCGGGACTGGGCCAAGTCAGATAGGCCGAGGCTGAATTGGATTGGCCATCGAGTACCTAGTATGTCCAAATGTGCAGCTCCGTCGGACCAAGTGACTGTGTGTCTGAGCGAGCAAGGCCAAGTCGGCCAGACTAAGCAGACCAAAGACACGTGGTCGAGGGCCTATTCTAGGACTCGGCCTAGAATCGAGCGCTTGAATGGGCCGAATGCAGTGCATTTCTTACCGAAATGGCAAAAAATCCGACGAACCGAGAGATTCAAGGCTTTATAATCGTTGAGCACTTCCAGATCATATCTATGGATTAAGGAGAAGGTGTTGATTTACCTATAGCTGGGGTGCAAAATCAAATGTTGGGTGCATATGTAGCGAGTGCCAGAATGTCCCCAAGAACAAAGAACTCTACTTAAGCTCAAAAATCATGAAGATAGACTTGCACGATATGAAGAAAAGAGACAAATTGGGTACAATCTCTTCCCATGCCTTGTAAGCACTTCACAAGGCAATGCCTTGTGAGCACTTCACAAGGCATGTTTTTATAAATTTATTCATCTCAAAGCTTTAAAAAAAGCCCAATTTTACCATAATCATGCTTTAACTTTTGTGTTTGCTTTTGTCCAAATGCCCAAATATAATGTCCAATAATAAAATATTTAAATCATGCGCCCATGCGTATAAAAATAATAATTTTTATCAAGTTCTTTAATAAATAAGCGTGCCTAAATAAATATTAACGCCACGCCTTTAATGATAAGACGCGTACCCATCAAAAATGATAATTTCTTCCATGTAATTTGAATGCACGCTATCGCATAATGCTTCCCAATGCCACCATCGTGTGCTCTACACATCAACTGAAGCATTCACAATTGTTAGAAAATAATAAAATTCAACCGATAAAAGTGAATACCTAGCAGTCTTTAGCTACAAAATAAATAAATAGGTTGGAACTCTATCCTAAAATTAATTAAATATGAGTGCACTCTAAACTCATAAACGTCCATTAATTTAAATATATATTTTGTGGAATCACCCGCTCCGGAGTTGTCAAGATTGTGGGAGAGAAAGAATGAGTCTCACTTGTATCTTTCTCACTTACACAATGGGGGAACACACACAAAGGTGGAGGCTGAAAACAGTTTTCCTCTTCTTAGTTGTGTAAGCCAAAAATAACTCTAGTACAAAGAAATAGAAGAATCCTATATATGGGTCTCACACCAAACTCAACTAACTAAGGTGGCATACTAACTGAACCACAAACTAGAGTAGATAAGGATAGCTATCATCTAGCTATTATTCATGGGCGGTGTACCAACCGCATCTGCAACTAACAAGTCGGTGACATAAATGCACAACGGTCACCCTGGCATATCACGAATGGAGCTCGATATTTCAACACTCCCCCTCGAGCTCAATCCCAATTCCTGCACACCAAGCAGGTCTCTGAACTTGTGCAGCTTCTCTGCGGCCAATGCCTTCGTGAATATGTCAACTACCTGATCCTCTGTGCTGACATAAACTAAATCAATAAGACCTAGTAAAACCCTCTCCCACACATAGTGATAATGCACCTCAATGTGCTTTGTTCTAGAATGATATACTGGGTTATTTTCCAAGTGTATACTACTCATGTTGTCACAATAAATGACAACTAGCCCATCTGTAGGCTGATGCATATCATAAAGTAGCTTATGCAACCAAGACACCTCACATGCAGCCATTGCTGCACCCCTGTACTCAGTCTCTGTGCTCGACAAGGCAACTGTAGGCTGTTTCTTGCTACTCCAAGTGACTACAGCACTCCCAAAAGAGAACATATATCCACTGGTAGATCGTCTATCAGAAATACTACCAGCCCAATTAGCATCAGTGTATCCATGCAACTGTATCTGAATCCCAGTCTCATAAAATAGTCCATACTGCAATGTGGACTTCACATACCTGAGTATGCGTCTAGCCGTATCCAAATGTGGTTTCCTTGGAGCCTGCATAAATTGACTTACCAATCCAACAGCATAGCTCAAATCTGGCCTGGTAATAGTCATATAAATCAAACTTCCTATTATGCACCTGTATATAGTAGGGTCTTCCAGAAGCTCACCTGCATCTGCGCTCAGCTTCACATTCTGCTCCAAAGGAACTGAAATAGGCTTACAGCCTGTCATCCCATATTTGGACAGCATGTCCAATCCATACTGTCTCTGCAAGAGCCATATCCCACTTGGTGATCTTATCACCTCAATGTCCAAGAAATAACGCAACTCTCCCAAATCCTTCATCTCAAACTTCTGCTTCAATAGCATTTTCACATGAAGGATATCTTCATCACTATCACCTGTGATAATCAAATCTTCAACATAAATGACAAGCAGCATAATACCTTTCTCTGTTTTTCTCACATAAAGTGAGAAATCTGCCTTGGAAATCTGAAAGCCAATAGTGACAAGATACTGTCCTATCTTGTCAGACCATGCTCTAGGTGCTTGTTTCAAGCCATACAAGGCTTTCTTCAACCTGCAAACAAACTCAAGATTAACAATATGCACATATTCTAGTGGCTGCTCCATATAGACCTCTTCTTGCAAGTCATCATGCAAGAAGGCATTCTTTACATCCATCTGATGTAAAGACCATCTCTTTGATGCAGCCATAGCAATGACTGCTCTTACGGTTGTCATCCTTGCAACAACCAAACTGAATGTTTCTTCATAATCAATGCCATATGTTTATGCATACCCCTTGACTACTAATCTTGCCTTGTATCTATTCACAGAACCATCTGCATTGTGCTTCACCTTATAAATCCACTTACAACCAATTGCATTCTTATCTTTAGGCAAAGATACAAATTCCCATGTAGCATTTGCTTCCAAAGCATCCATTTCTTCATCCATGGCTTTCTCCCATTTTTATTTTTCCATGGCTTACTCAAAAGAAGTGGGTTCTGGTTCATGTATCACTTTCACTATATAGGCATAGTGAATGGCTGTAAATCCATCATATTTCAGCCTATCCATAGGATACCTAGCTCTGGTAGACCTACGCAAAGTAGAGTCACTTCCAGGTGCTCTCAAAACATCCCTGGTCTTCCTTACTCCAAGTGTAACAATAGAAGGAATACCCAACTCATCATCAATGCTCTATTCTGAGCCACTAGATTCACCATCCACATAAGAGTGACCTGCATTCACATCAAACATGGGCTGATTTACCTTCTCTTTTCCTTTTCGTGATACTTGTATACCACTATCTGCATTGCTTTGAGAAGATTCTCCTGATCTCAATCTGTCTGTCCATGGCGAAGAATGTGAACCACTGCTAGAGAACACTCCAGGTCCACTAATATCTTGTGACTACTGCTGTGAATTCTGTGCAGCATTACCATTTTGTGCATCTACATCATCAATCACATTTATTGGTTTATACCAGCTACTCATCTCATCAAAAATAACATCTCTGCTCACTGTAAACTTACGAGTAGAGGGGTTATAGTATCTATACCCTTTCTGCTACAGAGAGTAACCAATAAAGATGCACTTCTCAGCTTTTGGATCCAACTTGGATCTCAACTTATTTGGCACATGAACATAGGCAATGCAACCGAAAATTTTCAAATGAGAAATATCTGGTTTCCTACCAGTATACCTCTCCTCTGGAGTCATGCCATGTATTGCTGCAGTGGGAATCCTGTTCATTATGTAGACTGCTATAGCAACTGCTTCAGTCCAATAAAAATCTGGCATGTCTTTTTCATTGAGCATGGCATGAGATACCTCTCCAATATGCCTGTTTTTTCTTTTTGCAATTCCATTTTGCTGTGGGGTATGACTACATGAATATTGTTGCTTTATGCCATGCTCCTGCAAGAACTTTGCAAACTCATTTGAGAAGTACTCTCCCCCTCTATCTGACCTTAGGCATTTTATTTGCAAGCATGTTTCTTTTTCAACCATAGCTTTAAGAGTTTTGAAATACCCAAAAACTTCACTTTTCTTTTTCATAAAATACACCCAAACTTTTCTACTATAGTCATCAATAAAAGTGACAAAATAATGACAGCCTCTAATAGATGCAGCTTTAGTAGTCTACACATCAGAGTGGATTAATTCCAATGGCTTCTTACTCTCTTGAACATGTCTAGGAAATGGTTTCCTTGCATGTTTTCCAAATTTATAGGCTTCACATATCTTATGCATTTTTGCAACCTTGAATTTAGGCAATCCTGTAATAATATTTTGGGCCTGCATTGATTTAAGTCGATGTACATTAACATGACCAATGCGTTTATGCCAGATATCAATATCTGCAACTACACAGATCCCATGTGCAAACATTGCTGCACTCAATTCAGGCATGTCTGCATCCAACGTAAACATTCTACCCTTCTTCTTTCCTTTTGCTATCAAGTGACCTTTATTTTTCATATCCTCAACAAAGCATCCATGGGGATTAAATCTGACCTGCAAGCCCTGCTCAACCATTTGACCAACAGAAATCAGATTCTTGGTGATATTCAAGATATGAAATACATCTGACAGGTTTTTTTTTTTCCCATCCTACATAGATAAAGGAATTTTTCCAATCTGCACAATAGGATGTACAATATCATCACCAGTCTCCACAAATCCTAGTTTTTCCATTTTCCTTGCATCCTGCATCCATTCTGCATGACCTGTCATGTGGTTTGACGCACCTAAGTCAACATACCACACTTCGTTGCTTTCTTCTATACTTGTCACAGAATTGTTCATGTGCTGCACTATAAACAAATGCTCATTTCTGTCATCACCCTGTCTACTAGAAGATGCATAATTCCCTTGTTGCAATTTTCCATTCATGATGTCATTCTGCTTTTTATCGCAGTCTTTAGCCATATGACCCATTTTACCACAGTAGTAGCTTTCAACATTGTTGTTTGCATTTTGGCCTCTTTGCCATCCACCATGACCTCTTTGGCTCCCCCTGCCTCTATAGTTACCACGTCCTCCTCCATAGGACTGGTTTTCTTGAGTTTGCTGCATATTCTGATTTCTACCACGGCCTCCAGATCGGCCTCCTCTACCTCTGCCTCTACCTCTTTCAACATTTGAGTAGAAGACAATTTCTTTTGAAGTTCCTCCTGAAGAAGATGCACCACAATTTCTCTGCTCCTCAGAAATTAGAAGAGCAATCAACTCCTCAAAATCAGGAAATCTTTCATGGACGAAAATGGATATTCGGAAATGTGCATAATCCTTTCCTAGACCATTCAAGGTCACGGAAACTAAATCATCATCTTCCACTGGCGACCCAATGGAAGCAAGTGCATCTGCAATCTTCTTCACCTTCACGTGGTAGTCATTGATGCTCATACTTTCTCTTTGCACATTGTGTAACTCCTACTTGAGCTGCATTTTCTTGGCTTGCGTATTTGTGCTATACATTTTTGACAAAGTATCCCATGTCTCCTTTGGCGTACTTGCATCCTGAATATGCACAATCATAGAGTTTGAAATACTGATAGATAGCCAATACATAACTTTTCTGGCTCTCTCATGCCATCCTTTAAATGCCTTCATTTGCTATTGATTGGGAACATCAAGAAGAACTGGTTCTTCTTCATTTCCTGCAACAGATTCCCAATATCCTTTTCCCATAAGGAAATTCGTCATTCTAAACTTCCATTCTTACAAGTTGTTCTTGTCAAGCTTTTCAGTGACAATCTGTGAAAGAGAATCAAATGCCATTATAGAACACTGCAAAAAATTCTGTCACTGTAAAAAACACAACTTCAGCCTCACAAGGGCAAATCTGTAAAACTAACGAAAGTGGTATTTGACCACACAATCACTTCCTAGTGACGATTTTCCATCAACAAGCAACAAGGATGATTCTGTAACTCCCAATGTCTCTACGCACAGGCATACAATGTAATTTCTACGGTAACTTTTCACCGACCTATAGAACAGTGGTCGCATAGCATAAAACAGGGCATGTTCCTGAGTGCGTACAAAAAACTTCCGCCTCCAAAACAGGCCCCGAAATGGCCTCAAATAAAAAAAATAGAGCAACCAAGGGCTAAAGCCTTTCCCCGCAGCATATACTGCCCTCTTGCTACACCGCGAAGGGCGTCTCAATTTGAGACAATGCACTCTTACACTTTTCGACTGTGCTACCTACTGCAGAGACTTGCTCCCAAAACAGAAAAATGAAAGCAACACTGGTCCTCTTACCAGAACACCGCGAACTTGGTTTGCTTTCTTGAGCTCCTTACCACGAACAAGGCTCTGATACCATGTCAAGATTGTGGGAGAGAAGGCAGGAGTCACACTTGTAGCTTTCTCACTTACACAATGGGGGAATACACACAAAGAGCTTTCCTCTTCTTAGTTGTGTAAACCAAAAAGAACTCTAGTACAAAGGAATAGAAGAACCCTATATATGGGTCTCAAACCAAACTCAACTAACTAAGGTGACATACTAATTGAACCACGAACTAGAGTAGATAAGGATAGTTGTCATCTAGCTATTATTCATGGGCGGTGTACCAACCGCATCTGCAACTAACAAGTCGGTGACATAAATGCACAACAGTCACCCTAGCATATCACGAGTGGAACTTGATACCCATGTGCACATTAAATTAACATGACGCCTAAAAAGGATAAGCATCCCCGTCAACTTCTCGCACAAGGAATCCACATTGTGTACAAGCCCCAGCAAATAAATATAATTTTACAAAATCCACCGCAAAACCTCACGGAATCCACCATGGTCTCACAGAATCCACCATGGAATATGCCTCCTGGCATCATATTCCATGGTGGATTCCGTGATACTGTAGTGGAATATGCTTCCTGGCATCAATAGTGGGCAACAAACTCATTGGCGGCAAGATCGAAGTGAATCCACGCAATGGAGCTCTCTCTCTCTCTCTCTCTCTCTCTCTCTCTCACACACACACACAATCAGGGTTTCAAATGAGCTCTCCCTTGGCCACTTGGCTATTAAACCCCTTTTTGGTAAAGGTCTTACCACTCCTAATCCCTCACTTGTCAACCTTAATCCCCATGAGTACTCTTTTTTTCCCGTTTTTCTTGATTTGTGCCCTATTTGGGTCTGTTTTACAGCAGCAAACCCTATGCTTTTCCAATCCGATTTCTTAATCCTAACTTACTCTAAATGCAACAAGAATCGAAAACAAAGTACTGAAATGATTTCTCCTACTCTCCTAATCATCAAACCACCAAAATAACCAAAATACTTACTTGTTGTGAAGATTAGGAAACCCAAAACTTCCTACCTATCTCAAGCTCCGGTTCAGGGATTAAACCGTTACTTCAATGCTCAATTTGAGGCGCTCAAGCTTGAATTTGTTGGTCCCAGCAAACGGAACCAAAATGTAGAGGGTGCTCCCGCTCAACTGCCAAGACCCACGGACCACTACTTATTCGTTCAAGTGTTTCAAGTGAGCACCTATGGCTATCTCTCACCTAGTCAATGCACCTTCGATCCTACCAAGGTGTAGTGAGCTTATCTCGATGCCCAAATGAGTTGCCTCCTCCCTCAAGCACACCGATAGCTCCATGATTCTTGATGCAAGCTCAAGCATCCTCAATCCTCCACCTCCAAGCTCCATCCTCCATAGCCACGCACGAGACAAGAGAAGAGAAGAGAAGAGAAGAAGAAGAGAGGAGATGGTGGAGAGCTTCACCTCCTTGGTCCCTCACCCTCACACACTCAGTGCCTCATACTCTTACACTCCCTCTCTCAAACACACACAAGCAAGCAAAAATAAGAGAAGAAGAGAAGAAGAAGAGTCTCTTGTTGTTTGCCATGCACCAAAGAATGAGCTCTCATTCACTTTTTGAACTTTATATACATGCCCTAAAATCCCATGGGCACACATCCCCTTTTTTAGATGACCGGCCATTGTGGCAAGGTCCTCTTTTCCATTCCCTTCTACTTGGCCTATTTCTTTAACCTATGCCTGTCTAGCCTTATACAATTTGCATAGGAGGGATCCTAGCACTCTTTTACAAAAGTTTCAGGGTGCCTATCACTTAAAAATGTGCTTTTTCTTTTAACTTGATTTTAGAGGCCTCCCTTATACCTTTGCTTGTTCTCCGTCCTACTTCTTCCATTTCATCTGCATTTCACTTCTTTGCTTCCGTGTCTCGAGCTGGGGTTAATACTGCCGCATTATGGTTATATTAGAAGAAAAATGTAGTAATAACTTATCATTCTAAACAATGTTGTATAGCTATCTTCATATATTCTATCTAAATAAACATCCTATTTTACTCTACTTTTCCTTTGCCTAATATTTGGGCTAGGGAGGGTGTTGAAATTAGGCCCTTCATCCAGGCTCATGAGAACAAAGTTTTTCTTAGAGGAGAATAAAAGTTGAAGCCATCTATGATGTAAAGTCACCTACCCATTCACTTGCCCCAACCTATAAAGAGGCCATTGATCCTTCATTTGTAATAAGCTTGAGAATCAACTTGAGACTATCAATCTCAACATACTACTAAGGATGTGAGAGTGAGCCTATATCATTTTGTATCAACTTCTACTCAATGAAATCTTGATCTCATCCATTTCATTTCTCAATTGTCCTATGTGCATTTTACTTTAATAATGTTTCATTACTATCCTCCCTAGCTTAGTTAGGATTAATATGTCAATGCCCATGTTTCCAATGCTTTTTTACTTGAATTATTAATTATGTGTACGGTTTCTTGCATTTGGAGTGTTATGTCCATCCCATGATCACTTTTTTGTAAATTCCAATTGACCTTGTTATATATTCCTCTTCCATAGGTTATGAAGTTGTTTTATCTTTCTTGATCATGCAATCATGTGGCTTTCTACATCTGCTTCTTGATTCAAGCGATATAAGACCTTCAACAACCTTCATTTTTGGAACATAATTTGTCTTTACAAACATTTAACCATGTCATCCTATCCATCACTGCATGTGTTCCTACTTATGCAACCATGCAGGTTAGGGAGTTTTCTACACTAACCAATCTATGTATTTCAGCTTACACTCTTTGTATATTGTCTTTAATGTTTAACATTGGGGAATGTTTCCTATTTCTACACATAAAGGTTCTTAAGGGTGCATGCCAATCGAAAGAAAGCCCATTGCATTTTTTTTATTTTTTTTATTTTTTTTATTTTTGGTTAAGATAAAATAGAATTTATGTTGCAAATCATGATAGCCCTCTTGCATGAATCTCTCATCAATGAAGTGCATGATACAAAAAAGGGTAGAAGAGAGTCTTGCATTCTAGGAACCAACGCATGCTACCTCGAGGCATATCCCATAGTAAAGGTTTCCAATCAATATGGTTTTGACTCGATGCACTATTTAATCATTTAGGCAACACAACTTTGTTGCATTACAAAGGGTATTTGGGAGTAAAGTGAACTTGCCTCACTAACAAACTAACATAATGTGATTACACAACAACTACTAGATTGTGTACAATCATACAAAGCATTTCTCACCACTAAAAATTGTGTAACAAGTAAATCAATTTCACATGTCGAATAGGTCGTGACTCATAAGTTACAAGCAATCTCAATTATTGGTTCTAATAATATTTTCATAAATGAAAAGGCAAGAGATTGAATAAGTGGATGCAATATTTCACACATTTACAAAAACCTCATTCTAAAATCTTATCACATTTGAAGTCTAAACATAGGCACAACATGCTTGTAAACGACATAAAACCATTAGTGACATTAGATATACCTCTTTAAATGCTTACATAGAAATATTTGATTTCCTTTGAATTTTTGAAAGTGTTCACCAAACATTTAATACAATGATAATGATTGCTCTTACATATATGTACTTACCATTGAAAGCACCTACATGTGGATAGTACAATAGTACCCATTAAGGAATGATAATGACTTCTCTTACATATAAGTCTTTACCATTGAAAGCACTACATGTGGAGAGTAGAATAGTACCCATTAAGCGTTACTATTGAATGCTCTATATGTAGAGCCTTTAATTAGTTGTTCTTTTCCTCTTGAATTTAAATTTTTGTAAATGCAAGGTAAAGTAAACATTCCCTTTAATCAGTCCCTGCACGCAGCCCGAAGCGTTAGTGAGGGCATCTGATCAAGCTGATGATGACAGCAGCACCAAAGACGGAGGAAGATGACGAAGTCGGAATATGCACCTACCAAAGAAGAAGGAAAGATGATAATACAACTGACTGCCAAGTGGAAAATGGCTATAAATAGCCAAAAAACCCAAAAACTGGCCGACCTGAAATTTGAGGCCATAAATATGTCCGACCAGCATTTAATGCTGGTAAAAATGCCATGAATGCTCAAAAAAATCCCGAAAAGGGTGGACAATGTCCGGCAGGTGAGGCAGGCTGAAGAATGCAGAAACTACCTCGGGAAATGCACATAAAATCCCGACTGGAGGAGAAAATGCACTGAAATGCAATAAACTGAGTGCTCTAGAATGAGCTACCTCCTCCGTCAAAACAAGTGATAGACAAGTCAGAGCTCCTAAAGTCCTCGTCTGACTCAGACTGAAGCTCACATGCAGGAGATGACAAGGCATGACAAACATGACTACTAACAGTTTATCAAATGCAAAAGATTTTTTTTTTCCTTTTTTGGAAGGTCTTATGAGATGCTGACTTAAATCTTGTTCTCTTCTTTTCTCTTTCTCCCTCTATACATATATATGGTAGGACAAGAAACAATCATTGGCTCTTGTTTCACATATCTTTGACTCCTATTTCACTATTGTCACTAGAACATGAGTGTTTCATCTTTTACAAAATGTTAAAGTTTTTTCATCAATTTTTCTCAAACTTTATGAGTAGATTGTTTTTTGTCACATAACTAAGACTCAATAAGTGACAAAACTAAGGTAATAAGATAATGCCATTGGCATTCACTTTTCTACTGTTTGCCTATTGCCATAATGATCACTTTGACCAATAATTTTCCTTATCATGTAAAATAGGAAAATTTAAGTATCATTTTACATTTCAAACGTCCTCTTAGCTTTTTGTATCTCGCATGAAATCATTTTTGCATTGCCTTTATAAATTGTCTTAATAACTTCTCAATTACCTCAACCACATGCATGACAATCCAATTAATGGATGTCTCTCCAAGTTGGTTCTCATCGATGTCACTCACCTTCCATATGCTCTATATACATCAATATCAATCTCTTTGTTGCATAGAGGATCATCATTCATCTCCAAACTGGTTCATGAGTAGATTCCTCAATTCGCAAGATTTATGAATCCTAAGTGAAATAGAGATTGAGATTTAACATGTTACAAAGCATATGGATGGTGTACACAATGATAGCCAAAGCCCCTGAAGAACCACGTATAATAAGTTAGTCTTAACTGCAAAGATGATGATGATCAACCCCCCCCCCCTTCATTTCCAAAGTGGGTGTAATCACCTTCATAATTAGTTTTTTTTTCCTTATCCCATATATCATATTTGCAAATAGTCTCTCTCTATTTTATCATACATCTTTTAAAGAGTGTTTTTTAATGGAATGCTTTCATATTTATCCTATTTTGAGTATCTAGTGTCACTACAATTCTAGACATAGTTTTGCTTGCTACATACAATGTGGATGTTTTGAAGTTCTAGATAAATACATTTTCTTCCTGCAGTTTGTGATCTTCCATAGGATCCTTTCATCCTATACCAGCCCATGTTTAATTCTCTCGATTATCCTATAGATCATGAAAATAATATTGACAAGAGTCTCATAAACTATGTGCAAGAGGTAGAATAATGTCTCTTGTTATCAAATATGATATGTCTTGGACATCATATCAAATTGTAAGTATGAGTCAATCTGAGCCTGCTCCACAATCTCTTTTGATGTCTAACAGGATGAGGTTATCTCCAAAAACTAAAAGGTTTTAGTGAGAAATCCTCTAATGCAACTACGTTGTAACATGCATGAATAAGAATCTTTACGAAGTTACAATGTGCAATAAAAGGCTATATGATGTATTTTTACTCTGTCACACAGCTCTAAAGGAGCTTGATCTCTTCCCCAACGACCAACTATAGTTAAGCATTCATCCAAAACTTGATGAAAAATAGAATCAATAAGGCCCAATACATTTTTGTCTTTACAAAGCAAGACAAAGTTCCTAGTCAGCCATACAGATCTGTACATGACTCTGCTAATGATAGCTCATAATTTGCATGACTCACCATTCATATCACCTATCTCTCCTAATAATTCTTGCTTCTAGCTCATCCTATGGTGCATGCTAATCCTTTCCATGCAAGTTTGCAACTTCCTCCAACATCTCCAAATTTCCCAACAATCCCAAAACAAGTGCTTAATTGTTTCTTCTTGCCTTCTACAAAAGGGGCATAAAGCATGAATGCCCTAGTGCTTCATCTTATCCTTCATTCATAGCTTCTTTGCCATGGTTCTCCACATCATAGGTTCAATTTAAAGGATGGAGTGGCCCTCTAAACCTGTTTCAGTTGATTCTTCAATGTGCATGTCACATTCCTAGAAGCTACTCTTTTCCAGCCCTCTCGTATCTTGGTAACCCACTTCCCCTAATATCTACATAAGTTATTTCCTATTCTTTAAGAAGTTTTCTACCATGCCCTTCTCAAACTCCCGCCATCTAAGCAAGCCACTTAAGTTCACTTTCCTTCTTCTTCGATAGCATTTCTTGTAGCCACTCTAGTTCCTTTGAGTTCATTGGCTTGTAATGCATCCACCTCTAGGAGCTTGGACTTATCATGGTCCGAAATATGTCTCCAACTAGTGATACATTTATACCAATTGACTTCGATAACGTGGGTTTGATTACTACTACAACACATGGGTTCGATAACATGGGCTTGATTACTACTACAAGACAAAAACTCTGCTCATAAGCAACACTTTGCCATCATATATATTGCTCACTACAAAGACTCCATCCTTCTCCCCGAATGTAGTTTGGCCACCATATCCTTCCAACCATTTAAAATCTTCTACAAAAATTTGGAGTGCTTGAGCTTAACTGTAACCTCTTTGCACAATATAGCATCCTGCATACTTCAATCCTTTAACACATCAATAGCCACCTTAGCTTCGAGGATCCACTGTCTCATCATAATAGACCAAGGCTTATCAAAGTGGATCCTCTTTAATAACTAGAACAGCAGAACCTCAATTTTTTCATTTAAAGATTCTAGGCCAACCCCTCCTTTGTCTCTCAATTTTGTGAATTGGTCCCAAACTTTGGGACTGCTTGAGCTAACTATAACCTCTTTTCATAATATAGCATCCCACATACTTCAATCCTTTAACACATCACTAGCCACCGTAGCTTCCAAAATCCATTGTCTCATCATAATAGACCAAGGTTGACCAAAGTGGAGCCTCTTCAATAACTAGAACAACATAGTCTTAGATTTTCCTTTAAAGATTATAGGCCAAGCCCTCCTTCGTGACTCCATTCTGTGAGTTGTTTCCAAGAGATGGATCCCAACCTATTGAACCCTTGAAAGGCCAACCATGCTTCCTAAAAGCCACTTCAATATTTAACCAAGAAGTTCTAAATAAGGGCATGACATTCACATTGAAAGTGATCATAGACATCAACGCACTTTTATCACTATCAATCTTCCTACTAGCCCCAATACCAAATTGCTTCTTTTGCCAACTTTAATAAGAAACCAACTAAACCATTGAGCTAGCATAATCCCCCACAACAAATTGGAGCACTGAGGTATCTTAGTCCTTGACCTTTAGGTATGATCTTAAATCTATACTGTTCCAACAACCCGGAATCACCAAAAAGAGTGCCTCAATTTTTTCATTGCTTATTATTGACCCTCTCAAAGCTGCAAACTCTTCATACATTGTCATTAGCTACTACAATGCTCTAATTTCTACCTTTACAATGTTAGAATTGTCATCGACAAACATTTGTGTTGCACATTAGACAATGGAAGGCCATGAATAATGCCAAGTTGCACCTTACAATCAATGTGATCCAAGAAAGGTTGTGTTACCAAGGCCAAAAGCAAGGGAGACAAGGGGAACAAAGAACATCCTAGCCCAAATGTTTTAGAAAAGGAGCCTTGAATACGAACAATAGCAAATGAATTTATAATTAATGCATTACCAATTTTGCAAGATATTCGTACCATTGCAAGTCCCCCTTAATAAATTGCTAGCTAATTTGATCACATACTCATCTAAATCCATGTTTATAAGGAAATAACCCCCACTTCCAAGTATTGCAAGTTCAAAATTTTATTGTGGATCCTTCTTGGCTATATGAATCCATATTGCTACTCATGTAGAAGGCATGATAGCACAAAATTAGTTCACAATGCCATGGTTTTAGAAACCACCTTGTATAGGCCATTCATCATAGTGAGGGGACGATAATGGCTCGGTTTGGTATATTGCTCTCTCTTTGAAATGACTTTGATGAGACCCAAAAAAAATTCATTTGGGATCTCACCCTTGTCGATGATATAGTTGTCCATGGCTTACACTTGAGGTACACACACATCCCATATGGCTTTTAAAACTTTCAAGGGAATACCATGATGTCCTTGGGTTTTCCCTCTCTTCGTTTTCCCAAATGTAAGTCTAACTTCTTTATTAAAAGGTTTGTTATGTATAGTACCATTTCAAGATTAATGTGGGCTTTCGCTAAATCCACAAAATCAGCCAACCTTCTTTCATGATCCTCTATTGGAGGAACAATTCCAATAATTCATGAAAGATGAGCCACAAATACTTTAACAAACTCTTCTTCATCTCTTATGACCTTCCCCTCATCATCCTCTATGGCAAGTATAGTATCCCTCCTAGAGCCTTGAAGAGATATTGATGACCTTACTCCCCCAACATTGTATCTCACGCTCTCAGTTGCACTCGACAAGCTGAAATTCGATCACTTTGCGGCACCTTAAAGTAACCTTCATGAAGCATTTGGCGGTAAAATGGAGGAGAAGATGAGGATGATTAAGCATTTGGCAGTAAAAAGGAAGTGTTGTTACATGCTCAAGACAAGGGGCCTCCATCCCTCTTCAGACCGCCACCCTCAGCGGCACTATTCTACCATGATAATTCCATGCAATTCTTGCAGCTGGAACTTTGCAACAAGCATGTGCCAAACTTGGAATGGCAAGGGACCCTTGCATGTTCTCCTCACACGTTAAATACTTCTGCATGCCATCACTGCAGGGTGGTGGTCTATACTCTGTGAGTCTTGAGATTTTAACATTTGGGGACACACCCACTCCACTTTACTCCCCAAATAGATCTTATCTGACCTAGCCCCCCTCCACTTATCACCTTCTCTCTTATTATGCCTATAGTAAGTCTTGCAAAGCATAATCGAAGACATTCATTTAATTGAGTTCATTGAAACATGGGGCTTGTGCTCTTCGAAAGAGCCTCCATGCATCTTCTTTGTCCCTACTCACATAAAACTGACCCAAATCATGTTTTTGTTATGCTAAGTAAGCTCATTCAATTCATATTCATTCTATTGTATGCACATTCACGTTCCCAATGCACTCACCCTTATCAAGTTTGCAAATGCACCTTATGTTCCTCGTCATACCAACCAATCTCTTAAAGGGATGCAATTGGGAACTTTTTAGGATGATAAGTGCTATCTGGGATCTAGCAACTATAGCTTTCCTGATTGTACACTAGCCACCTGCATGTAGAAAGCATGTAAACCCCTTACATCTTAGCTATCCCTATTATACATAATTAAATGGTAAGCCGTAATGACAAGTAAGGATTTTCTTGTTGATGTGAGAATTATCAATTAGCATCTTGGTGCACAAATCCTTTGCGCTTGGAGGAGAAAGCCATTATCATGAATGTCATAAGAGTGGGCATGGAACCTACTTTGTAGGCATTAAGTTTCCTATAAGGAGGACTCCTACATCCTACATGTTCCATGTCATATCCTCATACAAGAGATGCAAAGAGACGTGTTTAACAATTGAGATGTATCTAGTGGAAAATACCATACATTGAGATGGATATGATTGTGCTTGGAGAGCATTAGCCTCACCTAAATGGATATGGCCTCCTCATCTCTTGTCAATAATGTGATACGTAGTATCAATGTTCTTTGAAGAGAATTGTTATGACTCTTGATCCATTTTTTCAATGCAATGATTCCCTTCTATGACCTAACTATTTGCAACTCACCTCTAGTGTGTATATACAAAAATTGATATTTCTTCCCTTCTATGTTTCCCTGAGCCCTCCTTCGTTGGACCATACCATACCACTATAGTTCCATATTCATGTGCCTCCCCCCTCCGCAAACCATCATCCTCTCAAAAATATCCCTAATCCTAAGAGGTAGCCCATTTCCCTACCTCTCTGTTGGCCATTCTTAATTCCTACAGACAACTCTCTTTTTACCTCTCTAGCTACAAGTATCTCTAGTTTTTTGGACTTTTAAACATCCTTCTTGAAAAGCCATCATGACAACTCCCATGTATATTTTGCACTCAATACTTATGATGTAGTTGCAAGGTATCTTCTCAATTTCTAGGTTTTTACATAGACTTTGCATCCTCTTTGGATTTTGGCCTTTCATTTGCCCTTTTGTTTTCAAGTGTAGACCCCTGGCCTTTTTTCACTTTAGACTCCATTTGATGTGATAGCCTTTGTAATCTATTTTGTACTCTCTCCTTTTTTTCTCTCAACCACTTAACCTATTCATCAATTGCATTAACTAAACAAACTCTTACAATTGAGAGATTGTTTTTAATGGTGAGCAACCTAGTATGCATGTGTGTGTTACACAACAAATCAACGCCCTCTAGATGACGTCTATACAAAGATTGGTGAGTTACTACACATTCTAGGTCACCTTAAATTGCCCCATCCATGTGTTCAAGGGACAACACTTGCTTCTAACAAGCTCATTCCACGTTTTTTCTTGAGCATAAATATATTTTGATATGGTCAATTGCCTTCATTCAAGTCTAGTAATTAATCCATTTTAATGATATTACCTTTTTTTTTTAAATTGTGCTGTGTTCATCAAAATTTTCCACAAGACAAAAGAGGATAAATGACGAGTCATAAGAATGGCTAACAAGGGGGAGTAATGTAGAGATAACATGGAGGGGTAGAATACTTGAATATAAAAGCACAATTTTTAATATGGGAATATGCTTTGATCTAAAGAGTTCACATTGGATTCCTTCATAATGGTAACACTAGCGTGTGGAACGCTAGGCTGCCTCGAAGCAGTAATCAAAGTAGTCATGCTATTGCACGACAACTTCGCTTAACAATCCATTTCTCATCTTTCTCTTTCCTCTGTTTCCTCTCTCTCTCTCTCTCCCCCTATGAATTCCCTATGTCTAATTCTCTCTCTCTTTCTCTCTCAGCCTTCTATTTTAGTTTATTTTTTCTCCTGTCCTAGTTCTCTCTCTCTCTGCTTTTTTTCTCTCCCTGCTTTTCTTCTCTCTCTCTCTTTTTATTCTCTCCCCTCTCTTTTCCTTCTCCTCTATTTTATCTTTTCTCTCTCTATAATTCTCTCTCTCTCTCTCTCTTCTTCTTCTTCTCCCCTTTCTCTTTATTTTCCGTTTTTTCTTCTCTCCCTCTCTCTCTTTTAAATTTTATCTTTTTCTTCCCTCCTCTCTCTTTTAAATTATATCTTCTCTCTCTCTCTCTCTCTCTCTCTCTCTCTCTCTCTCTCTTCCCCCCTCTCTCCTTTTTTATCCCTTCCTCTTTCTCAAAAAATATTTAAATTTTAGCATGTTCTCTCTCTCTTCTTCTTCTTCTTCTTTTTCTTCTTTCACTTTCTTCCCTCCCCTCGTCAATCTCTCTTAAAGTATGTAAATTTTATCTTTTCCCTATTTACAATTCTCTCTTTATGTTTATATTCTCTCTCTCTCTCTCTCTCTCTCTCTCTCTCTCTCTCTCTCTCTCTTCTTCTCCCCTTTCTCTTTCTTTTTGTTTTTTCTTCTCTCCCTCTCTCTCTTTTAAATTTTATCTTTTTCTTCTCTCCTTCTCTCTCTTTTAAATTATATCCTCTCTCTCTCTCTCTTTTCCCCCCTCTCTCCTTCTTCTTTCTCCCTTCCTCTCTTTCTCAAAAAATATTTAAAATTTAAAAAGATTTCTCTCTTTTTCCCCATCGCTCTTCCTTTTTTTCTTCTCTCTTTTCCTTCTCTCCCCTCTTTTTTCATTTTTTTTCTCTTTAAATTTTTTTCTTTTCTCTTTCTTTTAAATTTTCTCTCTATAATTCTCTTTGTATTCAAATTCTCTCTTCTTCTTATTTTCTCTCTCTCATTTTCTTCTCTCTATCTCTTTTCCCCCTCTCTCCTCTTTTCTTTTTTTCTTTTCCTCTCTCTTAAATTTTATATTTTATCTCTCTATAATTTTCTTTCTTTCTTTTAAGCTTTATCTTTCCTCTCTCTTTAGTTCTCTCACTGTGTTCAAATTCTTTCTATTCTTCATATTATTCTCTCTCTCTCTCTCTTTGATTTTTTTCTGTATGTCTCTCTTCCTCTTTTCTCTCCTTTTTTTTCTCTATCTATCTCTTTTTTAAATTATATATTTCCTCTCTATAATTCTCTTTCTCTCTTTCCCTTCTCTCTCCCTCTCTTCATCTTCTCTTCTTTCTTTTTTGCTTTGTATATTTCACTCTCTCCGTCTCTCTTTATTTTAAGTAAACAAAAAGTTTACATTTAAAAGTTGAATCTGAGAGAGAGAGAGAGAGAGAGAGAGAGAGAAAGAGAGGGGTTCTAATTTTAAAAAGGGAAGTGAGGGAGGGGAAAGGAGGAAAAGTTTTAATGAAAAAAAAGGGGAAGAGAAAGAAGGGAAAGAGCAAAAGAGGGAGGTTTGGAAAAGGGGTTAGGTTCGAGAAGCCCTCTGGAGGTTCGGGGCTTTCCGAACCTATAGCTAAAATAATGTAGTAGTGAGACAAAAAATTAACATTTAAAAGTTTAATTTGAGAGAGAAAAAAAAATTACATTTAAAAGTTTAATTTGAGAGAGAGAGAGAGAGAGAGAGATTATAAGTGAGAGAGAAATGAAAGGGTTTTAACTTAAAAAATGGAGGTGAGGGAGGGGAAGGGAAAGCTTTAATGAAAAAAAGGAGGGAAGAGAAAGAAGGGAAGGGAAAAAGAGAGAGGTTTGGAAAAGGGATTAGGTTCAAGAAGCTCTCTGGAGGTTCAGGGGCTTTCCGAACCTATAGCTAAAATAATATAGTAGCAAGACAAAAAGTTACATTTAAAAGTTTAATCTAAGAGAGAGAGAGAGAGAGAGAGAGAGAGAGAGAGAGAGAGAAAGGAAGGGGTTTTAATTTTAAAAAGGGAGGTGAAGGAGGGGGAGGGAAAGCTTTAATGAAAAAAAAGAGGAAGAGAGAGAAGGGAAGGAAAAAAGAGGGAGGTTTGAAAAAGGGGTTAGCTTCGAAAAGCCCTCTAGAGGTTCAGGGCTTTCCGAACCTAAAACTAAAATAATATAGTAGTAAGATAATGTGTTGTGCACCAGGTAGCTTGTGGCCATTGTGTGATGTATGTCGTGTGCAAAGAGAAACTTTCTTTATATCCATTACTTTGTGTGCTACACACCTCTTGGTCTAACTTGGCTTGCCGCGAGTAGATTTGGCTTTTCATTTCTAGCACATGGAAAGTCGTGACAATATCAATGTCTACTAATTGTACACATTTATTCAAAAGAGTTTCTCAAGCTAGCAAAAGTCAATCCAAACATTTTCATTTTTTTAATATCTACATTGTATTTGGTTTTTGTTTGGTCTTTATCCATCTTCTATGACAAGAAAATGCTGGTGATACGAGTACTCCATGCTTCCAATTGATTTGTACTATATGTCCAATTTTAATTTCACGATGGTGCAAGGGCGTTTGTCCTTGTAAAGGAGGTATATTTCTACATTTTTGGCCTCCAAAGGCAAGCTATTATGCTCATTTAAAGGTTTCATTTTTCCCCGAGTGGAATATATTTTTAGCATGAAATAGTTCCATAGTCTTATTGGTTTAATTTATACAACATTCAAGAACATAACATTCTTCACATCCACCGGCTGCAATACACATACTTCATAGACACATTATGATCCATAACTTGTCTGTCTAACATTTTGTAGACTTCATTCATTCCTGCTCTTCAAGAAACTTCACTGTTATACGTGCTCTTCTACTGTTATACGTGCTCTTCTCACAAATTCAACATTTGTCTATAAAAAATCTTTTCTATACCGCATTGTTTGACATTTGGCTATAAAGACCTTTTGATATAGCTCATTGAAGCTCATTGATGATTTAGTAATACTTTTATTTCTACATAAGCATGAGTACGCCTGTATCCATAAATAGTTTAATATTTAATGTCATTTACATCTACACACGCACACGCATGTAATTGTACACGTACCCATAACCAACCAGTTTAATATTTAATGTCATTTACATCTACACACGCACACGCATGTAATTGTACACGTACCCATAACCAACCATACATATAATGTGGCATGATAGAGGAAGCTGTTAAGGACCTTGAGGTTGAACATAACAAAGCCACGTGTAATTCAATTAATTCAATTATGAAAGTCTATCCAAAATCAATTGCCTTCATAAGTAACTGCCATCTACACTGGGTCGTTGAACTTGGCCTCTTAAGGAAGTAGTGAAATAAGGCTGGGATAGAGAGAGAGCAGGGCTGTATAAATTAATATTCGAACTCAAGGAGAGAAACAAATGCTAGGTACGTGATATCAGGCAAGGACAATAAACCGGATGCAGCATAACTCACTATTCTTCTACATCTTTTAGGCATAAGGAGGCGTCTAGTTAACTGCCTTCTCTCCGATTTTATCGGTTTCAATAGCTCATCTAGTTAACTACCTTCTCTCCAATTTTATCAGTTTCAATAGCTAGCTTCATGGCATGGTCACAGAAACGCACAGGGGCAAACTGAGCTGGACGCTCCGGAGTGATGAGCTGAGGAGCTGGCTTAATCACAGCTTCTGGATGCAGATCATAGAATGCTGCAATGGACACTCGCCGGCGGCTAGTATTCACCACTGCACGATGTGTGATGCTTCTGTAGATGCCATTGCTCACAACCTGATTAAACATCAGGAATAAGGGGATTAAATAATCTGTTTAAGCTCGTGATGAAAAATAACTTCAATAAGCATGATAGCAAGCGTTACCAGGAATGATTGTTAGATAACTAATCTAGCACATAATCTTTCAACTTGATGGAACACTACAGCTATACAAACTCTTTACATCAAGTTATGAATCTACACAACACCATTTTGACATTCTGCCGTGTGGGTTAACGAGCTCTTTTCCTTCTTTTTCCATGTGGTGTTCAACATCATGAGCTTCTTCTCGGAAGACACGGCATAGCTAGCTACCGGGGGCTGGCAGCCCCCAGCCCCCTGCCCCCAACCACCCTTAGCTAGGGTGTAAGATACCCCCCCTCGTAGAAGCTCATGATGTTGTTGTAGTTCACAACGTAGGAATTATAGTGCCAATTCATCTAAAACTTCTTGTGGTAATCCGCTGACACATTGAAGAAAAGGGGAAACGATCACTCACCTCTACCATATCTGCAACATTGATGATATAGGCACCAGGAAGAGGTTTGACAGGCACCCACTCCCCATCCTTAAGTACCTGGAGTCCAACCACATCCTCCAGCTGCCAAAGGCATGTCACAGCCCCTAAGTCAGTGTGCTTGTTGGCACCCACAGCTAACTCCGGCCTAGGGCAAGGTGGGTAGTGGTTAATGAGCAAATCTTGATGCAATTCCCCTAATGCTTCCTGAATATAGTTGGGTGAAAGACCTAAATTGATTGACAGACACTCCAGCAATCTTTCTGCCAACTGCTTCAATTCCATGGTGTACTGCCCAATCACCTCCCTGCAAAGGGGGACAGCTTGCAATCAGTCCAATTTAAACTATATGTCCTTGGAACATAATTTCTCAAAAATAAATTGGCAGCTACTTTTAATCTGATCAGGAAAACTGACTTTCAAATACATGAACGAAATCTGTCAGTTTTAAGGAGTAATCTTATTAGTCAAAACTTATATTTGATGTATTACTTTGAAGGATGAGAATGTCCTGTATGCTGTGAAGTCTAGACTCCACAGAGGTACTGTTTGATACATTAGAGGAAACAGTTATAAGAGTTCCAGGGATTGAACTTCCTGTCCCTGAGAAATTAATTATTATGTCTGGAGGCCGCAATAAATCTTCATGAACCTAATAGTTTTCAGCATCAGAAAGAATTGTCAATTCTATCATGTGTCAACAAATTCCTATAGAAACTGGAAAAGCTGGGACCATGCGATTAATTCTGATAAGAAAACAGACATGTCAGGATCCAAGTAATAAACATATCCTTGCAGCCCACATGCTTGTCATTGAGCGGAAGGTCCACCAGCTGTAATCAAGTGAACTACCATTACCACCATTTCACCGATCAGACAACATACCAAACATCACCTTGATTAAACACATTCAGATGCACTTTGCTGAGAGAATTTCGGGTCATCGATGCCTGAAGATGAAATTCAGGACCTCAGGCCAACGAATTAGTAAAGCCTTCAATTAGTTACCTGAAAGCTGGGCTCTTGGGCCACGAGTCATAATCCCTCATGGACTCCGGATAGGTTCTGAGAAGGAAATAGTCTCTCCAATCACGAGCTCCAGTGTCCGGCTTCACATACCCGCTGCCATATCCCTGGCTCGCAACACCTTTCTTGACACCACCAGGAGCTCTCTCACTGACAGGAAGGGCGAGAAATTCCTCCACTTGCTGCTTCATGGCATCCATCACAGAGGGAGCCACGCCATGGTTGATGACCTGGAAGAACCCCCACTCCAGGCAGGCCTTGTGGATGGCGGCGAGGGTCTCGTCCCTGCGCGCATCAGCGAGCCCAGCCATGTCGATGACGGGGATCTCGTCGCTGGAGCGCGTGAGGGAGACATCAGGGCGGTGGTTTTCGGGGAGGATGAACTTGAGGGGGATGTCGGCAGCAGGGGCGGAGGAGAGCTTCTCGACGAGGTCGGCCTCGGTGAACTTGTCGGCAGGGGCAGGGCTCTCCGGGGCGAGGACATCCGGGGCGGCAGGGGGAGCCATGGCTAGGGGGGGCTGGCCAATAGACTGCCTGCTGTGGCAACAGGACAGTGAAGACGATTATTTGCTGTTGCTTGGAACAGATGGTGCTGGTGGGAGATGGGGTGGCGATGAATCCGGTGGTTCTCCATGGCCGATAAACCTGCGTTTACATATATAGCTAAAACCAGAGAGAGAGGCGAGGCAGGACGAAGAGGCTTCGTGGTGTGTGCTGCGTGGAGCCGCTCACATGAAGAACGAAGCTATGGCGCAATTAATGTTTCGGAATTTGCATGTCGTGTACACCCGAAATATGGAACACCTTCGACACGCCTCTCTCGTTCTATGGTTGCACCCTACCATTAATTTGCTTCGGTCTAATTTATTAGCATTCGCTCCATAAACTTTAAAGGCAATACTCAATCTCTCGTCACCATCGCCCAAAAGGGCAGAAAGCAAGATTTATGCACGCCTAATTGCAGCCTTCCTTGGCCCCACGCTAAGCAAACGAGAAAGGACGACCCTAAGAAACTCATTCCACGGCCTAAGTTGTAGAAGAGACACGAAACAATGTCAAGATGGAGGTTACAGGTAGACTCCTATACACTGCAAGGAAAAAGGGGTAGATTTGCAATCAATAGTCCAAGCATTCACCACTAATGTGCAAAATATCAATGGTGCAAAACGAAAAGGGCTACATTCTTCAAGAGAGTGTCCACAAGATCAAGATGGAGCTCCCTTTGGAAGGCCATCTGCCAAAGATACTTTGATTTCTCCTATGCAAGTTTGTTCTTCTATTTCATGGGGCAGGTACCTACTATGAAGAGTTTTATGAATGGTTTCTTAGTACTTTTCAAGCTCATTGCACCTAGGTATATCTTTTACCAAGTCCTAGTTGGATCCCAAGCAAAAAGAAACTCAATTCTCTCTTACTCAATGGGGTCTAAGGGAAACCTAGTTCACAATCTACCATGGTTAGCTACATCCAAAGGGATTGTCTCTTACTCATTGGGTTCTAAGGGAAACCTAGTTCATAATCTGCCATGGTCAACTACATTCACACCAAAAGAAGTCCTACTATCATAGTGCCATGTATGGGTTGCATTCCCTAACCTTCTCGTAGTCTAAGAAGTGCTTGCATCGTATGGGATAGGTGTATCAAACCACCCAAAGTATTGGAATCAATGACAAAAGAGGCATTCCACTATTGTAAATGGTACGTTTCTCAAATTTCCATGATGTATGCTACTTATGCAAGCAATTGGGCTATTTTGCCCATGTATGTCCTCAAAATTATCAAAAGTAAGCCAAGGATAGATCTAATGAGTGTAAACAAGTAGAGCCAAAGATTTCCCTTAACAACAATGACAAGGGCAGGGAAGTGGTCTCAATATCCACCAAGGATCGAGATGGAGGGCTAGTGGCAACAAGCAATGCAAAATCACTAGACAAAAAAGGCGTTGGTTCTACTTCTATTGAAGTTAAAAGTAAGTAGCCTAAGGCATCTAATCTTGAAGGGAATGTAAGCTTTCTTAAGCACCCAATATATTCTCCAAGAAATGTGGGATAGATCAAGCCCAAATGGGACAACAACAACTTGATGCTACTCAACAATGTAGAATTCATTGTCTTCCTACACTTCTTCTCTTACGAAATGTTGACATTTTAATTTGGAGTTGGGAGCTACATCAAGCTGCAAGTAATGAAGGTTTAGTTAAGAGCAAAAACCATTTTCATGAGGGTGAAGCTCCAACTACAACCGATTTGTCAACAATAAAGTTGAAGCAAAGATGAGAAATCATGGTACTAGTTGAGGATGAATTTAAGAATACTGTGATGGCAGATGAGGAGGGTATCTCTTCAATATTCCAACACCATCTTTGAGCCATAGTTAGCATGCCTTTTTAAAGTGGTAGTAATTACATATCGAGAGGAGAAAGTTTTCTTAGTTGCATGTGTAGGACAAGTGGATGTGGACATTACATTGTTTCTAGGCTACCCATTTACAATCAAAATGAACTTTATTACATGCTCTGATTGATGAAGTGGCACACTCCATGATCTAATGGCTTCGCTATGGACTTCTTTCTAGTCATAAAGGGCCCATGCTCGACTAATCACTACTACATATTAAATAATTTTTTAATCTATTGAGGCTCTATCAAGATCTACAAATGAAGGTATGATTAAAGCGGTCCCTAAAGATAATTCAAGAAGGCTCACATGACATTGGAGACCTCTAACCATGCTTAATGCTCCATAGAAGATCATGGCAAAGGCTAGCTTTGAGAGTCTTGATTATTGCCAAGCTAGTAATATGGTATTTCTAATGGAAGAAACATTCATAATGATATATGTTTTAGGAATGGATCATGCAATAGCTACTAAGGGAGATTACTTATTGCTTATTATGGATTTTGAAAAGGCTTATAAGTGTGTGTGCTAGGAGATTTCATTATATTTGAGAGGTATGGATTTGGTCACATGTTCTATAAAATGGTGCAAGCTCTATTTGCTAATGCCATGGCTACCACATAAATTAAATGTGTATGATTCTAGCAACTTTGAATTGAATGTGAATTGAGGAGGAGCATTTGAAAGGGAAGTAGAACCCATGAGGAAGAAGCTTGGCGGTGAGAGCTATGGTGGATGGAAAGCAAGAGCAAGAGAGAGAGAGAAACTCATAGTGGGAACTCCAACAACCACAATGTGTGGCTAGGCCTTCCTTTATTCAAACTGTCACTAAAAGAACAAAGAATAAGTGACTGTGACGGGTGCTGTTGGAGAGGTTTTTGTCGAAAGGTCGAATCCACTGGGAATCTGAAGTAGAAGGAAGTAGAGATAGGAGATGGAAGAGAAGATAGAGAATGCCCAAGTGGTAAACACAACAAAAACAAATCACAATGAATTGAATCAATATGTATTGAAAAAACCTGGAATCTTTGCACTACTCAAAAGCAATCTCCAGGCATTAGTTCTCTTGGAGCTCCTTCGTAGACCAAAAACATGGATTAGAAAAATCAACTCTTTCTCTGCTACCCGGAACCCAAATCTGATGGCTCCGTTGGCTCCGAAAGGGGGGTAAAACCTCAGGACACCTACTCATGGATCTCCCAGATCACTCCTTCTTTTTCTTTCAGTTCAATCTGCAGTTTTTAGCTTGTTTACAACAATCGCGACGCGCACGATTTCGTTTTGTGAAAATCCCCTAATTGGCTGAAAAAACAACTAGCTTTTTGCATGCCATCCTAATCTAGAAGCTTTTATAAAATTTTCAAATTTTTACAGTAAATAATTTCAAAAATAGACTAAAATTATCCAAAAATATAGTATTTTCGGATAATCCATGCAACTCACACTAGTACTAATGGCTCAGATCACATTGACTCTCTAGATCAATAGACAAGTCGGATGATGATGCATTCCATACTTTTTCACACTGTGTCCTCATAACATCACGACATCCACCCCCTCTGAACCTACACATCCTCCGGTATGTGCCAAAATCCTAGTTGTCACCGGATTCTGAGTCCTCCTCATCCTCTGCAACCATATCCTTTGCTTCTTCATCTTCCATATCTTCTTGGCTAGTCCCTATATCATGGCCACTATTTTCTTCCAATTCTGGCAACTCATAGGTAGTAGATTCCCGCCTTTTGAATAATTTGATTCTTTTCCCTGCTATCGGAAGTTTTATGGATGTCCCATCCAGCTCATTTAATGCATAAGTAGCATTATCAAACACATGTCTTACCACATAGGGTCCAAACCATCTTTTGGAAACTTTACGCATGGCACTATGCTGGTTATCTAAACTGCTATCATAAACCAATACCCAATCCCCATCTTGTATGGTTCTTGGTCTCAATCTGTGTCTTTTGTCAAACCATTTCTTATTCTGTATCCTTGCTGCCCTTAACTTTGCAGTTGCTGCCTCTATGTCTTCTAACTTTCTTTCCAACTGTCTAATGCGTAAGGCCAACAACTCCTCTCAATTCAACTCCTCCTCCCAAGGTAACACACTCCATGTGACTATCATCTTTTCTATCAGCATGATAGGTTTTTGACCATACATCAATTCTGTAGGCATATATCCTGTAACAGCACTATGAGTTGTTCTGTCAGCCCACAAAGCATAAGGGAGCAATCGTGGCCACTCTTTTATCTTCTCTCCACATGCTTTTGCCAATGCCTTCACAATAGGTGGATGACCTCTTTCACTTTTGCCATTTTCTTTAGGGTTATAGGCTGATGTCAAAGCAAGCTTTATCCCCAACCGTGCAAAGAAATCATAAGCTTCATCTGCATCCAGCTCACCCCTATCTGCTGTAATTTTTCCCACATAGCCATATCGACAAAAGATCTCTTCTAAGAGAAAAGTGCATACGGCATTTGTCTTCTTAGTACGTAAAGCTCTCCCTTCCACTTGATTAGTCAAGTCTTCACAAGCAAGCACAAGATACCTCATTTGCCAAAGACCTATAGGCATTGTGACCAAATCCACCACCCACTTAAAATGAAGAGACAATGGATATGTGGGTTTCAATCCACCCCGATGTCTGACAGTTGAATACATTTGACATGTTTACATGTTTCCACAAAGTGAGCAACATCCTTATACATACCCTGCCACCAATATCTTTCTTTGATCTTTGTAAAAGTACCCCAAACACCTTTATGACCAGCCCACAAGCTTTCATGAAATTCTTGCATTACTTTTACTTGTGAAGCTCTGTCACCCAAAACTCGCAATGGCATACCCTTTTTCTTTTCAGCATGTTTTCATAAGTATCCATCTTTTAAGAAAAATCCATGATCTTCTTAAACTCCTCATCTGACCATTCATCTCTCTTTGTTAATGTACTGAGATATTGACCAATTCTTAGCCACTCTCCTGCATATTTGTCTTCCAAAAACACTTCTACACAAGATGCAAAACATCTAAAGTGTCTTCTCTTTGTTGTCCAAGCTTCTGTTAATGCTGTAGCAACATCTTGCATTATTAAATTCACTCTTGCAACATCATTTTCAGCCATAAGAAAGTCATCTTCTTCCTCCTCATCCATCATCCCATCTTCATTCTCATAACGTGCTCGAGATAACATGTCTGCCACTGGGTTATCTCTTCCTACAATATGCTGAAATTCAGGGTTCAAAGATTTAATGTATGCAATCCACTGGAGCATAGCAATGTCCGGGGTAGCACAACTAGTAATCATACCCAATACCGGCAAACAATCAGTCTCAATGACTACGTGAGCACCCATAAAATACTCCTTATCACATTTAAGGGCTGTCACAATTACCCATAATTCTCTTTTAACCTGTGGATATCTTCTCTGTCGTTAAGTCAATACTTTTGCACCAAAGCGTATTGCATATCTTTGCCCTTCCTCATCATCTTGCCCAATTGCCCATCCAATCCCTATTGGGCTTGTATTAACAGTAATAATGATAGGCTTTCCATGTGAATAGTCAACCTTTCTCAACGTAAGAGCAGATTTTAAGAGTTGCTTCAATTTCTTCATTGCTTTCTGATGCTCTCTTTCCCAATGAAAATTTTGACATTTCCTTAGAAGCGGATAAAGAGCATCAGCTACATGTGCAAAGTGAGAAATCCATATCAAATAAAACACACATGCACCCAAGAATCTACGCACCTCTGATACATTCGTGCATACATCTCTCATTCTATCAATCCCATCTATTTTTGTTGGTGATGGCCTTCGCCCATAAGGCCCACACATATGCCCAACAATCAAAACCTCCTCAACTCCAAATACAGACTTTTGTCCAAAAAGAGTTAAATGCACCTCTTCTAGACGTGTCAAAATCCTCTCATAATCCACAATATGATCTGCAACAAACTATCTACATCCATTGGCATCCATCTCTTCATTCTTTTCATCCACTTGCACACCCTTTGATTGAAACATCATCCAAGAAGGGCATAGTCAATTGTGGTATAAAATCCCCGAGTACCCTATTCATAGCATTTGTCATGTGTGCCACTGAGTTTGTTGCACCATGTGGGAGAGTACACATCTGTACTAACCTCAAAGGAGTCTTCATGGTTGTGATATCCCTGCTTCCAATTGCAAGCTGAAACTGATCATAACCCAAGTAAAGATCACCTAAAGAATAGATCGCTCTGCTTGCAAAAGCCTCTGCAAATTCATCAACCACAGGACCCTCACCCACATTTCTTATGGTCACTTTATTGACCAGTTGCATGTCTTGAATAAATCTCAAAGCCCCATTCTTTTTGGGCACATTAAACCAACGATTTGAGTACGGGGCTAAAGAAGGCTCCAAGATCTTCATGCGCATCTTTTCATTTAGCAAATCCATCAGCTTTGGCAAGTAAGCTTTAGGCACTGGAATAGGCCTCAAGTTCCATGGTACATGTGGCATAGTAAATATGACCTTAGGAGAGACAACAATTGGATCCACACAACCTATTTCACTTGGTTGAAATGCAAATGCCTTTCCATGTCTAGCCAACATCTGCATAAAACAGTTTCTCTCAGCATACAAAAGAAACCCTTCTACACCAACATTCAATTCTTGTAATGTTTCAAATGTAAATTGATGACCTATATCTTTAGGATCCCATAAGCTTGGCTGCCTTGACACTTTTTCATACATACCCTCACTCTCTGGTGGAAGTGACAAAGCAATTGGTTTCACCTTTTTGTCAACTATCTTATACTTTGTCTCCATAAGTGCTTCAACCCATTGTAATCCTTCCGGTTGAGCAAACAATGCTATAACATCATACATATCTAAAGAATATACTGACAACACTCTATTTTTAGCCTCATTTTCTGCATGTATAGTTGCTGAAATTTCAGCCATAGTGTCAGAAATATTCAGCCAATAAAAGATGTCTGAAATGCCATCATTTTCAGCTAACAGCCCCAAATTATGATCTCAGTTTCTTAATAGCCCGTTTCATAGATATGCGTTCAAGCCTACACATAGCTTCCATAGGCTTAAACCAACATGAACTGTTTGTTGTAAACTGAGAATTACCAATAGTAAATACATGCTTCATTTCATCAAGAGGCGAGTACACCCTCTAAACAGCACTACTATAGCCCCGCATTACAACAGTGCTTAATGAAAATCCAGGCCTTTGAATTCCCTTGCATTTGGAACCAAAGGAGACTCTCGAAGCATATCACGATTTCTAGGATGATTAACACAAACAATAAGAAATTGGACTGCTTTTCTCCCATCCTTGCTTCTGACTCTTGCATAAGTAGAACCATCATCAAGCATCTTTGTTTCCATACGCACACCTGTAATATAGGGATGTCCCAAAATCACTACATATGAGGAATTATCTTGCACAAAGAAGTGTTACTCTTCATGTATATCACCAATTGTCACTTTTACATTAGGACATGCAGCATAGAGCTCCCCTGAAGAATTATTTGCAGCCCTCATATGCCAACCATGATTAGTGTCCACAGGCCATGCACCATTTTTATACAATTCCCGCTCAATGACATTTATCTCAGACCCATGGTCATGTAAAGCAACACAAGGAGTTTCACGTTCCCCTATTTTCACTACCATTTTAGTGGTAGCTCTAGCCCAATGATTTCTTATGTAGTGACTGCGAGGAATAAATCCTAGAGTCTCTTCTTCATATTGTTGAATTTGCCTTACTCCACCATGCATATTGCTACAAGACAATGCATTTTCAGCCACTTTCTTCTCTTTTCCACATGCTGTCCATTGATTAGTAGCATCCTGCATAAACAATCCTATACTTACTTCATGCTCATATTCAGCCCGAATACCCAACAAACCAGTTTTCTCTTCAAATTGCAGCAATGCACTAGTGGTATCACCAAGAAATTGACGCTTCCTTTTAATTATGTCAATGATCTCATCATGAAATTCTCACTTGGTAATGCCAAGCACCTCTCCCAAGGTAAATTCCACCCGACTGTTTAAGATCTATTCTTTAAGAACCTTCTTAAGATCTATGGTTGTCTCAACGTCAGATTGCAACTTATATCCTGGCTGCTTGCCCTTCTTTTTGCCCTCTTGTTTGTTATCCTATTTTTGCTTCTGATTGACCTCTTCCATAACATGCTCGGGAGGTGGCTGATTTGCAGCTTTAGGCTAATCCATACTTCTTCTTGTCATGCTTTTAGATGTCCCTGCAATATCTTCATCTCTTTTTCATTTTTCTTCCACAAGTACATCTTTGTTTTGTACCTTTGCTAAATATGCATACACTTAATATGCATCTACTGGTGATTCCCAACCAGTTATGCCACATATGTCTTGCCCTGCATGAAACATTTCACTATCAATGATCTTTCTCTTTTCAGCTGCATGTAAAGCATGTGCCCATGTTTTGGCCTTTGCACCAACCATCACTTGGCCATATCTGAGACAATGCACTCTTACACTTTCCGGCTGTGCTACCTACTGCAGAGACTTGCTCCCAAAACAGAAAAATGAAAGCAACACTGGTCCTCTTACCAGAACACCGCGAACTTGGTTTGCTTTCTTGAGCTCCTTACCACGAACAAGGCTCTGATACCATGTCAAGATTGTGGGAGAGAAGGCAGGAGTCACACTTGTAGCTTTCTCACTTACACAATGGGGGAATACACACAAAGAGCTTTCCTCTTCTTAGTTGTGTAAACCAAAAAGAACTCTAGTACAAAGGAATAGAAGAACCCTATATATGGGTCTCAAACCAAACTCAACTAACTAAGGTGACATACTAATTGAACCACAAACTAGAGTAGATAAGGATAGTTGTCATCTAGCTATTATTCATGGGCGGTGTACCAACCGCATCTGCAACTAACAAGTCGGTGACATAAATGCACAACAGTCACCCTAGCATATCACGAGTGGAACTTGATACCCATGTGCACATTAAATTAACATGACGCCTAAAAAGGATAAGCATCCCCGTCAACTTCTCGCACAAGGAATCCACATTGTGTACAAGCCCCAGCAAATAAATATAATTTTACAAAATCCACCGCAAAACCTCACGGAATCCACCATGGTCTCACAGAATCCACCATGGAATATGCCTCCTGGCATCATATTCCATGGTGGATTCCGTGATACTGTAGTGGAATATGCTTCCTGGCATCAATAGTGGGCAACAAACTCATTGGCGGCAAGATCGAAGTGAATCCACGCAATGGAGCTCTCTCTCTCTCTCTCTCTCTCTCTCTCTCTCTCTCTCTCTCTCTCTCTCTCTCTCTCTCTCTCTCTCACAATCAGGGTTTCAAATGAGCTCTCCCTTGGCCACTTGGCTATTAAACCCCTTTTTGGTAAAGGTCTTACCACTCCTAATCCCTCACTTGTCAACCTTAATCCCCATGAGTACTCTTTTTTTCCCGTTTTTCTTAATTTGTGCCCTATTTGGGTCTGTTTTACAGCAGCAAACCCTATGCTTTTCCAATCCGATTTCTTAATCCTAACTTACTCTAAATGCAACAAGAATCGAAAACAAAGTACTGAAATGATTTCTCCTACTCTCCTAATCATCAAACCACCAAAATAACCAAAATACTTACTTGTTGTGAAGATTAGGAAACCCAAAACTTCCTACCTATCTCAAGCTCCGGTTCAGGGATTAAACCGTTACTTCAATGCTCAATTTGAGGCGCTCAAGCTTGAATTTGTTGGTCCCAGCAAACGGAACCAAAATGTAGAGGGTGCTCCCGCTCAACTGCCAAGACCCACGGACCACTACTTATTCGTTCAAGTGTTTCAAGTGAGCACCTATGGCTATCTCTCACCTAGTCAATGCACCTTCGATCCTACCAAGGTGTAGTGAGCTTATCTCGATGCCCAAATGAGTTGCCTCCTCCCTCAAGCACACCGATAGCTCCATGATTCTTGATGCAAGCTCAAGCATCCTCAATCCTCCACCTTCGCGGTGTAGCAAGAGGGTAGTATATGCTGCGGGGAAAGGCTTTAGCCCTTGGTTGCTCTATTTTTTTTATTTGAGGCCATTTCGGGGCCTGTTTTGGAGGCGGAAGTTTTTTGTACGCACTCAGGAACAGGCCCTGTTTTATGCTATGCGACCACTGTTCTATAGGTCGGTGAAAAGTTACCGTAGAAATTACATTGTATGCCTGTGCGTAGAGACATTGGGAGTTACAGAATCATCCTTGTTGCTTGTTGATGGAAAATCGTCACTAGGAAGTGATTGTGTGGTCAAATACCACTTTCGTTAGTTTTACAGATTTGCCCTTGTGAGGCTGAAGCTGTGTTTTTTACAGTGACAGAATTTTTTGCAGTGTTCTATAATGGCATTTGATTCTCTTTCACAGATTGTCACTGAAAAGCTTGACAAGAACAACTTCCAAGAATGGAAGTTTAGAATGACGAATTTCCTTATGGGAAAAGGATATTGGGAATTTGTTGCAGGAAATGAAGAAGAACCAGTTCTTCTTGATGTTCCCAATCAACAGCAAATGAAGGCATTTAAAGGATGGCATGAGAGAGCCAGAAAAGTTATGTATTGGCTATCTATCAGTATTTCAAACTCTATGATTGTGCATATTCAGGATGCAAGTACGCCAAAGGAGACATGGGATACTTTGTCAAAAATGTATAGCACAAATACGCAAGCCAGGAAAATGCAGCTCAAGTAGGAGTTACACAATGTGCAAAGAGAAAGTATGAGCATCAATGACTACCACGTGAAGGTGAAGAAGATTGCAGATGCACTTGCTTCCATTGGGTCGCCAGTGGAAGATGATGATTTAGTTTCCGTGACCTTGAATGGTCTAGGAAAGGATTATGCACATTTCCGAATATCCATTTTCGTCCATGAAAGATTTCCTGATTTTGAGGAGTTGATTGCTCTTCTAATTTCTGAGGAGCAGAGA
This sequence comes from Lygodium microphyllum, assembly GCF_053477565.2. Taxonomy (NCBI): domain Eukaryota; kingdom Viridiplantae; phylum Streptophyta; class Polypodiopsida; order Schizaeales; family Lygodiaceae; genus Lygodium; species Lygodium microphyllum. The sequence continues at coordinate 90,221,164 of NC_141136.1, read as the reverse complement.
AATTGTGGTGCATCTTCTTCAGGAGGAACTTCAAAAGAAATTGTCTTCTACTCAAAACTGTAGACCGAAAGTAGAAGCATGTATCGCTGAAGCATTTCGGATAGCCAAGTCTTCCAACAACTTCTACATACCTCCCTTTCCAAAATTCAAAGCAAGAGGCAATCCCGTTTCTTGTGCATGGATCTTGCCATCTTTCCAAAAGATAAGCTATCGTGCCAAGGCCTCCTGATAGGCAGCACAATCCTTTCTCTTGTGCTGCAAATTGTCACACCACATACATCTTTTTCCAGGCTTAGGGGCTACTGCCTGTCCCCTTTCCTCTTGTCCTTTTTCATCCAATTTTGCAACCTTCAATTGAAGTTCCCGCATACCTTTGACCAATTTATCCAAGACATCTTCCCTAACAGAGGGAACAATAGTAGGTACAGCCATAGGGTTAGCCACAGAAGTAGGTGGCTTACTGGATACATCAACTGTCTTGCCCATAACAGTGGGCAAGCTAGAGACATGCAATCTTTCTCTTCTTCTATGCTTCTTCACAAGTGCAATAACAGCTTCCTTGACATGTCTCCACCCTGTTTTCAAACCTGTCTTTGTAGTCTGATCCTCCAGCAAATCATCAAGATTCTCTTGAAGCTCAGGATTAGCTGCCTGTAGAAACAATTCAATTTTCTAACTTGCAAGAGCTTGCTATTCTGCAAGATCCAACTGCTCAAATCGACTTTCAAATTCTCTTAACAATTCCATAGCCACAAGACCCTTATTGGGTTGTATAACCCACTCCTAAAAAGTCTTGCGCATAATCAAACTGGTGTCCTCAATGTAAAATTCTTTCCTGATTGTCTTCTTGAAGGCTACCTAGTCAGCATCCTACAAGTATAATTCAGTAATCTGTGCTTTCAGTTCATGAACAGTAACACATACAAAATAAAGGCTCCATGCAGATTGAGCCACTCCAAAGAATTCCATCTTCTGAGCATAGGTATGCACATATGCAGATACATTCATGCCATTGAATAACTTCACCTCATGCTCAACTGCTTGCAAAGCATTCATCACAACACTTTCTGTTTGAGCTGAAGTTTGCATCACCTGCTGTTGTTGTTGTACTTGCATAAGCATATTCATATTTTGCACCAACTGTTGCAAAACATCACTGGAGATTGTATTCGAAGGTTCTCCCATATTATTTTTCCTTCTTCTGTGACGACTTTTCACGTCGGGTTCACCAATGTCAGAGGGGTTTTGTCGAAAGGTTGAATCCACCGGGGATTAGAAGTAGAAGGAAGTAGAGGTAGGAGATGGAAGAGAAGATAGAGAATGCCCAAGTGGTAAACACAACAAAAACAAATCACAATGAATTGAATCAATATGTATTGAAAAAACCTGAAATCTTTGCACTATTTAGAAGCAATCTCCAGGCATTAGTTCTCCTGTAGCTCCCTCATAGACCAAAAATGTGGATTAAAAAAATCAACGCTTTCTCTGCTGCCCGGAACCCAAATGTGATGGCTCTTTTGGCTCCAAAAGGAGAGTAAAACCCCAAGACACATGCTCACGGATCTCCCAGATCACTCCTTCTTCTTTCACTTCAATCTGCAATTTTCAACTTGTTTACAGCGATCGCGACGCATGCGATTCCATCAATCTATCTTTTTTGTGAAAATCCCCTAAGTGGCTGGAAAAGCAACTAGCTTTTTGTATGCCATCCTAATCTAGAAGCTTTTTCTAACTTTTTCGGATTTTTACAATAAATAATATAAACAATAGACTAAAACTATCCAAAAATCTAGTATTTTTGGATAATCCATGCAACTCACAATAGTACTAATGGCTTAGATCACATTGACTCTCTAGATCAATAGAGAAGTCGGATGATGATGCATTCCATACTTTTTCACACTGTCCTCATAACGTCACAACAGCGCCCGCCACTTGCAGTGTGCAGTGGTGGGTACTATCAGTGTAGTAATATACAGGCGGCTAGACGAAGGCGCCTTTACCCCCCCCCCCCCCCAACAACCTCCCACTTAAAGGCGAATCTACCCCAGTGAGAGAGAAAAGAAAAGAAAAGGTAGTACAACATGTACATATGTACAACAGGATGAGGAAAAAGATGTCATCTCATCCAACGCCCATCAATCTCCTGAGGAAGGCAAAGCGCTCAGTAGTGAGGCTCTTCATGAGCAAGTCTGCAGGATTTTGCTTTGTTGGAATCTTGACAAGGTCAACAGACCTGTCCTCAATGACCTTGTGAATGAAGTGATACCTCACCTCAATATGTTTTGTCTTCACATGGAAGACCAGATTCTTGGCCAACTGAATGGCACTCATAGAATCCGAATGCAGTATAGACATAGCATCTGTCGTACCAAGGTCTATAATCACACGGCCTAACTAGATAGCCTCCTTGCAAGCCTCTATGGCTGCAATATACTCGGCCTCTGTAGTAGAAAGAGCCATACACTTCTGTGCCCTGGATATCCAAGAGATAGCCCCTCTAGCATAATTGAACACATAGCCAGAAGTGGACTTTCTACTATTTGCATGTCTTGCATAATCAGAGTCAGTGTACCCCATGACTCTTGTATCCTAGCTGCCATAGCAAATACACATATCTAGTGTGCCCTTCAGGTAGCTCATGATACCCTTCATGGCATCCCAATGTTTCTTGCCAGGTGTAGCCATATAACGTGCCACAACCCCAACTGCAAAAGCAATATCTGGATGGGTGGCTATCATGTCATACATAAGACTGCCCACGGCTGATGCATAGGGAATCTGGGCCATCTCAGCCCTCTGCTCATCTGTTTGCGGACAATCGGCCTATGAAACCTTCACATGAGAAGGTTATGGACAGCCAATAGGCTTAACATCCTGCATATGGAAGCGCTCAAGGACTTTATGAATATACTCCCTCTGTGACTTCCATATGCAGGATGTTAAGCCTGCATACGTATGCAAGCTTAACATCTTGCATACGGAAGCACTCAAGGACTTTATGAATTCTTCTTCTTCTTCTTCTTTTCTTCTCCTCTCTCTCTCTCTTCTTCTTCCTCTCTTCTTCTCCTTCTCTCTCTCTCTTCTTCTTCTTCTTCTCCTTCTCTCTCTCCCTCTTCTTCTTCTTCTTCTTCTTCTTCTTCTTCTTCTTTTCTCTCTTCTTCTTCTTCTTCTTCTTTCTCTCTCCTTCTCCTTCTCTCTCTCCCTCTTTCAGGGCAGCAGGGCAACGTTTTTGATCATGGGGGGGGGGGGGGGGGGTTTCTGACGACGAGGAAGGAGAGGGGCTGCTGCCATCGGAGGGGGGCGCTGCCTGTGGAGCCGAGAGAGGGGAGCTGCCATCAAGACCACTAGGGGGGGGGGGGGGGGGGAGGGCGCTGCCTTTCAGCCCCACGAGGGGGCTCCCTTTTATAGAGGGGGAGGGAGGTGGTATGGGGGGGGGAGATGGCCATTAACGGCCGCCACCCCTCCTACCTGGGGGGCTGCATGCCCCCCCTCTCTTACTTACTCTCTCTCTCTCTCTCTCTCCTCGCCATGCAGTCGGTAGGGGGAGAGAGAAAAAAAAATTGAATTAATTTTAAAAAAATTTAAGGGGGGTTCTCATGGGGGGGGCATGAGGGATATTACATGGACATGCAAATATGCAAGGGTGGAAATTAATGTACTCCAAAGGGTTGATTATAAGTTTTCCTACATTTAGAGTTGGCGAATTACATAAAGTTTGTGAATCATGTCAATTTGGAAAGTAGACAAGGCAATCGTTTTTGCATGATAGAGATATAAACAAGAATATACTTGATATTTGTGCATACAAATGTTTGGGGGCCTACCTAGAATGTATCTCTTAGTGGTAGTAAGTATTTTATTATGTTCATTAATGATTGCTTAGAAAAATTTGGATGTATTTCATGAAGAAAAATAGTGAAGTATTTGAGCACTTTAAAACTTTCAAGGTTATTGTTGAAATAGGAACATGGACTTGAAAGTTAAGTACTTAAGATCAAATGAAGGGGAAGAATATCTCTCTAATGAGTTTAGTGATTTTTTGAGATCTCATGGAATAAGAAGACATTTTATATACAAGTAGATCCCACAATAAATGAAAAAAGCAAAAATAGACATATTATAGAAGTTGCAAGGCATGGTGAATGAAAAGAGTACGATACAGTTCATACTACTACCTACATTTTATGAACAGGTCTCCCATAGTTTTAGTTCATGGTATGACTCCTAAAGAATGTTTTATGAGCAAGAAACCTAATATATCACACTTAAAAGTGTTTGGCTATATTGAATTTTTTATGTGTGTGATGGATTAAGGAAGAAATTGGACCCCAAGACAAAAATATATATTTTCATTGAATACTCTACTAAGTAGAAAGAGTATCATTGTTATAACCCTATTAGTGGTGAGTTTTGGATGAGTAGAGATGTTGTTTTTTAATCAGATGAGCAGTTGGTACACATCTACTGGAGATGCATTAGATGATGTTGATGATCATGATAGTTAGTAGGTAGAAAAGTAAGAATCACACACTCTTAGTGAACCAAAGACATCCTCTAGTATTAGATCTACAATCAGTCTCCTTGGTCTAGGAGACTAAGGAATAGCTCCACATCTTCAGGTGCATCTATTCATGTTGTAGGTAATAACAAAGGGAAGAAGAAAGTGTCAGATGGTAATATTGTATCTATCAATCATGCAGTTCTTGATGGAGACTCTAGTGGCTCAAAGAGCTTGGATGATGAGATTGGTATTTCTTCAACTAGGATACCAAGTGTACAAAAAGCGCATGGTAATGTAAAGACTCTATTGAGTGATTTACTAGTACAAAGGTCTAGCAAGGTGAGATATCCTGTGAGAAGATTTGGTTTTAAGAGCTACACAACTCACCATTATGCTTATATGGTATAGGTACTTGAGGATATTGAGCCCACTTATTTTGAGGAGTTGTTGGTCATGTTCATTGGGATGTAGAAATGGATGAGAAGATTTCTGTATTAGAGACTAACAAGTCTTGGGATCTAGTACCATTGCCTAATGGCAAGAAAGCTATTGGTTATAAGTTGGTCTATAAAATAAAGTATAATGTATATGGTTCTATTAGCAAGTATAAGTAATACACAAACCTATGGCGTAGATTATGAGGAGACATTCAGTCTTGCTATGATGACAACTATTAGATGTGTGATTACTTTGGCGGCAGCCAAAAGTTGGAGTTTACAACAAATGGATGCGAATAATGCCTTTTTGCATGGTGATTGCAAAAAGAGGTATATATGGAATAGCCAGTAGGTTATGAGGATTTAGAGTATCTTACAAATGTATGCAGGTTAAAGAAGGCACTCTATGGATTGAAATAAGTATCTAGACCATGGTCTGACAAGATTTGAGAGTATCTTGTTAACATTGGCTTTTATGTTTCGAATGCAGATCACTTACTTTATGTAAGAAAGGGTGATATAGGTTTGGTCATCATAGTCATCGATGAGAACGACTTGATTATTATAGGTGACAATGATAGTGGAATTGCTAATGTGAAGGGCCTTTTGAAGCAAAATTTTGAGACAAAGGATTTGGGTGAGCTAATGTACTTTCTTGCTATTGAGGTGTCAGATGTACTGATAGTGTATGGTTGTCCCAAAGGAAATATGGTTTGGATATGCTATCTAAGTATGGTATGATGGTATTTAAGCCTCTTTTAATGCCATTGGAGCAAAATGTAAAGTTGAGTACTAATGGTGGAAATGAGATAGAAAACCCTACTATGTTTAGAAAGATAGTAAGGAGTTTGATCTATTTGACTGTCTCACGAGGCTAGACTTGAGCTATGTTGTTGAACTTGTGAGTCAATTTATGCAAGTACCCAAGAAGCCTCATTTGGATGTAATTAGACACATGTTGAGGTATATGAAGTCCACCTTGCATTATGGACTTTTTTATGAGTTAGATAAGGATATACATGTATTTGGGTACATAGATACAAATTGGGCTAGTAGGAAGTATGATCAAAGATCTACCAATGGATTCATGTTTTCCCTTAGTAGTGCAGTAGTTACTTGGAATAGCAAAAAGCAACCTATAATTTCTTTATCAAGCACATAGGTTGAGTATAGAGATGCTATTGTGGCAGAATGTGAGATAGTATTGATGCAAAAGTTACTAGGTGATTTTGGATATGTAGAGAGATGGTGTAGATGTCATTCATTGTGACAACACGAGTAGTATGCAATTAGCTAGGAACCTAATGTTCTATGCTAGGACAAAATACATTGACATGCATTACCATTTTGTGAGAGAAAAGGTACTTGCATGAGAGATTGATTTGGTATATATCACCACATAGGATCAGATAGTTGATATTTGGGTAACAAGAGTAGACATTGATGATGGATCGCTTGGTTGGATGGGTTTACATATCTATTCTTAGCACATGGGTGGTCATTATGATCCTCACATAGCTAGTAGTTTATCACTTATTATGTTTGGTTTGTTACATCTATCTACATTTAGTATAGTTATAGTGCCAATTGATTAGTGTAATTATGCAATGTTTGACTTATTAGGTTACTTTTCTTTCTATAGTATTGATCCGGGTTTTTTACAACCCGGATTACTACCACAAAATTTGGCCAAAACCCCTATCAAGAGCTTACCATATCACTTTGGGTTTACTCTTCAAGCACTAGGTATGCTGCATTGCTTCTCGATTATGATAACTCTAGTAAATGGGGGGAACAAGTTCTTAGGAGGCATGTCAATGTAAAGGGTAAAAGGGATGGTTATCTTAGTGAAGATGGAAATGGATTACACCTAGGAGTTGAGTGAGTGCATAGATTTTTCAAAGGACTAGCCTCCAACTATACATGGGCTCCGCCTGCATTACTAAGATTTGGAATATATCACCATCATTAGAGGACACCTCACCCTAGCACACAAGTCAATATCCACATCATGGTGTCACTTGGATCTTGCACAAAAGCTTACAAGCATGGACCCCTTTTGTCACATGCTTATATGTATTTATATATATATGGGGGACTAAAGTCAAAGCAGCTTTTGGAAGCCGTTTTTTATAATCTCAATAACTCCCAAGAAAAAGCAAATTCAAGAAAATTCTTGCGTTGCCTGATCGATTTCGACCTGGTCTACAAAGTTGCAGAAGAAACTTTTTTCAGATTCTTCACGGATTTGAAGTTATGAAGGCGCAGACTGTTGGCTACATGCAATTTGCTTCTCTCTTTCACCACACCAACTTTCCATTCTATCCTTCTTGTAAATATATTATAATAATGTGCTTTGGGCACCCACCTCTTGTAATCTAGCTCTCTTTCTGTATTTTGTCTACCATCACCCTTGGCTTCTTGCATGATGACCAAGGTGGAGACTTGTCCCATCCACTATTCTCCATATTTTCAAAGATGCCATACATAATCTAGGATTATGTTAATCAATAAGATTAGCTTAATCTAATCCCTCATGGAGGCTATATAAAGAGCCCATGGAGAATAGGGGAGAGGAGGACAATGACAAGCACATAAGAGCACTCTAGAATACCCTCATCTCTTTGAGGTAAGCTATGAGTAAGTTCTTTTATTATGTAGCATAATGGCAAGCTTCCTCTACCTCTTCTCCTCTTGTCTCCCTCTCTTCTCATCTTCTCATTCCATAAATACATAATGAAAAGCTTCCTTTACCTCTTGTCTCCCTCCCCTCTCATCTCTCTTTCTCATATTCTAATAGGGTGTCTAGTACATATAGTCTCTCTTGTGTCTTGGTTCTTTTGATTCTCTTTGAGAAAAGGGATGTCCTAGCCCATCCTCCCTTTGGCTAGGTGGTGCCCTCTTTAGTTCTCTTAGTGAGGATTGGAGGTTGGATGGGTAAGAGGCAAAGAGGCAATCCGTTCATTATTTCAGCCCTCATTTTTTGTGCCCTCGCTGAGGAGTTCTCAAGCTACGCTCTACAACTTCTATGAAGAAAGAAACATCTAAGGAGTTTTCCTCTTCTTCAACGAGTGTTTGTCAAGAAATCACTAAGGAGGAATCTTCATCAAACCCTATTCAAGGGATTCACCGCTCAAGAGTACCGCTATGGTCTCCAAAAGAAGCTCAAGAGAAGAAGGATCTTTATCGACAAATGGCTTGTATGCGGGTAAAGCAAGTTAATTACACACACCCTTCTTTGCTTCATAAGAAATCTTGCTCTCATCAAGTCTCTAGGTCAAGGCATTGTGTTAAGTGCTTGGTGTCTAGTGTAAAGACACTCCCTAAGGAGCTTTGTCTTCAAGTAGTGAAGGCGCTTTCAAATTTGTGGATTAACAAGTTTTTGGAGTGTGATTTACACATCAATGGTGTGCGGTATTGGCGAGAGGCTACATATGGTGATACGCCTCAACTACTACTAGCAAGAAGACTCAAAGTAATTGAGAAGGTAGCTATCGAAGCCTATGAACTTTACAAGGTTGATGATGGTCACACAAAAGCTACGCTAATCAGTGGTGAGCAAATCCTTTGCATCTCTCGAATGGTGGGATCTAAGAGGCCATAGCTTCAACAACACGCTTCATGAAAGTTTGTAGTGAAAATTTGTAGTTAATGCATAAATGACTACTCCTACTTTTTACAACTTTCAATCGGTTCAAAACATTCTTGTGGATGTATGCATTAGTAGAAATATATATTTTCAGCAAAGGTTGGTCTTCTATTTTGGAGCTGAGAGGTTGAGAGAGATCTTGTTGTCCCTTGATTCCATAATACTCCCCATTTTGGATTATAACATCTCCTTTAATGTACACATATTCATTCTACTCTAAGTGTATCCCATGAACCATAGGGATTTATATGGACCTATCCGTCCACTTGCTAGACAAACCATGCATATAATCGTTAGCACAAAGATCAGGTTTCAAAATATTATAAGGGGCTTATTGGGCCCACCTCGTCTTGCTTAGATTAATGCATCTGTAAATCCATTTATTCTACCCTTAATAAGATATGACTTGGGCCTAGACTTATTCATCTTTATTTTGTATTGAGCTAGATCAACATCTTCCTATCATGGCTTTTCCAAAAAAAATTGGGCACAAAGGGGAGAAATCTCTAGACTTTTTGGATGACTTAGAAATGGCCTTCCTAGTCACAGGCCGGGATGATGAAGCAACCAAAGTACGGGCCTTCCCTTTAGTTCTAAAGGGTGATGCTCGAGTGTGGTATCAAGCTCTCTCAGAGGCTACAAGGGGTAATTGGAAGGATCTCAAGACCACATTCATACACAAGTATCAAGATACAGAGCCTACACCACCAAAGGAGGTTGAAAATATGCAAGAGGAGGCAGAGTCATCAATGGCCGTGCAAAGACATGCAGCAGTAAAAAGAGGAGGGCTCGCTCACGCCGACACATTGAGCCAGATGATTTTTCCCTGGGTAAAGGTACTAGAGCTTATGATTTTCTTGCTGATGTGAGGGATCAAGGGCCAAAAATTTCATGGCCACAATTACTACATCTATCTCCATAGTGCGGTGACAATGGTCTAAGATGGTAAGTATTAGACCCATGAAGAATAGACATGTGAATGCAATCCAAGCTAGAAAGATGAAAGATATTGTGCCTCTAGTGGAAGCTGAAATCAATGGGTAGAGAGTGTCAAAGACATATGTGGATGGAGGTGCAGAGATTTGTGTCATGACAGAAAAGTTGATGCATCGTTTGGGATTAGAGGTAAATGAAACTACTAAACTTGGGGCCAAAATGGCTAACAATGTAGTAGTAAATTGTTTGGGAGTTATAAATAAAGTCAAGGTAAAGGTGTGTGGAGTGCAATTGGAGCTTGACATGTATGTAATGCCAGTGAAGGGGAACGGCTATCCTCTCATTCTCAGGCAACCATGGCTAATGGGAATGAAAGCCAGATAAGATTGGGAGATAGGGGCTTTAGAGCTAAGGCCACAAAAGGGGCTACAGAAAAAACAACATGAAGGAGGGCTGACAAGAGGATCTTGTGTTAGAGACCATCGCTGATGAATGGAGTTCCAGCGAGGATTGGTCATCTATGATAGACGGAGAGTCTTCTAATGAAGAGGAAGAAAGCTCTCTAGAAGTGATGGGGATTACATTAAAAGGGCCTTTTAGTAGTGAAATTCTGCAGCAGCTTCCAAAGGTCGAGAAGGAGGGGTTAGAAAAAATGTTGGCTAAGGATTTATCAATTGAGGAGAAGGCAACCTACATGGAAGTGGTAATAAAACACTTTGCACTTTTTATTTCTGATTATGAACACATCACAGATGTGACAGCAGTACAACATCACATTAATCTAAAAGAGGGGGTAAGGCCACTGGTGCAGCGACTATGATGATTGGGAGTAGTTCAACAAAATGCTCTACTCACTGAGGTGCAACGAATTTTGAAGGCATGCTTCATCTATCCAATAGGGGACTTAGAGTGGGTTTCACCTGTGGTGGTGATACCCAAGAAGAATGGAAAATGGAGGATTTGTGTGGATTACAAGCCACTAAATGCTGCAACAAAGAGAGATCACTTTCCTCTTCCCTTTCAGGATGAAATACTCAACGAGGTGGCCGGGCATGAGAGATACACTATTTGTGATGGGTATTCAGGTTATTTCTAGATCCGAATAGCTGAGGAGGTTCAATAGAAGACCACCTTCATTACACCTTGGGGTTGTTTTGCTTACAAAGTAATGCCATTTGGATTAACAAATACCCCAGCTACCTTCCAGCGATTCATGAATTATGTCTTCCAACCATATTTTGAGAAATCCATCAGGGTCTTTATTGATGATTTTTGTATTTATAGTTCTAAGGCTCTACATCTAGGGAAGGTGGATGAAGCTTTCAACCGCCTCACACAAATGGGGGAACAGTTAAACCATGAGAAGTGTCGCATTGGTGAAAGCAGTGTAACTTTGTTAGGGCATGTCGTAAGTGAGAGGGGCATTGAAGCAGATCCAAACAAAGTTAAGGCCCTATTGGCGGTGCCATCACAAACTTCTGTGAAGCAACTAACCTCTTTCATTCAGAAGGTGCGATATATGGGTCAGTTCATTCATCTCCTCTCCCAATTAGTATTTCCACTGCAACAGTTAACCCACTCTGAGGAGCTCTTGTGGAGTGACGAAAGTGAAAGGTGCTTTCACGAGGTGAAGAAGGCTCTTAGCACCCTTCCTATAAATTTACAGCCTTGTTGGGATCAAGAGTTTTTTGTCAATCCAAGTTTTGGGAAAGATGCTCTAGGGGCAGCACTAATACAAAAGGATGCTAAAACTGGCTTAATGAGACCGGTTTACTTTTCTAGTAGAGTAATGACAGCATCAGAATGAGGGTACAAGATGGTCGAGGTGATGGTTTTGTCTCTAATGTTTGCTGTAAGAAAGTTTTGTCCTTATCTTCTCCCTAGGCCATTCACAGTGATCACGACAGAAGAGCATTTTCCCTATGCCTTACAGCACATGGATGTTTCAGCCAGAATCGCTAAGTGGGTGATACAACTCCAAGAGTTTGACTACACCTTCAAGGTGGAGGATTCTACTCGAGCTTGCTTAGCTGATTTGTTGACCCATAGATGCCATCAAAAGAAGGAAAAGGAGAAGGGAAAGGTAAAAGAGGAGACAACTCCTCTTGAGGAGCCGCCACAGGTGGAGAATGCCCATGCCCTCTACTTTGATGGGGCCTACAAGCGTATTAAAGACAGAGCTACAGCAGGAATAGTGGTGCTTAGTCTCGAAGGTGACAAACTTTATGGAGAAGGTATTAGCTTGGAGGATGTCCATTCTAATAATGAGGCAGAATATCAAGCCTTGCTTTTAGGTTTGAGGTGGTGTCTTTCACATGGTGTCACTCGACTTAATATTTTTGGGGATTCTATGCTAATTGTTAAGCAAATTAAAGGAATCTGGGCTTGTAAAAATGATAACTTAGCAGTGAAAATGCGGGAAGCCAAAATTCTCATGAGAAGCTACAGAAAGCCCAAATCTATTTTGTACCAAGGCACACAAATGGCGATGCAGATGCTCTAGAGCTGAAAAATTAAAAGAGGTAATGGTGGGCATCATTGCAGTAAAGCTTCCCTTGTTTCAGGGTAAGTTTCAACTACAGGATGTGCTTTATTTTCTTGAGCATGGTGAGGCACCTACACATATGAGTAAGAGTGAGAAAAGGTGGATGGCTAGAAAGGCCACTAAATACCGCTTGATAAATGATGTATTGTATTGCAAAGGAAAGGATGCAGTGCTTAGAAGGGTGCCAACAACAAAGGAGATTATGGATGTGATTAAGAGCTGCCATGAAGGGGTTTGTGGCCGACATTTTGCTCAAGAAATAACCAACAGGAAGATTCTCCATGCCGGTTTTGTGTGGCCTAATCTACATCGAGATGTGCAACATTGGTGCCGCACTTGTGATGATTGCCAAAAGGCCAGACCAATGAAGCTAGTACATGAGGAACAAAATCCCATAACTACATATAGCCCATTTAAGAAATGGGGATTGATGCAATAGGGCCACTCCCACGAACTGAGTCTGGCAAGGAATACATCATAATGGGTGTGGACTACATGACGAGGTGGGCAGAGGCTTCAGCAACTAGTAGGATCACAGCCCAAGAAGTGGAAAAATTTGTGTTTGAAAATATTTGTTGCGGGTTTGGCACACATTTGGAAATTATCTCTGATCGGGGTCCTGTTTTAGAGCGAACCTAGTAGGGGAGCTAATGGAAAGGCTAAAAATCAAACATAGGCATTCTATTCCCTACTACCCATAGTGTAATGGTTTGGTCGAAAAAGTGAATGGGCTGATTTGTAAGATAATCACCAAGCAAGTACACATGCACCCCAAGAACTGGGATAAAAAATTGAGTGCAGCTCTTTGGGCCTACAGGACTTCATTCAGAATCTCACTTGGCTATACTCTGTTTCACCTCGTCTATGGCCAAGAGGCTTTGCTTCCTATAGAGGTGGAACTGGCCAGTTTGCGTGTTTTAGTAGCCAGTCGAGAGAAGAACCAAGATAAGAAGTTAGAGGAAAGGATCTTGGATCTAGAGAGGCTGGAATTAGATAGAGAAGCAGCAGTCCAACACTATTCCATGGAGGCTGAAGAGAGGAGGAAGACATTTAATAAGAAGCTGGCTAGCAAACACATAAGGGAAGGATCACTTGTGCTACGCTATGATAACCGCTTTGATAACAGAAAGGATGCTAAAATTGTGTTCAAGTGGGAAGGGCCATTCATGGTCATAAGGAGATATCCAAATGGCAGCTATAAGCTAGGTGACATGGATGGGAAGGTTCACAAGACAAGGGTAAATGGATGGCGACGACTGAAGCCTTATTTTCAAAGAAATATGAACACTTTGGAGCAGTCATTCAATGAAGAGCCACCAATGAGGGGGTGCAGTCCTCCTTGCTCTATTGGACCATCACTAGCAAGCTAAAGGCATGAATGCCTCTAGCCTAAGGGGAGGGCTAAGATTAGTACCACAAAATTTGGCCAAAACCCCTATCAAGAGCTTACCATATCACTTTGGGTTTACTCTTCAAGCACTAGGTATGCTGCATTGCTTCTCGATTATGATAACTCTAGTAAATGGGGGGAACAAGTTCTTAGGAGGCATGTCAATGTAAAGGGTAAAAGGGATGGTTATCTTAGTGAAGATGGAAATGGATTACACCTAGGAGTTGAGTGAGTGCATAGATTTTTCAAAGGACTAGCCTCCAACTACACATGGGCTCCACCTGCATCACTAAGATTTGGAATCTATCACCATCATTAGAGGACACCTTACCCTAGCACACAAGTCAATATCCATATCATGGTGTCACTTGGATCTTGCACAAAAGCTTACAAGCATGGATCCCTTTTGTCACATGCTTATATGTATTTATATATATATGGGGGACTAAAGTCAAAGTAGCTTTTGGAAGTCGTTTTTTATAATCTCAATAACTCCCAAGAAAAAGTGAATTTCAAGAAAATTCTTGCATTGCTCGATCAGTTTCGACCTGGTCTACAAAGTTGCAGAAGAAACTTTTTTCAGATTCTTCACGGATTTGAAGTTACAAAGGTGCAGACTGTTGGCTACATGCAATTTGCTTCTCTCTTTCACCACACAAACTCTCCATTCTATCCTTCTTGTAAATATATTATAACAATGTGCTTTGGCCACCCACCTCTTGTAATCTAGCTCCCTTATGGTATTTTGTCTACCATCACCCTTGGCTTCTTGCATGATGACCAAGGTGGAGACTTGTCCCATCCACTATTCTCCATATTTTCAAAGATGCCATACATAATCTAGGATTATGTTAATCAAGAAGATTAGCTTAATTTAATCCCTCATGGAGGCTATATAAAGAGCCCATGGAGAATAGGGGAGAGGAGGACAATGACAAGCACATGAGAGTACTCTAGAATACCCTCATCTCCTTGAGGTAAGCTATGAGTAAGTTCTTTTATTATGTAGTATAATGGCAAGCTTCCTCTACCTCTTCTCCTCTTGTCTCCCTCTCTTATCATCTTCTCATTCCATAAATACATAATGGAAAGCTTCCTTTACCTCTTCTCCTCTTGTCTCCTTCCCCTCTCATCTCTCTCTCTCTCATATTCTAATACGGTGTCTAGTACATATAGTCTCTCTTGTAAATTTGTGTCTTGGTTCTTTTGATTCTCTTTGAGAAAAGGGATGTCCTAGCTCATCCTCCCTTTGGCTAGGTGGTGCCCTCTTTAGTTCTCTTAGTGAGGATTGGAGGTTGGATGGGTAAGAGGCAACCCGTTCATCATTTCAGCCCTCAGTATCTTATCTATATTTTGTATACATTGTATTGTCTGTGAAAGAAGAAACAAAAAACTAGCAGAAAGCGTTTTGGCCTCTATCTCTCTTATTGTATTCTTGAGTGAGCTGTCTTTTATGTGTATTGTGTGTGTTTGACATAGTAGCTCAGGCAAGTCCCCTCACCATGCAATTTGTGACAACTTCATCACAAAATTGGTAGGGGACATGTCCTTTGAGCTTGTCAAGATCCCTATAGATACAAAACCTATAAATCTACGCATTAAAAGTGTTCCAATGGTAGGGTATGCCTTCCTTAGGAAGATGATGGCCATATGATGAGATAATGTCTTTCCTTATCCTATTGTACTCTATGTACATGTTGTATTTTTCTCTTTTTTCTTTTAATCCTCATTGAGACACATTGACTTTCAAGTTGGAGGTTGTAAGGGATTAAATGCCACATATGCCTAGCTACCTACATTTACTTGCATATAGATGTGCATACTTGTATACTACGGCTAGCAAGTGCCCGTCACTGTCATACTAATCTTTATTCTTTTAGTGATAAATAAAACAAGGGAAGGTAGGTCACACATTGTGACTATTGGAGGTTCCACACACCAGCCTCTCTCTTCTTGCTTGAGCCGTCATACATCTTGCTCTTTTCTTTCTTCCACTTGTGCTTCCATCTTCCACTCACATTTCAAGAATGTTAAGTAATCTTATTGTAAGATTTGTCCAAGTCCATGTAATTCAAACAAAGTTTGATTCTTGACTTAATGCATGGTCCATCGAGAAGTGGTGGAGAAGTGCATCCTAGAATTTCCTTTGATAAGCCATATTGTGTTGAGAGAATAATTCTAAAGTTGATTTTGTATGTTATTTCTTTAGCCATGATTTTGTCTCGATTTTGTACACCATAGCGAGCATAGTTAGGCCATTTCATCATTTGAGAAGGACTTCTTCTATCAAGTGACTCAACAATCAAAATTGTCAACCCTTGACTTATTTCATTAAAGAATATTTATTGAATTTTAATGCATATGTGTGTAGAGCATATCTCCCAAAATGTTGAGAATACCTCCACTAGGATGCCATCAAAACCTAGAGATTTACCTTCTTCATTTTTCCTATTATAAACCCCAGTTACCTCCTAGAGAAAGGCGTGTCTCACTGTCTAGTAAGAGCACTTCTTCCTAGCTTATCACCATCTCCTTAACCCTCAAGAAGTCATTCAAGCTTTAGTCATATCTTAAGGTACATGTGGCCGAGCTGCAACTACAAACAAGAGGAGAGATGTGATTTAAAGATGGGTAATATATCTCTTGTATCTTTCTGCACCACTCCTTGATATCTGTGATCATTAGAATCATCTCTCTCTTCTTCTTTGCCTTTAGAGCGTCAAGCAAGGAGATTTTGACATCTCCCATCATGTGCACACTGCCTTTGAATTGTACCTTATCTAGTCTCAATTTTCCACTATTCATGGTTACTATTGTAATCCTCCATCTAGTTTAAAAGCTATAACATGATCATATCACAAGGGTTGTTAGCAAGAGATAGAAGCATGACATTTTCTAAGAGTTTTCCAACATATTTTACTTGTTATGCTTGATGACATCATGGATTATATCAAAGCAAAAGCTAACATGAGAGACGTGATTATCATTTTGGCTAACGTGAGGCATGTGCATGTATGCTAGCTAAGATGCATGAGCCATATTTAGCTTGATAGTAATAAATTTCTAAACTTTTACAAATTTGTATAAAGAAAATAAGAAAAGGCTGGGCTAACATGGAAGATGTGAGTATAAAAGTTATCATCTCTCATTTTTCTTACTTACTTCCAAAAGGTTAATGAGAGAGAGTGTGTGTGTGCATGTGTGTATGTGCATGTATAAAGTGGAGAGTAATGAGCTCAAGAGATCTAAGAGGAGAAGAAGAAAAAGTGAGCTTGCATGGGAAATAAGATCCCTCAATCATTTCTATAGCATAGCCTTGTGGGCATTGCTAACAACCTATACCATTGTAAGGATCCCCCCCACCATTATTGTAGCATGATCACACAAGCAATGCTAGCAAAGTATCCCATTGAAGGATGTAGATACATCAAATGACTTGACTTGAGGCAATTGGAAAGCTCAAAGAAAATGGCTCTTAAATTTGTGGGGAAGGTGTATTGTCTGTGCCATTGAAGCATGCATCCTCATGTATCACCATCTTTGGCTTGTAGGCTATGGCTCTTTTGCACAGCTTTTCCAAACAACGACGAGCTTGAAGATGGCATTCACGTGGTAATGAATCCTTCATTGCACGACATGAGATTTAGTCCATGAGAATGGCTTTTCACATCAAGATCAAAGATGGGATGCACATGCCAAATGAGACCAAATTAATCGCCAATATGGGATTGAGAAACCAAAACTTTATTATTTTTTCAAGATTAGAATTTAGGACGCCAATACATTATTACAAGATGCGTACCAGAGTCAACAACCTACATGCATCGATGAAGCTTGATTTTGGACTTTGAATGATATATTATATTAATAATAGGAATTAGAAATAAGCTTCATTGCAAAAGAGGGAATTAACCACTAGAATTCAGGGTTGTGGACATAAGACCCATTTTTTCCTGGAGAACAAGAGGTAGGGTAGAGGAACCAGTAAAATGACACTCAACTTGTGGTGCATCGCTCAAAGGGATTGATGCATTGATTTGCAAAATTTTGGGCCTTAGGAGTTGCATGGTGATGTTCTCTTCTTAGTGATATAAAGAAATTGTCGATTCATGCAAATATACTACAATCAAACCAAAATTTTTCATCATTATGTAAAAAGAAGGGGTTGTTAAAGGGTTACAGAGTGGCGCCTTTCAAAAATCCTTAACTTGCATGAGTAATATGATGGGTTTGAACTCTTGCCAATGAACTCTTGTCAAGCACTCCCGTGTCAAGGCACGTCATACAAATCACAAGGAAAGTGATGCATTTGTGTCGTCTCAGTAGTTCAAGTGTAATATATTATAAGGCCCCGTTACGATCTCATGAAGTGCCTTCTTTATTCTTTTCTCTATCTATGGGTAGATTTGGAGATCTTTGTGCCAACTTTTGGACAGAACAAGATGAACAAAATGCTAATCTTGCACTTTAATTATCCTTATAAGAAGAGTATTTGGGTTAAATTGTGCGTTGATGCAGGCTATCTTGCCTCTTGCAATTGTGTAATGCAATGATATATTCTTAGGGGTCGTAGTTAGGTCTTTCATAAAGGTGTTTGTGAATTGTTGGCTTGTGAGCATTTGATAATAATTTGATGGTGCCTTGGTAGGCTTGTGGATTTCACTTTCAAGGATTGCATCTCATCTTACTTTTTGACTCATGTACTAGGTATTTTGTGATATGATTGGCTATTATATTTGGTTAATGATGTAAATGTGATGGGATTTGATTGATGCCCTTACCTCTCACTGTATCAATATATGATAGTTGACCTATGGCTTTGTGGATAATTGTACTTGAGCTAGTTGTTGATTTATTGCACTAGTATATGTGCAAGAAGAGTAGAACTAAAAAGCACTTCACCAATCATCGTTATGCATAGTCTCTTTCACATTCATTTGTAATAGTCCTTAATATGACCATTTTACCACAATTAAAGCATCTAATATCTTTCTTGGACATAGATTTACTACATGACCACCCATGGTCTTAGTTCCTACATTTGTACTATTTTTTCTCTCTTTTGTCCTAAGCTACTGATGTTTTGACAATTTTTGCATTAGTCCACGGGCTTATTGGATGTCTATTTAGCCAATATACTACTCATAATATCATTAACTTTCAACTTACAATCTAGAGTTGAATTATTGACACACAGATGTCCCATGATGCAAGCAAGGGTATAACAAAAATATTACCTTTACATACCTCTTTGTGCACCTCAAATCTTGTCCAAAATGGAGACTATGAAGATTATTGCCTTGTGACAATGGTTGGAAACTCCCACCTACTTTGATACCAATTGATGGAGTTGCAAAAAAATGGAGATTACATAGAGAGAGACAGAGAGAGAAAGTTATGTTGTGATGCATCCAATAGCTCTTTGTGAGCAACACCTTATTATCTTACTCCCCAAGAATAAAGAATGAGTGTGTATACATATAGTTAGGGTTAGTGAGTAAGGCTCACCACATTGGCCTCTACCCCAAAAATATTAAAGAGAAGTCTATACAAGAAATTTAAAGCAAGATATTTTGTACTATAGGTGATGCAAGTGTACAAATTTCCAATTATAGAAACATGGGACATGTAAAAACACGGGACTTTTTTGTGGAGCTGGTATTTGAATTTGAAGATGAGCAAGCTACCACACAATATATGATCTTGGACGATGATACCTCACATGGAAGTGAGGCTTTTGTTGACGATTTAGAGTAGGTCTGTGATGAAGTTGCCCTAGTGTGGAGAAAATTAGAGCCAATTAAATTGATTCAATTCCCCTCTGTCTCTATCCTTAAGCTAACTTCAGTAGGACTTGTGCTCTAATTGGCCATATGTTTATTGTATGCACTGCTTGGGATGCTAATGCATCATCAATCAAGTTAGGAGAGTATCTGAGTGAGCTACAACTAGTGGTGGACTTCCATATGAACCTTTTTTGAATTGATGAGTACAAAAGGTTGCACCAATTCCTTCAAATCTAGGCACATTTATGATGAAGAAAGTATTTGGTGAGCCTACTTATGTTTGATCCTAGTGAGAAGGTGTTGAGAAGATGCGTTCTATAAGATATTTGCATGTTTCGGTAGTTGGGGGTGGGATAAATATGATGAAACTTTTTTGCAAAACCCATTTTGATCTTGTAGACATATAAATGATGTCATTTTCTGTGCATTAATTGCAAACAGTTATACAT
The DNA here is from genome assembly GCF_053477565.2 of Lygodium microphyllum. Lineage (NCBI taxonomy): Eukaryota > Viridiplantae > Streptophyta > Polypodiopsida > Schizaeales > Lygodiaceae > Lygodium > Lygodium microphyllum. The sequence goes on along the minus strand of NC_141136.1, from coordinate 90,201,468 downwards.
TCACTATAGGTGTTTAACTATGGATTGATAATCTTGAACCTTTGTAGCATGCAATTACATTAAGTTTTCCAAGCACTTTGGCACTGGTTATGCTATGCTCATGAGATGAATTAATTAATTATAGGGAGAGGCCAATTGATAGGGATTGGATGATGTATGCTTTGGGCCTAAGTAACTGAAGGCCTTCCTTCTTATTTCTAGTATATGCAAGCTTCTAACAAGAGGGATTGGCCCCCATATGTGTTGTTGGTGAAGAGGTAACATGGTCTTCTAGGTCATACACACTAGTCCAGTATTTCCCTAATTCTTTGATAATGACTTTCTTCTATTATGTCAAATGAGATTAGCCCCTATAGGCATGTGAAAGGGGGTTATGAGGAAGATAAAAAATGAAAAAATTTAAAAGCCTTAAAAGGCTAGTGATGAAATAATAGATCAACTACTCAAATGAATATGGAGCTAATTTTGGCATGATTTTGGTTCATAGGTTTGGCATGTTGGACAATTTGAGAGGGTAGAGCTTACGATGGGCCAAGTGAGTAGTGATAAAATCAAATCATTTTTAAAATATCTTGTAGAGATATTGTGAAAGTTGTAGTTTGTACAAGGTTGTAAATAAGATAGTTAGAAGGGACATGAGGTCACATGATGTTGAGTTAGAAAAGACAAGAAATCAACCTTTGAATACATAACTTATTTTGTGCACTATGAGGCAAGCTTAGAAGATTATTTGTTTTGTTAAATGGTTGTATTGTGGTGTATGAAAGACCCTTTTTGTCTAGTTTGAGGCAATATTTAATGATTGCTATGATCAAGATCTTTTGAGGGCATTCAAAGGATGAGAGAGAGAGAGAGAGAGAGAGAGAGAGAGAGAGAGAGAGAGAGAGAGAGAGAGAGAGAGAGAGAGAGAGAGAGAGAGAGAGAGAGAGAGAGAGAGAGAGAGAGAGAGAGAGAGAGAGAGAGAGAGAGAGAGAGAGAGAGAGAGAGAGAGAGAGAACTCTTGGAATTGGAAAGTAGATCCCTAAGAGTTGAGGTAGAGACTAGTAACATGAAGTAAACTGAAAATTCCAATTGTGGCCTTAAATGGTTGAGGCTTAGGACCTTATCAACTTCAAGCACAACCTTAGGCAGAAGTTGTGAAATTAGGGTTTATCACCATTGAGTGAGGAAATAAAGGCTTGGAGAAGCTACTCCATAGTGATTAGATAAAATATTATAGTCTCCTTAGGCCTTTAGTTCTCATTGTTGGTCTATCCCATTAGAGATCAAAGCCGAAGCAAACCCTAGCACTAGATCCCTAAACCCTACCAACACTCCTTAGTATCCTTGATCATGTGTGCTAGTGTGGATTTTCCCTAACCAACCGAGTGCATGCCCTCGTCTTCAACTTTAAATGGTCTAATTTAAAATGTGTAGGTAATTTTGGTATTTTAATCATAACGGGTTATTTTTTATTTAGTATGCTTGCGTTTATTAATGTGTTTATGCGAGAATTATTCACATTTCATTAACCAATCACTTACCCAATATTTTTTACACATTAATTAACTTGTTTCTAAATGCACATTGTCCTTATTTAGGTGAAATGTATATGCACATTGTTTATTGAACTAGACTAAGTAATGGGGACATTACATCCTTCCCCCTCAAAGAAATTGAGAAGTTCTCATCTTGAGAGGAATTGGGCATGCTCATTCATTAAGAATTGCCTCATCGATTCAAATGGCATCCTCTTTATGGTGATTATTCCTTTGTATAAGCTAATTCCTTAGAGATTTCAAGTTCCTATATTTCCACTACTACCATGATAGAGTTGTATCCACCCATAATTAGGTAATCAAACTATAAAGTCCATGCTTATTGACTCCAATTTCAAATATGGAATGTCCAAGGGTTGTAGTTCCCTAGGAATTTTGATCCTTTCAATCTTAACCCTTTGACAAGTTAGACATTGCATTACTTATCACATAATATCTCTGTTTAGTTTGCTAATGATAGCTTTTGCAAATTGGATTAAGAGTCTGGTCACAACATGGATGTCTAGCAGTTGGGATCTCATGAGTCCCTCATAATATTTTTGCAATTTTCTCTTCTCCTTTTGGAACACTAAGGAAAACTTGGTATGAGATTTAGCTTCAAATTTGGGTCCTTGAGGAGAACCTTATGAGATTTTGCTAAAGACTATGTCACACATTCCAAACAAAGGGCACTCAAGTCTTGATTAGCGATGCTTTCTATTATGGCATCTTCAAGTATAGCCATTTTGGTACTTTGGTTGGGATGATAGTGGCCTTATTGTGAGTGAATAGGTCATGGAACACCTATGTTGCGACTCAAAGCTCTTCATCTATAATGGCCTTCAATAGCACTCCATTATTTATGACCATGATGTCATTCGACCTTTGTGCAACCTATTGTGTTTTTTGTGTCCTATTATATTTTCTTGTTTTAGCTTTTATTCCAAGAGTTTCTTCTATTGATTGTGGGCGAAGCTCAATAATTATTTTCCTATCCACAAATTGATCACCTTATTTATAGTATAAAAGAGCTTACTAGATTTAGTGTCTAGATGGTAATTTTTTATGAGAGCTAAACATGCCATAAAGTAAGCATCAGTATCCATAGCTTGAATATAGTCAACTTAGCCACATTTGGCTATCAATTCTCAAGTGGTCTGGTATGTATTGACCAAGCCTTTTGGATTAGTTAGGAGCTAGAAATGTAGCAGTTGTACTCCTCACATACTTGCATGTAGATCAAAATCCAGTCTTTGTTATATGGTGAATACAATCTTGTCCCCGTTGATGGCGTCTCTAATTGGTAGGGTGGAGAATAGTAACATTGTAGGGACAAGGGCTTGCTTGGCTATCATCTACAAAAAAGAATTAACACTCATAAGAATTATCCATAAATAATAAAGTATACTTTACTTGCTACTTTTGAATTGATTAACATTTTTACCACAAAAAAGAAATGTGGATTGGTATGAGCCTCCTTAATGGTTAGTTCCAAGAATAGCTTGAAGATCTCCCCCTACAAAAAAGAATAGAAGCTTCTATGCTTGTGGACTTGGGTTCAGTGTGTGCAGAGTTTTTCAATCATTTTCTCTCAATGGTCTTAGTTTTATCAATATTTACATCAATAATGGTTTATTTATTTACAAAAAGAGCTTTAAGGATCCACTAGCCATAAAAATGTGGGTTACATGAATGCAAGCTCAGCAAGGGTGTCCAAGTCAATTGGTTGAATCATAAGGATACACAAATAGAACTGAGGTTACTGAGCAATGAGGGTCCATGAAAACGAGTGTTAATGTGAAGCTCCTATTTAGTTAGGAACTTATATAACTATGGGTGATGGAGTAACTCTTTGGGTGCATTGAATTTGTGGGCCATGAGGACTCCATGAGGATAGATCATAAGGATGTTGAATTGTGGTAGGTGGAGTTATTTCTTAGAAAAATATGACATTGATTACTCCAAGGTAAAAAGGTGGTTGCCTTTTGTGGCCATTTTGAGGCATTGTTGGTACCAACTATGTGCAAAGCAATTGCAGTAGGTCAGTTGTGGTTTAAGTTCCTCTATCTTGGAGGGGTCATGAATCCTTGTAGCTATTATGTGGTGTTAACCCTCAAACGAACAAGGTGGAAAATATAGAAAATCTAAATCAAAATACAAGGCCAAGGAAAAAGTGAAACGGAAGACGAAGTTGTGCCAAGAAGAAACTAGAAATACAAGAAGTGTAGAAAAGTCCAAAAATAAGGAGAAATGTGCACATGGAAAAAGTGCATGCCAACACTTTTGTAAAATAGTGCAAGGTGCACCTTGATTTATTTTAAGAGTGCCGGGTGCAAATTGTAAAAGTAGATGGGCAGTAGGAAGGAAGCTAAGAAGATAGGAGGACATGTAAAAAAGGGGATAAGGGGATGATAGCCCAAAAGGAATTTAGGGTTTTGTATATAAAATTGAAAAGTCAATGAGAAGCTCATTCTTGTGTGTGACCAAAAGTAGCACTCTTCTTCTTATTCTTCTTCTTGTTCTTGCTTGCTTGAGCTTGTGCTTAAGAGAGAGAGTGTGAGAGTGTGAGGGAGTGAGTGTATGAGGGTGAGGGACCGTGGTGGAGAAGCTCTCCATCTTCTCCTCTCTTCTTCTCTTCTCTTCTCTTCTCTTGTCTTGCTCGCGGAAATGGAGCTTGGAGCGTGGAGTTTGAGGATGGAGCTTGCTCTTGAAGCTTGCACTTGGATCGTGGAGCTAGCAAAGTGCTTGGGAGAGGAGGTAACTCAATCGGGTGTGGAGGTAAGCTCACTACACCCATAGAGATGGATAGCCCGTCGACTATGTGAGAGGTAGCCATTAGTGCTCAGCTTGAAACTCTTGAAGCAATAAGCGGTTCGTGGGTCTTGGCAGTTGATCACCTCCACATTTTGGTTCCATTGCTGGGACCAATGGATTCAAGCCTTGAGCGCTTGTGCGCTTCGAATCGAGCATTGAAGTAGGGTTTTCCCCAAACCGTTCCTTGAGGTAGATAGGTAGGAAGTGGGAACACCATATTAGAGATTTTGGGAATTTTCCAAGTTTCACTTTTAATTAATGTCTTACTTTTGTGAATGAAAGAGAGCACTATGTTTATGTTTATCTTTAAAGGGCACTTTGTATGTTACAAATATGAGATCACACATCTTGATATCTATGGTAAATGCATAGGTTCTGGCAATGATAAGTGTTTCTATTAAATCACGTAAGAGGCCAATAATCTCCAAGCTTAATGTAGGAATACAAAGGTTTGAAGGAGTATAGAGAGAATTTAGAATACAAGAGCCTTAAATATTATATGAAAATATGTTATCATGCCCAAAATTTATAATGCTATGGATTTGAAGCTATTATAATATGAGTTTTTTCTTTTAGATATAGCATAATTTAAAGTGACATGTATAAGTTTCATGAGCTAGGACCTTAAAAGAGTCACCACTAACTAGGTGTGGTTTAATAACTTGATCTAATACCATATAGTAACAAGTTTGGATAACCTATGATGTGATGGTTCTTTTTTTGCATAAACCAATAGACACAAGTATGTTAAATAATTGCTCACCCCATTTGCACTTTTTGTATGTATATGTATGATATATAAATGTCTTTTGTTCAAAATTTCTATCTATCTTGACAATATATGGACAAGATGGATATTGGCTTTGGGACCAAAATCAACTAGCTTCACAGTTTGACTAGCTAAATCCATAGATATGATCTCGAAGTGCTCAACGATTATAAAGCCTTGAATCTCTCAGTTCGTCAGATTTTTTGCCATTTCGGTAAGAAATGTGTTGCATTTCGGCCCATTCGAGTGCTCGATTCTTTGCCGAGTCCTAGAATAGACCCTTGACCACTTGTCTTTGGTCTGTTCAACCTAGCCGACTTGGCCTTGCTCACTCAGACACACAGTCACTTGGCCCGATGGAGCTGCACATTTGGACACACTAGGTACTCGACGGCCCACCCAATTCAGCCTCGGCCTACTCGGCTTGGCCCAACCCTATTCGGCCACTCGACCCTTGGACACAACATCCACTTGGCCCATGGCCATTCGGCCCACCAACCATTTGGACCATTCCAATTCGGCCCAGTTCCACTCGACCTGCAGCCATTTGGCCCTTCCAAGTTATACACTCGGCCTCTGCAATTCAGTCATGTTGGGACGAATTTGATTTTTCCCAAAATTTTTAAATTTTGGATCAGACCCACCTAGACCCTAGCCGTACGAACCTCCAAAGGCCATATAGACACTTGAAACACCTTTCTGTGCAAGGAATAAAAGAATCAACAAGATGCAGATCTAGAGGTGGTGCTAGTCGAGATCCAGCCCATTAGCGGCATCAAGCAGAGTCGTAGAACCCCAAACAAATCTTTGACCGAGTGGGAGGTGCAACGAAAACCTTATAAATCAGCGAGGACAACTAGAAACCACGATGTCGAAGGGGTTTTTGTCGAAAGGTCGAATCCATCAGGGATTAGAGTTAACAGCTCCTTCTCTGCTGCTCGGAACCCAAATCTGATGGCTCAGTTGGCTTCGAAAGGGGGGTAAAACCCTAGGACACTTGATCACGGATCTCCCAGATCACTTCTTCTTCCTCTTCCAGTTCAAATTGCAGTTTTCAACCTGTTACAGTAGCGATCACGATGCATGCAATTTTGTCAATTTGTCTTTTTAATGAAAAATCCCTTAACTGGCTGAAAAAGTAACTTGCTTTTTGCATGCCATCCTAATCTAGAAGCTTTTGTGACTTTTTTAAATTTTAACAATAAATAATATAAAAAATAGACTAAAATTATTCAAAAATCTAGTATTTTTGGATAATCCATGCAACTCACACTAGTACTAATGATTCAGATCACATTAACTCTCTAGATCAATAAAGAAGTCAGATGATGATGCATTCCATGCTTTTTCACATTGTGTCCGTATAGCATCACGACATTCACCCCCTCTAAATATGCACATCCTTCGATATGTCCAAAATCCTAGTTGTCACTGGATTCTGAGTCCTCCTCATCCTCTGTAACCATATCCTTTGCTTCTTCATCTTCCATATCTTCCTGGCTACCCCCTATATCATGGCCACCATTTTCTTCCAATTCTGGCAACTCATAGGTAGTAGATTCCCGCCTCTTGAATAATTTGATTCTTTTCCTTGCTATCAAAAGTTTTATGGTTGTCCCATCCAACTCATTTAATGTATAAATAGCATTATCAAATACCTGTCTTACCACATAGGGTGCAAACAATCTTTTGGAAACTTTACGTATGGCACTATGTTGGTTGCCTAAACTGTTATCATAAACCAATACCCAATCCCCATCTTGTATGGTTCTTGGTCTCAGTCTATGTCGTTTCTTGTTCTATATCCTTGTTGCCCTTAATTTTGCAATTGCTATCTCTATGTCTTCTGACTTTCTTTCCAACTATCTAATGCGTAAGGCCAATAACTCCTCTCGATTCAACAACTCCTCCTTCCAAGGTAGCACACTCCATGTGACTGTCTCTTCTATTGGCATGATAGGTTTTTGACTATAGATCAATTCTACAGGCATATATCCTATAATGACATTATGAGTTGTTCTGTCAGCCCACAAAGCATAAGGGAGCAATCGTGGCCACTCTTTTACCTTCTCTCCACATGCTTTTGCCAATGCCTTCACAATAGGTGGATGACCTCTTTCACTTTTTCCATTTCCTTCATGGTTATAGGCTGAAATTAAAGCAAGCTTTATTCCCAACCGTGCAAAGAAATCATGAGCTTCATGTGCATCCAACTCACCCCTATCTGCTGTAATTTTTCCCACATAGCCATACCTACAAAAGATCTCTTCTAAGAGAAAAGTACACACAACATTTGTTGTCTTAGTACGTAAAGCTCTCCCTTCCACTTGATTAGTCAAGTCTTCACGAGCAAGCCCGAGATACCTCATTTGCCAAAGACCTATAGGCATTGTGACCAAATCCACCACCTGCTTAAAATGAAGGGACAATGGATATGTGGGCTGGAATCCATTCCGATGTCTCACAGATGAATACATTTGGCATGTCGTACATGTTTCCACAAAGTGAGCAACATCCTTATACATACCTTGCAACCAATATCTTTCTTCGATCTTTGCAAAAGTACCCCAAACACCTCTATAACCAACCCATAAGCTTTCATGATATTCTTGCATAACATTTATTTGTGAAGCTTTGTCACCCAAAACTCGCAATGGCTTACCCTGTTTCTTTTTAGCATGTTTCCATAAGTATCATCTTTTAAGAAAAACCCATAGGCTTTCCTCTCAATATTTTTAAACCCCTCATTTGACCATTCATCTCTCTTTGTTAATGTACTAAGGTATTGACCAATTCTTAGCCACTTTCTTGCATATTTGTCTTCCAAAACCACATCTACACAAGATGCAAAACATCTGAAGTGTCTTCTCTTTGTTGTCCAAGCTTCTGTTAATGCTGTAGCAACACCTTGCATTGCTAAATTCACTCTTGCAACATCATTTTTAGCCACAAGAAAGTCATCTTCTTCTTCATCCTCAACCATCATCCCATCTTCATTCTCATAGCGTGCTCGAGATAACATGTCTGCCACCACTAGGTTATCTCTTCCTGCAATATGCTGAAATTCAGGATTCAAAGATTTGATGTTTGCAATCCATTGGAGCATAGCAATGTTCGGGGTAGCACAACTAGTGATCATACCCAATACCGGCAAACAATCGGTCTCAATGACTACATGAGCACCCATAAAATACTCCTTATCACATTTAAGGGTTGTCACAATTCCCCATGATTCTCTTTTAACCTATGGATACCTTCTCTGTTGTTCAGTGAATTTAGCACAAAAGCGTATTGCATATCTTTGCCCTTCCTCATCATCTTGCCCAAGTTCCCATCCAATCCTGATTGGGCTTGTATCCATAGTAATAATGATAGGCTTTCCATGTGAATAATTAGCCTTTCTCAATGTAGGAGTTAATTTTAAGAGTTGCTTCAATTTCTTCATTGCTTTCTGATGCTTCCTTTCCCAATGAAATCTCTAACCTCTCCTCAAAAGTTGATATAGAGCATCAAATACATGTGCAAAGTGAGGAATCCATATAAAATAGAACACACATGCTCCCAAGAATCTATGCACCTCTGATACATTCGTGCATACATCTTACATTCTATCAATCCCATCTATTTTTGCTAGTGATGGTCTTTGCCCATAGGGCCCACACATATGCCCAACAATCAAAACCTCTTCAAATCCAAAGACAGAATTTTGTCCAGAAAGAGCTAAATGCACCTTTTCTAGACGTAGCTTAGTGATGTTGAAGATAGCACTGTCAGTGGAAGAAGATGCCATACTACAGTCCAAAATAGTGTAGACAATTCAAAAGTGTTGATGCTGTAAACAGCCAAAATACCACCAAAACCAAGGAAAAATGACCACAAACTGATAGCTATAGATATTGTCCCCCTCCAGGCACTCCAAAAAAATGTATTCATTCATCTTCTTTAGGGTTTCATGCTGGTTACAGGTCTATAGGTCTGAGAAGAAGAAGGGGGCAGCACCATCGTATCTTGCTGGCTCCATATCTTGATATAAACCTCTTGTGGTGGCTACTTGAGGCTTGTCGTTTGCCTTCTTTGGCACCCCTTGAGCTTCCTACCACCTTGACCAACCAAAAAATGTGAGCAGAAACCTAGGCAAATCAGTGTGAATTTGCGCCAGTTCATGGTAGCCCGCCATCCCACTCTCATTGGCAGCCTCATTTAGGCACTATACACTTGGTTTATGCCTGGCATGTGATCCCGAGCCGTGGCATTGAGCATTGATGTGATGTAATTTAAGTTTGGGGTTATTATACACAATTCACAAGCATCCCAGAGTAGTGCTACATTAGCATTTTATGTCTGGACCACTTTGGCATTGAATATTTTGCATAGTCCACAAGCAGCCCAAAATAGGGCAGCCCTCTGTCATCATATTTTATGCTTATGCTACACGGTCATTTGATGCTCGATTATGCCCGGTTGCTGCCTATACATATGGGAAAGTATGCCTATGGTTTTGAGCTTGGATTGAGCCACTTTTTACTCAGTTTTGGACATCTATTTGTTGCTGGAATATTCAGAGTTGAAGCTCATTTGCTTATATTTGGATATGCCTATTGGATTTAGGCTTTGTCTTGGATATATGCATTGATGTAGTGACTCTCGGGGATTGACATAGAACTTGGATTTGCTGTTGGATCATTGGTTGAGCTTGAGCTCACTTTGCATAGCATTTGGATCTTCATCTTTGATGTAATTATGGCATGCACTTTGTTTATGTCTGACCGCTCTTGACATGCTAATTGGCTTATGCCATCTCTATACATGCTAGTTACATTGTCTTGGAGTTGACTACTACTACGGCTTAGTTGGGCTTGACATTTGATTGCCCGGAGCTTACTTTGGCTATTTCTTGGCTTGCCAGAGTTACAGTTTGGATGTACTTGATGTCTATGGATGCTACGGAGCCTATATGCTCGGGATGTCTCATTAATGCTTGATATTGGACACTTGTCACTAGTGCATTCTTACATGCATTGTTTGAGCTTTCTTGCTTGACATTTACGGCTTTTGTGCTAGTGGGAGCATCTTGATATGCTTGATAGACATAGAGCACGTGGGTTATGCTACTGGAGCATTCGAACACTTGAGATTGGGATCTTCACTTGGATGTTGCATGGTTGATATGTCGTGGTCCTCATAGATGTACTTGGACTAATTTGGGATTTGCACTCCCTGAGCATACACCTTTTTGTATCAGGTCTTGCCAGTGTTGTGTACACTTTATCCTATTACATAGGGGTGTACTGACTTACTGACAAATTCATTTGACATGCTTGGGTGTTTGCTCGATGTCTGTATGACTGTCACTTGCTAATTTATGACTGCTTGATGCCGTTGACAGTTAGTGGTTGACTTGGTACATTTTTTTAACCTATAGTTTGCTCTCATTGTACCTGGTTGTAATTTATTACAACAAGCAACTATGCATGGACTGTGATGTATTTTTCAACGTGCGAGTGGCCACTATCACAGAGATTGATGATGAGGATGAGGAAGCAGTAGAAATCGCCTACCTTAGCATAACAATCACTGCCCAGCAAACACACACCTTCAATGCATTGATCGATGAGGGAATTGACTTTAATGTCCTGACTCACGAGCATTGGACCCAAATTGGCAAACTACCATTATAGTCCACTAATGCCAAATGCCGATCATATGCACTCTTGGAAAAGTGCAAAATAGCAATCTCTATTGAGTTTGAGAGCATACCAATGATCTTTTATGTGCTGCCAAACACTAAATATATAAGTACTGAATTGGTATTAGGATGCACATTTAAAAAGCAAGCTCATTGTAATGTCGACTACTACGAGTCCCACCGCATTCACCTCACCATAGGCAATGTGCGTATAGTCACCACTTTCAGCAAGGGCTACATGACTCCTCCCAAGTCTTCAAAGCCACCAATAGAGAAACCCACCATCAAGTCTAAGGAGGGGGTTGTGACCTGTCAAAACTCGCCAAACCTCACGCAACTAGCAAATCACTAAAGTCAAAGATAAGGTCTACAAACCAAGGCTTCAATGGATGTCTAAACGTCAAAACCCACCACCTAGGAACACAACCCCCAGCCCCACAAGGCTAAGAACCCACACTCAAAACCTAGGAGGCCAAGATGAAACCATAGACAACGTAGAGTCAAGGCGTTGTCATGATGCTACGCAGACACAGTATGGAATGCATCATCATTCGACTTATTTATTGATCTAGAGAGTCAATGTGATCTGAGTCATTAGTACTAGTGTGAGTCGCATGGATTATCCAAAAATACTAGATTTTTGGATAATTTTAGTCTATTTTTGATATTATTTATTGTAAAAAATCCAAAAAAGTTAAAAAATCTTCTAGATTAGGATGGCATGCAAAAAGCTAGTTGCTTTTTCAGCCAATTATGGGATTTTCATAAGAAGGATAGATTGACGAAATTGCGCGCATCACGATCGATATAAACAAACTGAAAACTGCACTTTGAATTGAAAGAAAGAGTGATTTGGGAGATCCGTGATCAGGTATCCTGTGGTTTTACCCCCCATTCGGAGGGAGCCAACGGAGCCATCCGATTTGGGTTTTGAGCAGCAGAGAAGGAGATGTAATTTTGATGCAAGTTTTGTTCTACAAAGAACCTCCAAGAGATCTAATGCCTAGAGATTGCTTATGAGTAGTGCAAGGATTCCAGGTTCTTTTAATACATATTGATTCAGCTCATTATGCTTTGTCTTTGTCATGTTTACCTCTTGTCTATTCTCTTTCTTCTCTTCCATCTTCTATCTCTGATCCTCGGTGGATTTGACCTTTCGACAAAAAAACCCTCCAACATTGGTGAACTCGATGTGAAAGGTCGTTAGAAGAAGGAAAGACAAGATGGGGAATCTTCAAATACAATCTCCAGTGATGTTTTGCAACAGTTGGTGCAAAATATGAATATGCTTATGCAGGTACAACAACAACAACAAAGTGATGCAAGCTTCTGTTGAAACAAAAAGTGTTGTGATGAATGCTTTGTAAGTAGTTGAGCGTGAGGTGAAGTTATTCAATGGCAGAAATGTATTTGCATATGTACATACCTATGCTCAGAAGATGGAATTCTTTGGTGTTGCTCAACCTGCATGGAGCCGGTATTTTGTAGATGTTACTGTTCATGAACTAAAAGCACGGATTACTGAATTATACTTGTAGGATACTGACTGGATAGCCTTCAAGAAGACACTCAAGGAAGAATTTTACATTGAGGACACTAGTTTGATTATATGCAAGACTTTTTAGGAGTGGGTTTTACAACCTAATAAGGGTCTTGTGGCTACAAAATTGTTAAGAGAATTTGAAAGTCAATTTGAGCAGTTGGATCTTGCAAAACATCAAGCTCTTGCAAGCCAGGAAATTGAATTGTTTCTACAGGCAGTTGTTTGATCTTGAGCTTCAAGAGAAGCTTGATGATTTGCTAGAGAATCAGACTACATAGACAGGTTTGAAAACAGAGTGGAGACATGTTAAGGAAGCTGTTACTACACTTGTGAAGAAGCATAGAAGAAGAGAAAGATTGCATGTCTCTAGCTTGCCCACTATTATGGGCAAGATAGTTGATGTATCCAGTAAGCTACCAACTTCTGTGGCTAACCCTATGGTTGTACCTGCTATTGTTCCCTTTACTAGGAAAGATATCTTAGATGAATTGGTCAAAGGCATGCGGGATATTCAATTGAAGGTTGCAAAATTGGATGAAAAAGAACAAGAGGAAAGGGGACGGTCAGTAGCCTCTAAGCCAAGAAAAAGATGTATGTGGTGTGACAGTTTGCAGCATGAGAGAAAGGATTGTGCTGCTTATCAGGAGGCCTTGGCATGACAGCTCATCTTTTGGAAAGATGGCAAGATCCATGCACAAGAAACTGGATTGCTTCTTGCTTTGAATTTTGGAAAGGGAGGTGTGTAGAAGTTGTTGGAAGACTTGGTAGTTCGAAATGCTTATGCAATGGTATATACTTCCACTTTTGGTCTACAGTTGGATAGAATGCATGGCCAAGTGATGGTTGGTCCAAAGGCTGAAATATGGACACATGCTTTACATGCAGCTAAAAAGAGAAAGGTTATTGATTGTGAAATGTCTCATGTAGGGCAAGACATTCGTGACATAACTAGTTGGGAATCACCAGTAGATGCATATTCAATGTATGCATATTTAGCAAAGGTATAAAACACGGATGTACTTGTGGAAGAAAAACAAAAAAGAGATGAAGATAATGTAGGGACATCTAAAGTAATGACAAGAAGAAGTGTGGATCAGTCTAAAGCTACAAATCAACCACCTCCTAAGCATGTTATGGAAGAGGTCAGTTAGGAGCAAAAGTAGGATAACAAAAAAGAGGGAAAAAAGAAGGGCAAGTAGCCAAGATATAAGTTGCAATCTGACATTGAGATAGCCACATATCTTAAGAAGGTTCTTGAAGAATGGATCTTAAACAGTCAGGTGGAATCCGCCTTGGGAGAGGTGCTTGGCACCACCAAGCGAGAATTTCATGATGAGATCGACATAATTAAGAGGAAGTGTCAATTTCTTGGTGATACCACTAATGCATTACTGCAATTTGAAGAGGAAACTGGATTGTTGGGTATTCGGGCTGAATATGAGCATGAAGTAAGTACTGGATTATCTATGCAAGATGCTACTAATCAGTGGACATCATGTGGAAAAGAGAAGAAAGGGGATGAAAATGCATTGTCTTGTAGCAATATGCATGGTGGAGTAAGGCAAATGCAACAATATGGGGAAGAGACTATAGGATTTATTCCTCGAAGTCACTACACAAGAAATCATTGGGCTAGGGCTACCACTGAAATGGTAGTGAAAATAGGGAAACGTGAAGCTCCTTGGGTTGCTTTACTTGACCGTGGGTCTGAGATAAATGTCATTGAGTGTGGATTGTATGAAAATGGTGCATGGCCTCTAGATACTGATCATGGTTGGCGTATGGGGGCTGCAAATAATTCTTCGGGAGAGCTTTATGATGCATGTCCTAATGTAAAAGTGACAATTGGTGATGTACAAGAAGAGCGACACTTCTTTGTGCAAGATAATTCCTCATATGGAATGATTTTGGGGCATCCCTATATTGCAAGAGTGCATATGGAAACAAAGGTGCTTGATGATGGTTTCGCTTATGCAAGAGTTAGAAGCAATGATGGGAGGAAAGTAGTCCAATTTCTTACTATTTGTGTTAATCATCCTAGAAATTGAGATACACTTCGAGAGTCTCCTTTGGCTCCAAATGCAAGGGAATTTAAAGACCTAGGTTTTCATTAAGCACTGTTGTAATCCGGGGATATAGTAGTGCTGTTCAAAGGATGTGCTCACCTCTTAATGAAATGAAGCATGTATTTCCTTTTGGTTATTCACAGTTTACAACAAACAGTTCATGTTGGTTTAAGCCTATGGAAGCTATGTGCAAGGCTGAACACATATCTATGAAATGGGCTACTAAGGAACTGAGAGCATTGGGGTTGTTAACTAAAAATGATGGCATTTCAAGCATCTTTTATGGGATGAATATTAATGACACTATGGCTGAAATTTCAGCAATTATACATGCAAAAAATGAGGCTGAAAATAGAGTGTTGTCAGTATGTTCTTTGGATATGTATGATGTTATAGCATTGTTTTCTCAGCAGGATGGATTACAATGGGCTAAAGCACTTGTGGAGACAAAGTATAAGATAGTTGACAAAAATGTGAAACCAATTGCTTTGCCACTTCCACCAGAGAGTGAGGGTATGTATGAAAAAGTGTCAAGGCAGCCAAGCTTACAGGATCCTAAGATATAGGTCATCAGTTTACATCTAAAACATTACACGAATTGAAAGTTGGTGCAGAAGGGTTTCTTTTGCCTGCTGAAAGAGACTATTTTATGCGGATGTTGGCTAGGCATGGAAAGGTATTTGCATTTCAGCCAAGTGAAACAGGTTGTGTGGATCCAAATGTTGTCTCTCCTATGGTCATATTTATTGTGCCACATGTACCATGGAACTTGAGGCCTATTCCAGTGCCTAAAGCTTACTTGCCAAAGCTGATGGATTTGCTAAATGAAAAGATTTGCATGAAGTACTTGGAGCCTTCTTCAGCCTCGTACTCAAATCATTGGTTTACTGTGCCCAAAAAGAATGGGGCTTTGAGAGTTTTTCAAGACATGCAACCGGTCAATAAAGTGACCATAAGAAATGTGGGTGCAGGTCGTGTGATTGATGAATTTGCAGAGGCTTTTGCAGGTAGAGTGATCTATTCTTTGGGTGATCTTTACTTGGGTTATGATCAGTTTTAGCTTGCAATTGAAAGTAGGGATATCACAACCATGAAGACTCCCTTGGGGTTAGTATGGATGTGTACTCTCCCACAGGGTGCAACAAACTTAGTGGCACACATGACAAATGCTATGAATACTGCACTCATGGATTTTATACCACAATTGACAATGCCCTTCTTGGATGATGTTCCAATTAAAGGGTGTGCAGTGTATGAAAATAATGAAGAGATGGATGCTCATGGATGCAGACAGTCTATTGCAGACCATATTGTGGATTGTGAGAGGAATTTGACACGTCTAGAATAAGTGCATTTAACTCTTTCTGGACAAAATTATGTCTTTGGACTTGAAGAGGTTTTGATTGTTGGTCATATATGTGGGTCTTATGGGCGAAGACCATCACCCTCAAACCTCAAAAGCACCACTACTAGCCACAACCTAGCCTATTGATGAACAAGAGGCCAAGCCACAACCGCCGCAGAAGCAACTAGAGCTGCAACAATCAACTACTGAGCTCTAGCCACTTGCAAGCCTTAGACCCTCTTTATGAGTGGAGATCAATTCTAACCTTAGCCATGGACTTTGCCAAAGAACACGGGGGATGACTTGGTTGCTTGCGTTACATGCTTAGATGCCACTTTCTGGTCACTTGCTAAAAGTTATGTCCACTTGGACGTAGAACTTTTGGAAGAGCCTTTCGCAACGGAGATGCGTATGCTACCTTGCTCATGGGAAGAGTCCGATTTGCATTAAGGCTAGTGATGTAGCTGAGGAGTTAATCACCACCGAGATTTCCCACTAGCAAGCACAAAAACGACGCCTCATCACATCATACAACAAGCGCACTACATACGCCACACTAACAAAGAAATCAAAGAATTGAAGCAACTTGCTGACAAGGACTCTTCTTTCTTGAGGAAATGGTACGCTCTCCACCTTCAATGGGAATTTGAGGCCTGTCAAACCATGACGAATGCTGAACAAAGACGTGCTATCAAAACCTTGGAGTATGACCCTAGTTACGTAGCTCCTATCTCCTATAGGGTGTTGACCACCATCTGTAATCGACCTCTAGAAGAGCACCTCCTGACCCACTTGTATCTAGATCAAATTATGACCGAGGAGGAGTTACACATCGCCAGTCGTGTAAACTCCAATTACTTCCTCACGCATGTTCTCACCTACATCACTCAAGTTGGCATTCGTCCTTTTGACATGAACCACTATGCTCAATTAGAATACAATCCAAAGTTCTATACTTGGCTCATGCAAAAGTAAAAGCCCCAAAACACAAGCACTAAAGGCCCTTGACCTTTTGACCTCAAAATCTTAGGAAGGATTTTTCACATTCGTCAGCGAGGGGGGAGGCAGAAAGGTGGAATTGAAGTAAGGTAAAGTAAGGTGAAATCAACATGTAGATTGAAGAGGTGACGTCAAACATGTAAGGGGAAATGAAACATGCGAGGAAAAAATAAAGTCTCAATCAATGCCGAAATAGATGAAAATCAACTCATGATTAAGAAAGAATGTTATAAAATTTTGGAAAATGAATAAGAACTGCTCGAAATTATCTTTTTATACTTAAGCATGTCTTCTTTTCATAAAAGCATGATCAACTTTTGTTTATCTTCCAGCAAGGAAGTGTCTTAAAAACACTAATGGTGAACCATAGTTGTGTGGCAGGAGTTGAAGATGGTAGTACAACAGGATTGTGCCCACCGTCTTCCATTCATGGACGAGGAAAGAGCAAAGTATGGTCTCTTCCTCAAAAATGGCGCTTACAACCAACTGAAGCTCCAAAGCATCCATAACATCGCAAAGGTGGTGGCTAAGAAGGAGACTGCCAAAAGGGTCATGGAGAAATGGAACCTGGCCAAGTACATCAAGAATTTTGAGACCATGCCAAGTGTGTGGACTTCTTGAGGACCTACAACCCTGATAGAGAATGTGGGATGGTGACTGTGGGGAGGGGAGAAGGAGCAAAGAAAATTCAAATTCAGCTCAGTAAGACCTTGGTGGAGAAGATGTTGGGTCTGGAACCCAAGGTGGAAAGGAGACAGAGGAGGGATGTATACGCCATGCTGAACATGAGGAAGGAGAAAGTCCTAACAAAGGAAGAAATAAGCATTCAACTCCCTTGTGCACATAATTAGTGTGTCCATGCTAGAGAGCTTGGCAACTCACATGCTGGATGAAATAGACTGGAATGGCTACGTGCGGAAAACCATTAGTCAATCCACTAAGGCACTAGCCCTAGGTAGCAAGTCCCACGGGTGGGGAATCCCCGACATCAAAGGGAGCGGAGAGGAAGAGACCATCATCCAAAGCCTCGTTCATCGGATATGGGGGAATCTTAACCGCCCTCATCCCCATGAAGCAGTAAAGGAGACACAGAATGCAGAAGGAGTGATGAAATGCCTAGAAGGTCATCTCCCTAACAAGAATGAGAATGGTCAAGTGAAAGAACAGTTAGTGATGAGAAGGGAGCACCAGGAGGCTAGCCCAACAAAACAAAACCAAAAATGCCCAAGAAAAAGATGATACAGGAGAGGCAGGAAGAGAGAATGGCAAAAAAGGAGAAGGAAGAGCTAATAAAAGTGCAAACAAAGTCCAAGAAAGCCGAAGAAGAGAGAACAAACAAACAGAAGGCTGAATTGCAGAAAATAATAGAAGAATCAAAAAGGGCAGAGGAGGAACAACGAAAGGAGGCAAAAGAAGAAGATGAAGAGGCTAGAAGAAAAGAAGAGGACTTGGCACAAGCTATGCACATGTCCATTGAGCAGTAGTGCAAGTACGAGGAGTTGGCAACAATGAGCTCGCCAAGGCAGGACAAGCCAGGAACCATGTCACAAAACAAGCATCTAGAGCTAGATCGCTATGGTGGACGTAAATCATAGAACTGAAACATGATAAAAAGAAGAGATTGTAACTCAAGTGAATTAGGTTCCAAGATAGATTAGCTTGGACTCATAAATACAATCTTGAGTGATTCAAACTGAAAGTACCATTCTATTGAAATATGAGCCAAGTACATGCTTATATAGCTTTTGGTTTATTCCACTCTCCTCACTGTACTTATGGGATTTTGTCATCTCTTCCTAGATCATACATCATATGTCTATCTTCCAGCCTCTTTTGGGCACACATATCAAGCATCATTTGCTATTCTCAACACCCCCCTCAAATGATGAGTTCCTATATTGGCATTTGCCCCCCCTACATGCAGACATGGACCAGGAGACTAGCTCTTTGGAAGCCTTAGTTAGGTCAAGCTTGAAAATTTACATTTTGGCAAGGGTTTTTACATCCACTATGGGAAGTAGATCCACTCAGGGAATTCAAAATCCTCAATGGGAAATTTTTGCAAAATATTTTGTTAATTTGTAGCAATAGAGTATTTTATCTTTTTCATTTCCTTCATGCTTCTTTGGCATTCTTTGATCTTCTCGGTCTTCTTGGTTTTCTGTTTGAGTCTTCGATCTTTGTTGGTTTTGATCTTATGCTCTTCATATTTGACTTGTTCTTCATTATCTTGTGCTCTAGTCTTCTTTATGAGGTTCTTTTGGTCTTCTTTCTTAGTGAGTTTGAGATGGATGCAAATAGGTACATTGTTGTGACTTGAAATGACTTGTTGAACCATTACATTAATCTTGGGAAACATAAATTTTTGTATTCCATGCGGCTTTGCAAGACAGATACATTTCTCTTTGCATAGCTTTAGATGGACTCTCTCTACCTCTGTCTCTCTATTGGATAGGGCTAATTGAGTTTTCGGTACATTGATGGTCATAACCCCATTCTCCATGTGGGGACTCATCTCCTCGTGCTTGGCATTGTCACACTCACTTGAAAGGCTTAAGACATTAAACTCAATCCAAGCCTTCACAGTTTTGAAGCTTTTGAAAAAAAATATCAGGGGTGAACTTTTGTGCCGCACCCAAGTTGCCCTTCATTTTCATTTTGCCTTTGATAAATGCCATCTGCCTACTCATTTTTTCGGTGGCCATAGAAATAAAGTCATCATTGACGAAGGAGATAGGAGCATCAGACCTGCCATCATATGTACCCTTATAAAATTTTCCATTCTTTAGATCAAGGACAAAAGTCTCCTCATATTTTCCCAACTTGTGAGGTACGATATCGATTTGATAGATGAAGCCGACCTTGGACAATAGCTCCTTGCCTACATCTGTGGCAACATGCTTGCTCATTTGCTGGAGGAGAGCGGCCGATTTGAGCTTGGAGTCAATCTTAGAAGTCATGTCCAGATTCTTCTTCTTCTTAGAAGCCTCAGCACTTGCATACTTCTTTTCTCCATCTTCCTTTGTCTCAACTTCTCTCTCTGTTCGACAGCCTCCTTCCACACAGTAGCAGACTTTCTTGGCCATGCCTTCACCTGGGAAAGCAGCGTGCTGCCTACCTCCTGGCCTCTAGTGCTTCCTTTGCCCCAAACCAGAAGTTATTTCGCATCTTTGCTACGTCCTTGCTACATGCGGAGTATTGGAGGAGCTGGTTGAGGGATCTGATTCCATGGGAAGCTCTAACATGCCTTCTTTCCCTTCTAGCTCTTTCCTTTTAATGCCTGCAATAGACTCCTTTTTCTTGCCAAGAGTGTTGTCTGTTGCAGTATTCCTGCCTCTTCTATAAAGGTTTTGTAGCTCCTTGGTTTCTTGACCTAATCACTCAATCCCGGTTAGCGGTTTCTTGGCCTTTGCATGGGTTCCCTTCTTACCATGTTGTTGCAAGGTCTTCTGGACAGGCTTTGGTGCATTTTTGCCCTTCTGAGTAGGTTTGAAATCTATCTTCATACCTTGATGACATATGAGCCATAGTTGAATCTAAACATCATTTTATTCTAGATTCTTTAAATCCACATTAGATGCTCAACCTTGAGCCAAATTGGTTTGCATGGAAGATAGCCAGAGATAGCTAGTCCAAATCAACTAAGCTTATGGCAAGCCTCAATGTCAAGTTTGTAATGCAGATTTGGTGTAGATAACTCCTCCTTGGACTCCCTTGTTGACAAAGATGAAGAAATCTCGATTTTTTTTTGGGCCGTTGGGAAATTTCTTCTTGTACTCAAGTGCAATGGAAAACCAGAACCAAAATCTATTTGTTTGTCAAGCCCAACGGAGAGGAGGATTTCTAAGCCTCTTCCTTAGCCATAGGTGGCCTAAGATATGGATATGGTAGAGGGTCTTAAGGTAGGTTCAAATCCTACTATCCATTTACATTAGAATGCGGCTAGCTAATGATGCCAGAACTAGCTCACCATGGCTGTGATACCATGTCACAAAACATGCATCTAGAGCTAGTTCTCTATGGTGGCCGTAAATCATAGAACTGAAACATGATAAAAATAAGAGATTGTAACTCAAGTGAATTAGGTTCCAAGATAGATAAGCTTGGACTCATAAACACAATCTTGAGTGATTAACACTGAAAGTACCATTCTATTGAAATATGAGCCAAGTACATGCTTATATAGCTTTTGGTTTATTCCACTCTCCTCACTGTGCTTATGGGATTTTGTCATCTCTTCCTAGAGCATACATCATATGTCTATCAAGCATCATTTGCTATTCTGAACAAACCAATGGCCAAGCACCCAAAGACTTGCCTCCACCTATTCCAAAGAGAAAAGGCAAGGCCGCACTCCACTCGATTCCACCCACCATCTCACCAGCCACACGAACCATTGCAACAATGCCAAGCACACCAATCACGGTTGACGCCAGTAACCTCATGGTGTGGGTACTGTTCTTGGTTGATAAAGCATATATCCCAATGTCCGACTCTAGTGCAAGGACTCCAATGACATGAATGAAAAGACCGGCAAGTGTGGATGCTGAATCTCAATAGGGGCCCAAGGGACAAAGAATCGAGGTTACCACTACCACGGGGCCATAGCCCGCTAATCAGGAAAGCATGTCAAGGAGATTCACGCTCAATTGGAAAGAGCAAAAGAGGAGAAGAGAGCTGCAATGACAAAGCTAGAAACTGAAAGAGAAATGTCAATTTCCTTTTAACTTGAAAAAACACTCCAAGTGCCATGCAACAAAAAGAAATCCAGGCGCTAAAAGTGGAACTAAGGGCCAAGGAAGATGAGGAGGAACAATGGCAAAAAAGACTAGAAGAAGAGAACCAAGAATTGGTTGGAATGCAAAGGGAGTACAAGCTCCTAGTTCTACAACATGCGGAGGTCGAAATGCAGATGAGAAAACTCCAAGAGGACATGGAAGAGCTCGCCGCACTAAAGACGGAGAGAGCGCAATAATAAGAGGAATGACAAAGAGATAGGGAAGAAGTGGAGTATAGAGTGCAAAGGGAAAGAGAGGAAAAATCAAGATTGGAAAGAGAGATCGAGCGCCCAACAAAATAAAAAGAAAAAATTGCACAGAAATGGAAGGGGCAGGAGCTGACAATAGTGGCCTTGTCACAAAGGCAAAGCAAGGGATGAAAAAGAAGAAAAATGAATGGGAGACCAAAAGTGAGAAGAAAGTGAAGGACCTAGCAAGTCATTTGGCCTTTGCAAAAGGAAGCAGAATACTAGCAGAAAGTAGGGCAAGCGCTACTCAGGCCAATCTAGAAGCCCAACAACATGCCTTCCTTACACAATCTTAGATGTCACAGTCTCTGAAGAGGAGGAGGCGATTGATGCGCTTTAAAAAAAACTGGAAATAGCTCGCAAGGTGATTAAACAAGGGTTGTGCTCCCAAATCCAAGACACAAGCCTCAATTTGACTTGGCAAAATCAGCGAGAAAATTTGCTAAGAGTGGGCTTGATGCCATAGGAGGTTGACGCATTGGGACTCCAAGAAGAGCAACCATAGGAAGCTGTAGCAGGGTCAAACCATGATGGGACACAACGAGATGAGGAGTGGGTTCCACCACCTCCCTCATCATAGCTAGAACCCCCTCAAGAGCAAGATGCCACAGCAGAAAGGAAAGCAGAAGCTAAAAAAAAGAGGGTTAGAATGCTTGACCAAGCATGTAAAAGAAAAAAAGTGCAATCACCTGCAATCCCTGAGCCTCCCATCCCACCAAAGAGGGACTGCTCACTCATGAACTAAAACACGGAGCTATCAATATATGGGAGCAGTGGGAAAATCACCACCAGTCCTTTGATTTCACCTTCCAATACCCAATGGCCTTGAGCAAAGTGTTATCCACCGAAGCAGTAATGGAAGCAATCGCCATGAGAAGAAGGCTTGGTGATCGATGGCTCACCGAAAGAGAGAAGAATCCAATGGCTTGGGGGATGGAATCTCCATATTACTAGGAAAACAAGGTTGAGGATGTACCCCACACAATGAAAGGCTATGAATCCCAACCTAAATGGAGGAGAAGGGTCTGAAACGCTAATGTGGATGGATGTCGTTTTGCAGCTCCCTACCCTTTGAGCAAAATTATCCGACCTATCTACCATATCCTTGAAGGGTAGGAGTAGATTTTTACCCTGACATCCATGGTGGATATGACTTCCCAAAGATCTACAACATCAATGCCACAAAGCCTGAGGAAGCACTCACTTTCTCAGAACGGGATCTATGGAACTCCATGGCTCACTTCTTGATGGAATTCTCCTCCTGTGCCTAGACCCCACCTTTGTAACAACATGTAACTATATTAGATTACTTGGGACACTCCTCAAGAAACCCCCTGCACCAGCAAAGTACAATCTCCTACCGCTCTTTGACATTAATACACGAATAGATGGATGCGCCATGACTTGATTGATGATGAGTGTTGCTTTGCTCCCGTCATTTTGCACGGCCTTCCTTGAGGACATGAACAACATCCATTTTACTAGCTATAGCCATCCATTTTTGTCCATCGCTTGTCTCCATGTTAGGATAGGCCAAAAAGGGTACATGCTAAGTAGGAACATCCTTAGTAAATCATTGAAGCCCCCTACTACCTCCCCATCTCACACTCAAGAGATTGAGTAGTAGATCCTCTATTTTGTACTACCCCTCAAAGGTCAAAGGCAAAAAAAGAAAATCAAGAGAAGAAGAAATAGAGAAGAAGAAGAAGAGGAAAGAAAAGAAAAGAAAAATGAATGAGGCAAAGAAAGAAAGAAAGAAGGGAAAAGAAAGCAAAGATGATAAGCAAAGAAATCACAACTGGCAGTTTATCCCACATAGGCCATAGTCACCGCACCTAGGGGCTCGCAAGTTAGGTGCATCTGATGGCTTTGGTTGGCTGGCTCTATCCCCTCACCCCCTAGCCTCATCTTGATCCCCCACTTCATGCTTAGAGCACATCAAGGGCAAGACATGCCTAGGGAGGTAACACTCGCATATGGTTAGACCTGTCACACTAAGCTACACACACTTCATCTCCCTTATTCACAAATTGGGTCCTCAAGTGCGAGACAACACCCAGGCTAGCCTGTGGTTCTAGCCCAATTCCCAGTTCCACTAGCACAAGCACAATCTACCACACAGAACAGCAGGAACACCCCCAAGTAGTGCACCTTCTTTTCTTTTAGGTACAAACAAAGGCTCCAACCGCCACCTTCGGAGGCCCCATAATTCATGCAATGCACTCCCGACGCCCACCACCTTAATCAATTGATCTGTTTCTTCCCAGGACCAATTCCCCTGAGACCACATCATCATTGACTCACACGTCCGCCCTTTTAAATCATCAAACCTTCATCAACTAAATATCGCAAGTGTCCTAAAACTAGCACCCATCTAGGAGAAGGGTCATCTTATGCGACAATGTTACCATGCAGACAAAACAAGGCGGAGGCAGATCAAGGCAATCCCCAGTCAAAAAGTGAATGAAGCAGCTCATTTGGAACAATG
The DNA here is from genome assembly GCF_053477565.2 of Lygodium microphyllum. NCBI lineage: Eukaryota > Viridiplantae > Streptophyta > Polypodiopsida > Schizaeales > Lygodiaceae > Lygodium > Lygodium microphyllum. The sequence goes on along the minus strand of NC_141136.1, from coordinate 90,177,215 downwards.
CAAGAAAAGGCAAGCTCAGAAAAAGAGGGAGCTCCAACTACTTTGGTGAAGTCCTCTCAAGGATGAGGGAGACCTTGTCAAGGATGAACGATGCTCTCTCAAGGATGCAGATAAGCATCGATTATTCTAACAAGGCTCTCTCAAGGATGAGGGAGAACCTCCAAATGCTCTCGCAAGGAAAGCGCAAGGTGTAATGTAATTCATTTTATAAGGCATGCATGTTTCATCCTGTGCTAGTGGTGCACTCTACATGGACATAGGTGAAGGGATGAGGCAACTTGATGAGAGTGGGCGAAAGCCATGTTAAGATCATGTCATAGCAGCCCCACGGAGGGCAAGAAGACAGATCCGTTCAACACCATCTTAAATTTCAAAAATAGATTTGTCCGATTGCCATTCTCCAAGCAGGGATTCGTCCAACATGAGATTGAATTTAAAAGGCAAATCCACCCAACACCATCCCCCACAAGGGCTTGTATACAAAATTAAAAAAAGCCATCTGGCTGCATCCATTCCCCCTTCCAACCACTACACATCAGTGCCATGGGATTGGCACTAAACTAGGAGAGAGGGGGGTAATGTTAACCTCAACACAAGAAGAAATGAGAAAAAGTGAAAAAGCGCAAGTTGGATCACCTAAAAGAGGTGGCTTAGGAGAGAATCGGATGCAACAGAAGAAGCAAGAAGGGAAATGGCCGACAACACAAGGGCGGTCTCAAAAAAGCTAAGCCAAAAGAAGAAGCACATTCTTAAATGCAAGGTGCCCCTAAATTTTTTTGTAAAAGAGTGCCAAGATCCCTCCTGTGCAAATTGTCAAGGTAGATGGGTGGTGGAAAGAAGCTAGGAAGATATGAGGACTATGGAAAAGAGAGGCTAGGCTTCTACTAGCCATGTAAAAAAAGGGAATGGCCACCCAAAAGGGATTTAGGATTTTGTATATAAAGTTGAAAAGTGAATAAAGAGCTCATTCTTTGGTGTGTGGCAAAGTGAATTCTTGTTCTCTCTCCTTCTCTTCTCTTGCTTGCTTGTGAGTGCTTGAGAGAGGGAGTGTGAGTGAGTGAGGGAGTGAGTGTGTGAGGGTGAGGAATCATGGTGTTGAAGCCCTCCATCATCTCCTCTCTTCTTCTTCTCTTCTCTTTCCATCTCTCGTCTCATGCTTAGCTATGGAGGATGGAGCTTGGAGGAGGAGGCTTGAGGTTACTTGAGCTCACATCACGAATCGTGGAGCTATCGGTGTGCTTGAAGGAGGGCACTCAATCGGGTACCAAGGTAAGCTCACTACACTCATGAAGAGGGATAACGCGTCGGCTATGTGAGAGTAGCCATTAATGCTTGCTTAAAATGCTTGAAGGAATAAGTGGTTTGTAGGTCTTGGCAGTTGAGCTTGAGCTCCCATTACAGATGCAAACGATGATACAAAGTGATTGACCTCTTGTACTTCCAATGCTCTTCCACCATTGCGGCGTATCGGATAATCCAATAAAAAGGATGATAGAGCTACTCTTTCCAAGATCCAAGCCAGTGATACATCGCGAATAAGCTTGATGCGTGAATTTAGTATCCTCCTTTTGTGTTGTATCCACACTGCACAATATGGCCTAGTATGCAAATGCAGATACGATGCGACTAGGTCATGTGTGATCCTGCCTCTCATTGTTTTCATGCCATATCTACCCTTCCTTTGTATATTAACAGATACAATGCAATGACATTTTATTTGATATCATGCTCCCCTCTCTTCGCACCGTATTGTCATGGCCACTTGGGATTTGTAGATATGGCACGAAGACATCTTATCTGATATCGCGCTCTCCTCTGTTTGCACCGTATCAGCCTTGCCACACTTGGGATTTGCAGATATGGTGCAAGGGCGCCACCTTCAATCTACCGTTCTACACTATTCGTGATGTACCTGTTGCTCTCGTCGAGATCCTTAAAATACCTTAAGCGAGATAATCACTATTGGAAAATATGGCATGAATGCATGGCATCCGATCTAGCACTCCTTTCCCTTCGCGCCGTATCTGTTGTCACTTCCACTGATCTTACCTTGTGTTTTTAGTTTCTGATTTGTGTACTTGTCATTTCTGGGTGGGTGATGGCCAAGACAAAGCAAACTGCAAGGAAGGTGTATATAGGTAGCAAGGATAGTGAGGAAGAGCCAATGCCATCAATGGATCCTCAAGCTTTCCCCCCTGATATCCCTACTACCCCTAGTTTTTGTTCAATCTCCTACTATGCAATCAAAGCAATCTAGTGCAGAGATTGTGTGCTCTTCTCCAACCCATAGCAAGCTTCATTTTGTTGACAACAAATCCTATGAACTTGCTAGATGGTCCTCTCCTACAACTACCAAGTTTCCTGACTCCCCTAGAGCCCCTATTTAGGAAATAGAGCAACTTGGACCCTCTTCTGCTCATGGAGAAGAGCCTTCCAAGCCTAAGAGAAAGAGAAAGTTTAGATTTTATTATATTTAGAAAATTTTTAATAAGATAAGGAAGGTAAAAAGAGCCACACCTCATGACATTCAAAGATAGCTTTTATGAGAGTTGTCAAGGACATTCCTTATAGATTATCAAGCGTGTCCACTGAAGTTGGCATGCAAAAGAAATGGCAGCTTGCATCCATTCTTTGTCTTCAAGAGGTAGGTGAAGACCTCATTATTGACTTTTTGAATGATGCTTACATTGATGCTACTCATGCTCATAGGGTGGCTTTGATGAACAAAGAATTTAGTATGGTCATCAGAATCATGTACAGGTTCGACAAGGTATTGAGGCCCTTGCCCACTACTGATAAAAAATCCTTTGAGATCCTTAATGTTCCGCAAAAATTATCTAGGAAATCAAAAAGGCTAGTGATCGAGGAGGTGACACATTTATACCCAACAAAGACCGTGCTTCCTATCCAACAAGAAAAACCACAAGAGGTTATAGAGTTGGAGGATGAAGTTTACAAGAGGAAAATCATTGTCCTTGGCCCTGTCAATCTGAAGAGAATGGGGGATGTATATGGGGAAAATGGTTGTGAATGTCTCTTACACTTCTTCAGAAGAGGGCTATCTTGGTATATCTCATGAGAACAAATCCATGCTTGTAAAAAAAGATATTTAATTGTCTAATTTGATAGTCTTTTGTTACATAAGATAAGGCATTTTAACTCTCAAAATGTTTAGTGTATGGAATGATAGTGTTTTTCATTGCAAATAACACTCTATTTTTGCTATTGATTTTAGGGCGTTGGTTACTTCTCTCAACCAAGAAATCTCTTAAAGTATATTTATTCTCGATCCATTATTATCAATAGAATTATTTTCGAGATCTGGTTCAAACATAGAAATATCTTTCAAAACATTTGATTCAATCACAAACTATCGTATTTTTTTTCCTTGTGTCAAAAGGTATGTAATTTTGCAAAGGGTTTAATGTATACTTTCTTGTTGTATTCATTTCTTACTAACATTTCACTTTGCAGAGGACATTGGAGCCTCATATATAATATTGATATTCTCACTAGAGAAATTATCCTCATGAACTCTCTTAGCGGTATCCATGGCCAAACAAAAATGTGCTTTGAATAGAATATTGCTTGCTTTTTGGTTTCCATTTACCGTGGTGGCAAGCTCGTGGCTATCTTTTTGGACACCACATATGAGGATATTGTTGATCCTCAAAAACCATATAGCTTTCTCCAACAAGAAGTTCCCTTGCAAAGTGTTGCACATTCTTGTGGATGGAGAGTGATTTCAAATGTTTGCAAGATAATAGATTCAAAGATACTCAAGATAGATGGGGTTAATGTAAATATTTTTCACATTGTTTGTTTTTTTAGGAGCCCATCTTTGATTTTTCTAACTTATTACATTTTTTCTCACAGTGCCAAGATTACCCTTATTCATACACATGGTGGATAAGGGAGTGATGTATTGACTTGATTTTAGATATGGAAATCATACCAGTTGGCCCCGACTCCCCTCCAGACAAATCCTCAACTAAGAGCAAGGGTAAAGGAAAGGGCAAGGGCAAGTCATCTGGAAACACTTTCTCCTATGGAGTCTCATCCATCTCCTCGTCAGCCCCTAAAGAGAAGAGGCTCCCTATCCAAGTCAAATTCTTTTAACAACCAAAGAGAAAAGCCAATGTAAGGAGATCAGATAACTTTGTAGAAAACGACGAAGAAGTTACAAAGCCAAAAGAAGACAAATAGATGCAAACGAAAACTAGAAGCATCGTTGTATATTTTCACTTCAATTTTGTAACTTGATTCAATGAAAAGCTTTTTATCCTATGTAAATGTAATCAATGTCTTCGTATTTATGGCTCAGAGCTTACAATCATAGGAGGCAAGCAACTTATGAAAGAGAAAGATCATTCAACTATTTTTCCAATTGTTTTATCATTTACTTTGAACTTATATTCAGGGGATGTACTATCTAGCAGCTCCAAGGTATCCCTTACATCTTTAAAACTCTAATTGGAAGTGATATTTACCTTCTTTTTTTCTTCATGTGCTATAACTTGCACCTTAAGCTTGAAGGACATACAATCTATATCAAAATCCAAGGGAATCCAAATGCCTAGTTTAAGTTTGTATCTCCTATAAGCGAAGCCCAAAGCAAGAGTTTGTCATGTGATGTTGTAACATAAAGACAAGAATTGGGGGCATACAATACACCTCATGGTATCGCCCTTATGGTCATAATCTTTAGATTTCCAAAGCCTTCCTATAATGTTGTCTAGTTCTGCTTTTGCAAAATTTCTACTTAGCCAAGATACATTTGTCCTTTGTAAATTTTCTATTTTGAAGCAAACCACAAAGATATGTAAGGGTATAAACCATGACAAGTGTATTCTTCTTGAGATCCTTCCAGCTTTTATGGAGTTTTGAATATATTGATATATTTTGAATTTAAAACTATGCATCATTGCCTTATCAAGAATCTCCAAATTTAGAGATGAGAGACTTGGCAATGGCAAATCCTCGATATGTCTATATGTACCTTCTCTAGAGGGAAACACATACTATCCAAGCATAATATATAAAAACCCCTCTCTCACTAAAAGAATTGATGGTCTGCAAACACCTTATGGATCGCATTGAAAGTTCCACTCAAGCTCTCCACAAGTTTCCATTCAGTACTTGTTGATGGAAATATATCTACAACCAAGAATGATATTAGTACTTACCTAAATGAAAAAAATATCACATATGTTATCAACTTAAGACTTACAATGTGCCTGCTAGCAAAACACGTTCATTTGGAGGCAAGTGCATAATATCCTTGGCAATGTAAATATGTTGCACTTTGACAAGCCAGCCTTCATGTGTAATTTTGAAAGCAATGATACGTCCCTTCCAGTGATGTTTTATATCCTCTCTTTTTCTTCTTTTCACCTTGTGAGAGCCCTTGCAAGAGGGCAGCATGGTAACCCAATTGTTTATTCAAAATGTTTTGGGCTCCCAATTTTCATCCGCTCCTTGGTTATAGACAGTGCAAGAGTTTACTAAACGAGAAGGGCACCTTTTGGATGTCATACTTAGATTGAATTCATAGAGAAAGAAGCTCACCGAGAAAGGTGAATGAGTAGATAAAGAAGCTCACTGAGAAAGGTGAATGAACTAAAAAGGAATATCAAGAAGACTAATGAAAATATATTGGGCACCAAAAGTTCCCAACTTTTAAAAAATTCATTATTAACTTTATGACATCTTTATCATGTCCTTTATCATATTTTATAAGTAAATAAGGACTTTGGGACTACCAAAACATGTTAGACTTTGGAGATTTCGGCTAAAAGAGAGAAGAGAATCATGAAGTGGACTCTACTATCTCCAAGAAGGAGGGGAAAAGAATACCATATTCTTACACACATGGCAAACTCTCTTTGGCCCTTTCTTTAATCACATAGCCATGTATGCAATAATGATGTGCTACATAGATATCTATATTAATTGATGCATGAATTTTCTTACTTTGATTGAGACACGTGGACCCAAATCACTATTAGGTGTCTTAATATCCTCTTGTGTCTTCCTCACACCAAGTAATTGTGGATGTCTTGTTCGTAAACGCATATAGCAACAGTAACTACTTTAGCCTAATAGTAATGAGGCAACGTACAAGTCCCTTTCATCTCTATAATATGCTTGCTTTTTTGCTCAAAACTTCATTTTGTTGTGAAGTATACCTACATGTAAATTACCTCAAGTATCATTTTTCTATAAAAAATCAAAAAAATCCTTGGAAAAGTAATTTGCTCCTCTATTCGACCTTAATTATTCAATATTAACATGGTCTCATTTTCAATTAAAGCCTTAAAGCTTCTAAAGTGACTGAACACCTCACTTTTTTCACACATAAAATAAATCCATACTTTTCAAGTATGATCATTAATAGATGAGACATAATACTTACAACCACTCATAATTGTAGTCTTTATAGGACCCCACATATAAAATGTATCAATTTAAGTGGCTTCTTATATACATGCTTCACATGTAGAAATGCATGCCTTGCTTTTCAAATTAACATGATGATGTACTTTATGCATCCCATCAAATCTAAACTTTGGTAAGCCATCCACAATATGTTTTGATTGTATACTTTTTATATGCTACACATTTATATGACCACTCCACTTATGCCAAATTTCAATGTCAATCATAATATTCGAACCTTGTGCAAACATAGTAACATCCATTTCAAGTAGACCTACATCAAGAGTAAGTAGTCTGCCAGCATGCTTACCTTTTGCAATCAACCTATAACCATTGAATCTAGGATTCTCTATTTAACAACCGTCAAATGTAAATTAAATTTGTATTTCATGTTCCACCACACAAAATCTAGAGGTGATTAATTTTGTTTGGTACATATAGTATATCGTCCAAGTACTTTATTTTACTATTCTACATACACCTCAACCTTTGATTGAGCTCTAGACAACCATGGGATGACTTCAATATTATGAAAATAAATAAGAGGACAAAGAGATGAAGCAACCAAGAGCATGCACACATACAATGGAGACTTGAGTATACAGAGAAGTAGGGCTTAAATCTTCTTTTGCTTCCACAAAAATAACTTAGTCTACAACATGATAAAAGGCTAATATGAAAGTACTATGTAACATATGTATATGTGGTCACTAAGTGTGAACTCACTTTAATAGATAAGGTGGCAAAATGAATGTCCATACCCAAGAATAAATTACATGAATGTAGTCCAACTATAGAATCACGGGCATATCCTCCATGCCAATCACCTAATGCACCAGTGGGTAAAGTCCTGCCACATTACCAAGGTATATAGAGAATGCTAGCTCGTGTGGAGCTCAACATCTCAATAGAAATAGGATATTGTATCAAATAGAAACTATTTATACCTATTCTTATATGTAACTTCTATAATTTGAACTTAGTTATGGGGTTTTGTCTATCAAGTTGATCTTACTTTTCTTTATTGGTTTACATCAATTGTATATTACACATACATCTCCATCACTCCCCTATCCCCCCCCTCCCCCTACCGCACACCCAGTCCTCCTATATCTTCTCTCCTCATGCTGGATAATAGATACATACACCCTTCTATTTTACACATCTAAAGCAATATCACCTCTCGTAATTCCATTCCATTCCAAATGTACATCTTCATGTACTTGTAATAATATACTTACAATTTTATAATATCTTGTGTTGTTAAATAAGCTTTACTCTAGTGTACTTTTTGTATTGGATTAAAGTATTTCCGACTAAGTCTTGTAGAGTGAGTAAATTTTTGTGATGAAATATCCCTTCTACACACATGCTACTCTTTTTTACAGATCCTATGAATCAATGTCATCTCCAATAATTACTTTCCATTTGAAATGTCCATCTTTATGTACTTACAATAGGATACATACAATCTTGTAATATCTTGTGTTTTTGGATCAGCACTCTCTTTCAAAGAGTTTAGGGATGTTCATGGCTTTTGTTTTATACATGCTAAACAAGATATCAAAGTGCCCTTAGAATTGAAAGGATAGACCTACCATATAGGTTTGATTTAAGAATAGTATCTTTGACCTTTAGTTCAACTCATAATACTAAATGCCGTGTTGAGCTTCATATCATAGTCTAGAAGCCTCTATACATTAATACTATTTAATCATGTTAACCTCTATTATGACACATTCTAACAGCTAATATGATATCTATCATGTTTCCAACTAGCTTTATTACTTTCTTAAAAATTTTAATGTTGTATTACTTTCTCAAAAATCTTAAATTCTTTTGTATTTGTTGATCTTTTTGGAGACATTAGATTAAGTACTTGATTTATAGAATTCCTTTGTGAAATTCTTGTGACATTACAAGATAGAGTCACTTCATTTGACGAACATTTTACATATACGATATGAGATACAATATCTAGCTTCTAGTGAGTTGCTTGAAGGCTTTGTGGTTCTTGATGTGCTTTAGGATAAGAAGGCCAATTATATGGTGATCCCTTATCGGGGAAGGAGCCATGTTTAGTGATGTCTACTAAGCTCCCTTCCAATTTTCAATATTTATAATTTTATCAAACCCTTCATACAAGTTGTTGGGGAGAGAGAGAGAGAGAGAGAGAGAGATGGTAGGAAGAACCTTGCAAATAAGAAATGGTATTTTTATCTTATATAGGTATGTTAATCAATCTATTATATTGTTACCATAGTATTGAAAAGAATGGATTTATATTTTTTTTGGAGGGGGGTGTTGGTTGCTGGTTTGGTTTAGTCATGCATGCAATATTGCTTATGACATGGAGTGCAAATCAGCACACATTAAATCAATGACCATTGAATGTATACAAGTTTAGTGCATTTCCCCACATGATGCACTAGGCAATTGGTTTAATGTCACTAAATTGGTTATATAGCTATAAATGATGCTAGCTATTAGGAGACCAAAAAGGCCCTACTTATGATATGAAGTACAAATTAACACATTAAATCACCAAGACTTGGACTGTATAAAAATATGGTAGATTTCCCAACATGAGGCGCCCAAGCAATTGGTTTATTGTCAATAAATCAATACTAAGGATGCTAGTTGTTACCAAACCATATTATGACCCAAATTTTTATATAATGGTCTAGAAAAAAAGGTAAGGCCGGTTGGCTATCGATAAGAATGATGGCCCCCAGGTGTCACACACGGGTCCCTTCACCAGTTAAATACTCGTGCTGTCGTTGGCAGTAGTTATTCGGACGAATCGTGACCATCACAAAGAGAGCACGCCCTCCCCACTAAGAAACCTGCTCTCTCTCTCTCTCTCTCTTTCTCTCTCTCTCTCTCTCTCTCTCTCTCTCATATATTCATATTATAACCACATCCATCATCTGTCGCTCTTATTATCGAAGCTCTTATTTCCGAGTTCAACACTACGTGATCCCGCTAACACATGAGCCTCCATGTCTCCAGTTTTCGTCTCGTCTTCCTTCTGACTCACCCGGAGTAACACCTTGAAGCACGCTCTGCTGCGACCTCTTAATGACAAGCTTCGCGAAGATGTAATGCAGCAAGGAATCAATCTTGACAGGAGTTAGGAAATATGGCGGAATGTTATGTGCTCAGGGCTAGGTCAAATCGCTGATGATAATTATGTGGGGCTAGCGAGATAATTAGCTGGATTGAAGTAGGCTAATGTAGCCGCTGATATAGTACTGCGCGATTGTAGGGATGCAACCCGGGATGTGTAAGATAATTTGCGATAGGGAAGGTAACGTAGAGAAGCTAGAAAGTAAGATGGTGTAAGCTGTTCATGATTATGTGCGATAGTGAGGTAACTGAGAATGGTTGGTTGGGTTAAGATAATTAAGAATGTGTAGGTGAAGACGCTGATATAATGTGTGGTAGCGAGAGAATAACCTAGAAGAATTAGGTTAACCTGCTGACAATGATCTCTCTCTCTCTCTCTCTCTCTCTCTCTCTCTCCTGTGATAATCATGTGTATATGAATCTGATATGATGATGATGATGACAGGGCTTCGAAATCGGTAAGTAGAGCCGTGTTGGTGGGGATGGTGGTGTGCCTGCTTGTATCGATGATGATGGTCGCGATGAGTGGTGAAGGGGCGGATGCGCGGCTGTCGAAGAAGAGGATAAGCCGAGCGTCGTATTTGAGGTCGATTAAGCGGAGGGCGAGTTCGAGGAAGCCGGCCCTGCCGCCTCCGAAGAAAAGGCGCGCGCTCCCTCAACGCCGCCTGCCTCCGCGACCTCGTGTGGGTGGCGCAGTCTCCTACTCCGCCTGGTCTGAAGCCCATGCGACCTTTTACGGAGGGAGTGACGCCTCCGGGACTATGGGTAGCACACTCACACCCTCTCTCTCTCTCTCTCCTTTTGCAATGCCTTAGATATTTTGCATATGGACTAAGGCTCTAAACCCATATCGTTCTGAACATCTTCATTTCACTTTAATACAACAACTTAATGCATTCTCAAAGGAAAAACAAGGAACTTGCCCCATTGTCACGCACAAGGAGTGACCATACAAATAAACCAAACCCTTTGGGACCATAAAAGCCACTTGCCAAAACCATAAGCCTCTACTGCAACCAATATGACTGTGAATTCTCAAGACTTTTTAAAGAACATAAACATTTCTAGTCATTTCAAACATGCGAATCCCAATCCGCTTCAAGAAATGAAATAGATGAGAATGCTATGGCCGTAGTCTAATGATATAAGGTTAAATACCTTTATTCGATTAAGAGCCCTTCGCAATGTACTTAACGCAAGTCCATAGCCTGGAAACAAAGTCCCATGTTTGTCAAGCAACTTATTTCGAATGTGCCCAACAAGTTTTTAAGGTGTGGGAAGAATGATGAGAAAGGAGAAATGTCCATAACCTTAAAAAATAAGCAAATACTCACAGTGATTGGCGTCAATTCATTTCTATTATAACCTAGAGCACACCTATGTAGATGGTAAACCTTTACTCTAATGCGGCGATATTACTCGGCTCCATTTGCAGAGGTGATTTGCTTATGCAAATCAGAGGGCAGGCCATAAGGTAATGTTACCACTTGGATAGTGCTTCGGTGATCATGCCTTCTTAATGAATGTTGGCGACTTTGCAGGTGGTGCTTGTGGATATGGAAACCTTTACAACAATGGCTATGGCACCAACACGGTAGCGCTCAGTACCACCTTATTCAATTACGGCTTGAGTTGCGGTGCATGCTACGAGATCAAGTGCTACAACCAGCCACAGTGGTGCTTGCCTGGAAATCCATCCATCATCGTGACTGCTACTAACTTCTGTCCTCCAAATTGGGCTCATCCAACCAACGCTGGAGGTTGGTGCAACCCGCCCAGAAATCATTTCGATATGGCGCAACCCGCATTCACGCAAATTGCTCAATACCAGGCTGGTATAGTGCCGGTCCTGTACAGACGGTATGGCCTTGGGATCTTCCCAGCATAATTCTTGTGCACAATAATCTTAGTACTATATTCTAAGGTACTGATAGCTATCGGGACAGCCAATATTTGGGAGGCCGTATCGAATAACTGGATTTACACGTGATACAATAAGACGAATAGAACGTGCATTCTAAAACATCCTTTGATAATTGATTCATATATTCATGTCACTAGGATAAGCATTCTTCAATTCAATGAAGTTTGTAAATGAGAAATTAGCAACATGCAATATGGCTTTGGAGTTACAGATCGTGAGATAAATAGACTAGTTATAGAACCTAGGGGATAGGTCAAACCTAGTAATTTGTCATCTGATGCATTGTTGGTGTTACAGATCGTGAGATAAATAGACTAGTTATAGAACCTAGGGGATAGGTCAAACCTAGTAATTTGTCATCTGATGCATTGTTGGTGTTGGGTTTTGATGGTGCAGGGTCCCATGTACAAAGAAAGGTGGAATCAAATTCACAATGAATGGGAACCCCAACTTCAACTTGGTGATGATATTCAACGTGGGTGGGGCTGGGGATGTTCAAGCTGTCTACATAAAGGGAACACGGACTGGGTGGATGCCAATGACACGAAATTGGGGTCAAAATTGGCAAATTGGGGCCAAACTAGTGGGACAATCAATTTCATTTCGTATAGTCACAAGTGATGGAAGGAACCTTATCTCCTACAATGCAATACCTACATATTGGCAATTTGGTGCAACATACACTGGTGCTCAATTCTACTAGTGTCTCTTCCTTATTACTCAAAATACCTAGAAGCTAATTTTTGAATTGTCTGTTTCCACCTTACATGGCAATGCATGTTGCTCATACACTATAGTTGCAAACTCATAAAACCATTGCCTACCTATGTGGCAAATCATTGCTAGCTTTAGTGTTATTCTTGTAGCTTCAATGTAGGTAGCACCTTGTTGGTGCCCATTCATGCCACTTTTGGCTACATTTAAACTCAACTTGGAATGGATTACAGAACCCTACTAAAGAGGTTTACAGCCATTCCATAACTACCCTTTTTATTTTCAACAACAACATATGAACTACATACAAAGCACCATTATTTTTAAAAATAATTGGTTGGTTTAAGAAATGATTTTAAGAAACACTAAAAACCTATACTTATTCCATGATTATCCTTTTATTTTCAAAAACAATACAAAAACTATCATAGAGAGCACCATTATTTTTAAAAATTGGTTGGTTGTGGAAATGATTATTAAGGAAAACAAAATGTCTTCAAGTGCACTTGTTTGTATCTTTTCAATTCATGTAACCAACATGAAGTTAGATTCTTTTGATAAATTGTGGCACTTTGTAAGCTTTTTTGAAACCTTTGAAACTACTGAAATCATTTTAAATCACTAACTTTTTTAACATGTGTTTTTTTTCTAACGTGGAGTTTACATTGAATAAGAGAGAATTTGTAGATCTTAAAGATTATCAGGAAGGAGTTCATGTGGAAAAATGAGATTTTTACCCGATAATACAACCATGGGGTTGCTCTAAGGATTCTAGCATAAATCTTGTGTTCTAATGCACATTTATTGGTTCCTTTGAGTTTACTTTCCATAGGCTCTTAGCAGTTAAAGTCTCCCATTATATGAGATGAAGGAAATTCTAACACATTTTCAAAAAACTTTGTGGCATGAGTATATAGACCGATATAATTGTCAAATAAGCACTACGGATATAGTTGCCAATATCCATGCCACTAAATGTTGGTGCGCATACCACTAGTACATAGATGCTATTTCAATAAACATATCAAAGCAAGTACTAGTACATATATTGACAATAGTAAAAAATATCTACAATCAAGAGTTTCCCTCTATTCAATTTAGCACCATCAAGCATCAAGGTAAAGTGATCAGATCCTATTGTGTTTTTTCTATTTTTTCCACTTCCATATGTGATTCGAGGTAATATAGTGCAAGTAACCACAATATAATGGTTTCTATCCTCAAAAAGAAAAGGAGAGACTTATTGCAAATGGCTTCAAACATTGGAAATGGTAGGGTACTCTCTTTCTACATTTGAAGAATTTAACAATAATCTTGAAGGAATAGATGGGATTTGGAACCAAGAACCAAATATGACATATGTAAAATGATTTCGATCCATAAAGCTAGAAAGTTGGCCACAAAATTTTAGAAATGAACTCCTATAAAAAGGAGACAACATATTGTCTAGTACATATGCTATTATATTAAAACTATAATAACTTTTATGGACTAATCAAAATCAAGTGTGATATACGGTAAAGAAAGCTTGTTTCATGCCCTTCCAAGTCATATAAGTTTATTTCTCTATCATTAAGCTAGAATACGACCTATTCTAAAATAATGAGCTATTTGTAAGCAATCTGTAGAGGAATAGGGCCAAGTTTGACTATTCTTCAGCCAAAATCGCATCTTAAAGATAAGGAAACTCCTTCAAAATAGTAATTAGTCTCCAAGAAGCTTCTTCAAGTGATAGACAACCTCTCCATTTGATCAAATATTTCTAGATTAATCAATATCGAAGCTTCTTTTTATATTTCCTTATGATTCCCTTAGAAATATTATAAAGGAGATTGAGAGGAGATAAAAATTTTGTAGAGGAGAGAGAAGGTCTAGTTGAGAAGAGAGAAATACTAGAAGTAGAGAGAGAAAGAAGAGAGAGAAAAGAGAGAAAGCCATAAAAGGTGGATAATAAGTTAGAGATGAAGAGGATCTTGTATTATTGCAAGAATGATGATAAGTAAATGACCTCTTACATTTTATATACTTGTGCCATTCTGACAACAAGTATTTATTGACATATTTCTAGAATATATCTCTAATTTCTCTTAATTACAGTCTAGGTGGGTATTTTCAACATGGCAGTAGTATGCTACTCTAATCAATCAAGAATTGGAAATGCAATTGAAATTGAAAAAGAGCAATCAAATGGGACAAAGATTAGGTAATGAGAGTACTCTTGGATTAATGGCTCACTGTCCATTACAAAATTTACTCTATTTTATCAATTTTTCATCAAGAGTAAACCAATCATGATTAGGGAGTAGCTAAAAAATATTTGCAAAGATAGACTCACTCCTATTGATGCTTCTCTAAGTGGATTTCAATCAAAAGGCAATGTTACAATGCTAATCAAAGGCTTCTAATTTTGTGATTTAATGAAGAGATGATTCTAACAATGAATGGGCTGAAATTTCATGAAGATCTTCAATTCTTTAATCTCTCAAGAAATTGGATTAAGCTCAACCCCAAGGGGTGTACCTTATAGAACATGTAAGATACCATGTGAGTTTAAAAGAAAGGGTATTCTAAATTTTAGTAAATTTTACATAATTGTATTTACAAAAGGGTTTTTAAGTACAATTTGAAAAAAAAATTACAAGTTTAGTAAACAAAAAATGATCATTTTATGGCCTTATAGCATGTAAAGAAAGGGTATTTCTTGATCCCTTTGAACACACGTTATATAGATGATTTCTTATAGGTGCAACCCCCAAGAGCCCAACAAGAGAATGAATGTGAGAGATTAAGAATTGATGGAAAATACCGCTTTTACTATCTTGAAAAAGACTTGAATGCTCAAAAGACTTCAAGATGCTCCCAAATGATCAATTTTCTTAAGTAACTTTCCATCCTTACTCTTGGAAGGCTTTCAACTGATCTTGATGCATCATAGGCATGAGATTGAAGCTTTGAACTTGTTTGCCCCATCTTGATCCATGGAAGCTCTCTTGGTTGAATATTGGCCAATCTTGCTCAATCTCTTCAATTTCTTTCAAGGATGGGTCATGGGGCTAAAATGATGAATAATCTTCAAGAAATCTAAGTGAAATTGAAGCTTACATCCAAGCTTTCATAGTTGTCCATGGACTGCATAGTTAGGGTTTCAAGAGAGCAAGAGAATGAGAAATAGGGCTTCATTATGGAGCATATACATCAGATATTTGAAGTATAACACTTTAGTGATGATCTAGAATCTTCAATGCTATCCATGAGCTATAGAAATGAAAAAAAAAAGGTTGAGAAATTAGTGCAAATTTTGGGCTGCTCTCATGACCACATGGTTGCTTCAAACTAGAGCTAAATGGTATGAAGCATGTAGGGTTTGATGCCTAGGAAGCCATTGTAACATGCAGTGTTGAAAGAAAGCAATGAAAAATGGAGGATGATAAGATTTTTGATGAAAACTCTATGAAAGCTAAAGGGAAGCTTGAAGAAAGGGGAAAGAGAACCCTTACTTTCAAAAGTAGTCATGACTTACTGCTTCTCTAACCTCGATTAGCCATATTTTTTCAAAATGTCTTTCAAAATGACTAGAAATTGTTTCATGACTTGCCATTTTTGCCACAATTTTACCAAACTTGCTCCAAGACTCTTGTCAAAGCTCGAAGATAGTCACAACTTCATGTAGATGACGTGCAAATACCTGTAATGTGTCTATTTTCTACTTGTCATGTTGGATTTTATGGAGTAAAGTAGGAAAAATGAATATGGAAATTGAAAAAATCAAACAGATCAAGAGCCTAATCTATGATACCACTTGTAAAGAAGGAGATAGAGAGGAGAGAGAAAGTATATAGAGGAGAGAGAAATACTAGTCAAGGAGAGAGAAAGACCAAAATTAGAGAGAGAACTTTGTGGAAGAAGGGAGTTCCAAGCAATTAGCTAGAGCATCCGCACACTTGATTATCTTGTATGGTCCATAGTACCTATGTGCAAGTTTGTTGCTCAAACCATTTTTAAGATTAGCATACCTTCACTTGGGTATCTCTAGAAGTACCAACTCTTCTTTTTGAAATTCCAACTAACTCTTCTCATCAGTATAGAACATCATTTGATCTTATGCCTTCTTAAGACTCACTTTGCATCGTTGAAGTAGGGCCTATGTAGACTCTAATTATTCTTTTCCTTAAGGGTTAATATTCTCATTAAATATGACTATTGGAAACAACACTTTATATCCATATAAAGCCTTGAAGGGAGAGACTTCTATCCTTGAATGTGTGGTATTGTTGTATGCAAACTTAGCTAGTGAAGCCATGAGTCCTACACATGTTGTACATCATGATAAAAATGTTATAAGTATGTCTCAAGCCAGTTATTCACCCACTCTCTTTAGTCATCAATTTAGGGATGGTATGTTGTAGATGGAGCCAATTTCATCTCCATAGAGCTAAAAATATCTTGCCAAAAATTACTCATAAACTTGGCATCTCTATCATGACCTATACCTTGAGTTAACATGTACAACTCAAACACATTCTCCATAAATTGGCTTGCCATTTGAGATATTGTAAATTGGATCTTCATGGGAATAAAGTGAGATACTTTGCTAATTCTATCAATAGCCACTAAAATGACACTCTATGTGTTCTTAGCTATAAGTAAGCTATTGACAAAATCCATTGCAATAAGTAACCGTTTTCCCTCAAGAATAGGTAATGGATGTAGTGAACCACCCAACTTTAAAGTATCGTCTTTATTTTTTTGACATCAAACACATCTTGAGACAAAGTCTTTGATATTCTTCCATAAGTCCTTCTAATGAAAATTCTTGGAGATTTTATCATGTTTTGAATACACATAAATGACCAATTGTTGGTAGCAAAGCATGCATCTTTCTCCATTAATCCTTGCTTTAATATTTAAAACACATGACTAAATTATTCATCTAAAAGATAAGCCTCTTGAAACTCCTCAATCCAATCACTATGAAGTCACATTATTAAGATACCTCATATGCCCACATCCTTGATAATGAATCAACAACCATATTATCTTTGGCCCTTCATAAGGAATCTCCTTATTCCAATCACTATGAAGTTCCGTTATTGAAGATACCTAGCATACCCACATCCTTGATAATGAATCAACCACCACATTATCTTTGCCCCTTGTATATTGAGTGATATCAAAGTCATAATTTTGGACTATAGCCACCCATCATTGTTGCTTAAGAGTTAGAGTGGATTGTTAAAACCCAATTAAGAAATGCATGAAGGATAGGCAACATCTATTGATCATAAATATTCATCTTTAATTTTTAAATTGTGGGTTTCAAAAGCAATCATTCCATGGCCTTGAAGTAGAACAACACATATGCCTCTTCCACTAGCATCCCATTGAATTGTAAACTCCTTTAAGAAGTCGAGACAAATCAAGATAGGCATTGAAGAAAGAAATTATTTGAGTTAATTGAAACTTTGATAAAAAATGGTTTCCTAAAGAATGCTTATTATTTCAGTCCATTAGTCAAATGCGATACATTTTTCACTTAGGGATTAATAAACTTTGAGTAGAAAGATGAAATCTCGAGAAAACTAAGATAAAAATGGTGTTAGTTAGTGTTGGCCATTCTTTGGCATATTGCAGTTTCTTTGTGCCAACCTTTATACCTTCTTTGCACACAATATGCCCCAAATACTCCATTTTTGTAATATACAATAAGTGTTCCTTTAATGACTTGCTATAAATGAGAATCTCCTTTAAGAAGACAATCATAAACTTGAAGACAAAAGGTTGTAAAATCTTGTTCATTAAGCTTTGAAAGATGGCTAAGGCATTAGTTAACCCAAATGAAGACCTTGATCTGTCACATAAATGGCATCTTCATTTCATTAGCTCTCTCACCCTAATTTGATGGTAGCCTGGTCTAAGTTCCAACACCTTTTGCTAAATTTGTAATTTCTAGCCAAGTGTAAAGGGACTTTTAAGCATATTTAAGTGTTGATAACTTCATCTTCATTATCCACTTGTACTTTGATGGGCTATTGTAAATTAGTAGGAAAGCATATCAATACATCCATTTTTATTTATTTATAAAGTTATACATGCTACCAATATCAATCAAAATATAAACAATCTTGCTATGGATGCTCCCTTGAGACTTAAGCATACTCAAGTTTCTTCAACTTGTCTAAGTATCCATAAAGATGGAACACACTAAAGTAGAATCCCCTAATAGCTTGCTATGATCATCTCCTCTTGGAACAAAGGGTATATGGCCACTAGGGTCAAAAGGAAATCCCTCCAAGGAATCATAAAATCCATATATTATTCATTTTCAGCATGATTAAGCACATTTGTAACTTCATCTTCATCTCTTGATTCCTCAATGACAAGCATACTATTGACTTTAGACTCCTTATAAGTGCACTTTGCTGCATGATTAGCCATGTATTTATCTCCACACTTACAACATAATCCCTTTTCCTCTCCTCCATTAAAGAACCATTGGAATGAGATTTTGGCCGCTTGAGAAGGAGAAGCTCTTGGTCTATTTTCAACTTGCTTATTCTCTAATATAGGACAAAATCCTATCCTCAAATGGATTTGTTGCTTTGGTGTATTAAATGAGGGATATTTTGACACTCTTCGGCTATCACTTGACATGTTGGCTCCACCAAGAGTACTCCCATATTGGCCTTGTTTTATAATAGTCTTATGCTACCCAAAAGGTTGTTGAAATTGATATCCCTTCTATACTTTTGAGCATATCTTTATGCCATCACATCAATAGACAAGCGTGACTCTAAGCCATAAATATATTGTGGAGCTTGGCATCATTACTTATGGACTCCATAAACATGGTCAAGTTTAAAATTTGATTTGTATAACTCTCTAGTAAGGACACTATATTTCTCTAATTGGTGCTATCACCTTGCTAACTATTCTTTCTGTATGAGTGCCATTTGTGCCTTCAAAATATCCAAACCATTTATCAACTAATGTTCTCTTTTGACATATTACCACCAAGTGTGGGAAAATCCTTCTAGATGGAGAGTGGTGAAGTGAATCTTTTAGTCATCCATTCTTAGATATATATCAAAATAGGATTCTAGCTTTGTCATCCACTCCTCTAAACTAGATGGTGAAAATTAATGCCCGCTATACTTGGTAATGATTACTGTGTCCTAGAGATCTCTTTCATTGAAACCTTGATATCCACTGTTAGACTAATCCATATAACTCCCATTTAGCCTTGCATTGTTTGAGAAACTCCTTATGAAGGATGGTTGAAATTTATTCATGGATGGTTGGCCTCTTGTCCCTTGAAAATTAAATCTATGTATACTCCCCATCATCTCTTTATTTCATTGTGATGGCTCTGCTACTTCATAATGCCTAGATCTCGTAACTATTTGAGCTGTATAGTGATTGAGTATGGTAGTAGGGTTACTTTCATTCCTAGGAATTTCACTCTTTATAAGAAAGGGACATCACCTATGAGCAAAGAATCCTAGAAAATCTCCTATTTGCGACTCATGCAAGGGTTATATGACCCCCCCCTTTTACCCTTATATAATGTATCAAAAACATTTATTGTGTACCCCCTTTTTTTAGATATAAGAAAAACACCACAACATTTCTAACACAAGAATTACACATTGCAATATTAATGACACATTATCTTGTGCCTTCTTCAGCATGAATCATTGAGGAAAATGGTAAGTTGATGGTGATACAATGTATAACAAATGGTGATGTCTATGAATTTGTCAATATATAAGCTCTTGAATAAACATTGAAAGAAAGGGCTAGCTTAAGTATAGTAATATTTACACAATCACCCCCCTTTCCCTTACCTCCTTTTCCCCCTCCCCTCTATTGAGAATCATGGACCTAGAACTAGATAAGCTATGGTGGATGCAAATCAAACACAGGATACATGATTAGAATGAGAAATTCTAACTCAAGTGAATTAGGTTCCAAGATAGATTAGCTTGGACTCATAAACACAATATTGAGTGGCTCAAAATGATTGTTCCATTACATTGAAATGAGTGTCAAGTACATGCCTTTATAACTTTATGGATAGTACCACTTTTCTTCTCTGTGCTTACGGGATTTTGGACATCTCTTCCTAGAGCTTCTAGAGCATACATCTTTGTCATATACCTCATACAAAGACACTTGTGGGAAAGCATCATTTGCTATTCTCAACACCCCCCCTCAAATGATGAGTCTCTAACTTTGTTGGCTTTTGCACCCCCTGCATGTGAACATGGACTAGGAGACTAGCTCTTTGGCAGCCTAGTCAAATTAAGGCTTGAAACTTTACATCTTGGTAGGGTTTTTACATCCACTATGGGAAACAAGATCCACTAAGAGAATTTGAGATCCACTATGGGAAAGATCCACTTTGGGAAAACATGATCCATGATGGAAAATTTTTGCAAAACATTTTGTTTGTAGTAGGGAAAGTATCTTCTTCATCTTCCTTTGGCTTCTTTCGCACTCTTTGGTGCAGTCTTTAATCTTCTTGGACTCCTTCTTGGTCTTCACGTTCTTTGCCTTTGTTGTGATTTTTGTCCCTTCATTGACACATGGTACCTCTTGCTTTATGCTTTTACAAATGGATACAATAATGAGTTCATGACCTTGTCTTAACAAGCTCTCTTTGACATAGATTTTGGGATACATAGCATTTTAGGGTTCTATTGGCCTTTTTCAATGCAAACAAATTTCAATCTTGAAGTGGGAAAGTGAAGGTGTGAATGGGTTTTATCAACCTAGTTTAGTGTGGAAAGAGGTTTGATAGAGAGGGTGTGAAAGGGAGTTAACGGAAAGAGACTTTTAATGTTGTAAACCTTAGGATAAGGATTAAAGAAAAAAATGATTGCAAGTATCGGGGTCCTAGTTCATCCACTAGAAGTAGGCATTGAAGGTGTAGGAGGCATGGGAGGTGATCGTGTTTAGGCTATCCGCCATGCGAGATGGACCTACAGTCCACATGGGTCCCTAGTCACTACCCTACCCACACACCCAATCCAGCACATTTTGCAGGTCTGTGAGCTAGCGTCCGACCTCATTGCACATTCTGCAGGTTTGTCAAGCTGGCATCCGTGAGCTGGTGTTCATCGAGCTGGCGTCTAACCTTGCTGCTCACCAAACCACGCTGCCATCGTCTGTTGCCGCATCACCACTACTACCCTGCCACCATGAGACTGGGAGCAGACCACCACTAATGCCAATGCAGCAGCCCAGGAAACAACTCTTTGCTTTGTCTTCACTATAGCTTTGAATCCAAGTTTCACTTCCTTTTCTTTCCTATACTAGGGTTGGAGATGGTGGTCTGGGCGCAGTTGTTGAAGTTGCACAAGCTCATTTTCCTAGTCAGCACCCAAAAAGACTTTTCTTCTTTGTGCTTATGGGATTTTGGGCATCTCTTCCTAGAGCCGCTAGAGCATACATCTTTGCCATATCTCTCATAGAAAGCCACTTGTGGGCAAGCATCATTTGCTATTCTCAACACCCTTCCCCCCCCCCTCCAACCCCATGCTCCCTTTTAAGGTTGGAGGGAAAAATCAATGGGGACCTATCCCAAATGTATGCGTATACACTTTTTGGAAAAACCCCCCTCCCTTGTACTTACATGATTCTGTAAGTTAATTGCAATGAACTTCTTGGGCTTTCATTTGCTGGGACATCTTCCACATGAACCTACAAGCTCAAGACCTAAATGGAAACCTATGGAACCACCATCAAGTTCTATTGAAGATTTAAAAAATCATCCAAAAGGCGTATTGTACTTGGCTCAAGCATCATAGGGGGCTAAACTACAGACCTTGTGGCTATTGCTTTTAGATATCATACATCTACACCTGTGGACACTTATGTTGCCCGTGTCTCTCTTGTGTACAAAAAAGTACATTTCACCATTTGGATAAAGTAGTCCTCTATATATCTCAACTAGGGCCTCTACACCCCATCTTAAGCAAAGCTTAGTCTTGCTATGCATAAGAAACATTTGACGCCACCATAGCTAAAGATCTCATATTTCCCCAATTTGCAAGTGCAATTGTGCATGTTCCTTACCATGCCCTGACCCTAGGCGTCTGATTATGTGTACTATATTGACACACATCAATATTATGAGTAGAAGTTAGGTCATTACTACTTTACCATTGGCACCAAGTGTTCAAACTTGGTACATTTTGAGCACTAAGGGGGTTATTATATGCAATTTGCAAGTGCTCACCCACAATTTTTTGCCCTTATTCTCTTTCATATGCTTGTTAGGCTTTCTGATCCCCTCCTCAGAGTGCTTCCCCTCAAGTGCTACTATCCTCCTCTATGTCAATGTTCAAATCCAAATCATTGGAGTTTGGTTTATGACTCTTCCCAAGCTCCTTCGTGAAATTTTTTTACTTCTCTTCCTTGGCACCCGAGTCTATGGATTGCTCCACTCTAATAGCTAATTTGATCATGTTTTCCATGATTAATGTCTTTAGGTCCACCACCATAGCCATGGTGGATCGAAGATCTTTGCATAAGCCTCAAAAAGAATATGAATTAATGATGCAATTTGGTCATCACTTTGATCTATTGCAACAAGGTTTGGAATTGTGTAACATGCATTTTCACATCTTGATCCCCTTATTTGAGGCTTCACAAAGGTTCCACCTTTTGTGCATTTGTTTCCTCTTGGTAGGATTTTGCTAGAAAATCTTTCCAATCATCTATATATGATTCCCATGCCTCATACTCCACCATCCATACCATGGCTAATATTTGTAAAATAGATTTGAAGACAACTTCCTACTGCTTCAAATCTACCTACTCAAGGTAATTAGGATTACAACTATTGGTTTGAATCTATCTAGTCACAGGGTAATTAAGCTTATAATACTTCTCAAACTAGCAAATTTGAGCATTGAAATGTTCACCATATATGCCAAAGAGTTTACAAAACAAGCACGGGTAGCTAGTGCTGCTTGAGAATCACTAGCCATCGATATCATTGGATGAGTGAAAGGAGTGATAGGTGGAACAACCACTAGCACACTAGTTTGGGATAATTGGTGGGCAAGAATTAGAGGATCATTTAGTGTGACAAGTTACTCTAGGCATATCTCATGACCAGGAGGTTGTGAAAGAGATCAAAAGTGGTGAGAAGTATGGCCCTACCAAGACCCCTCATTTGTGAATGAAGAATCGTGATTCGGGATGGAATATGCCTACACATTTGGGATCTTTGTGCACCTCCCTTCATGCCCATATTAGTACCCACAAATAGGCAAGAATGGAGGTGATAGCAAACTATGTAAATATGTGTGTATTCATCTCCACTCATAAAGGTTTGGTCATCATGGTCACCAAGTGTAATTAGTATAAACATTAGATTAGAAATGCATAAATGCTTACACCCATTACAAAATGCAAGTTGAATAAAAAGCACTATTTTTATATTATGATTATATAGAGTACTCAAAAAGAGAATATCACAGTAATACAAATCATTGTATTGAAAATTTTCAACTACATGAATCATTGAGAATATATCACATGGGTTACAAGGAAGGCAGCCAAATGGCATGCAAATCCAAACAAACATGTTAGGCTGACACTTTATATCATCCACGACTCTTGACTTGCATGGAAAATATAGCACCAAAAAGACAAGGGTCAAAATTGCATCAAATTGGTTGATTTAATCAAGGATACTTGATGAACAATGAGGTCCATAGACATCACAATCTCATCAAAATATTAACTCTATCTCTCTTTTTTCTTCTCTCTTTACAAACACACACGGATCCTTTGTTTCAAAGTAGGCCTTGAGCTTAAATAAGAAGCTGGCCCCCTGCTCACTAAGCCCTTGCTTCTGAGAATAAGCTATTCATGTGCTTAAATAGACCCTGTGTTTGCATACATCAATACATGAACCAAATGTTTCTTCGAGCAGTATGAAAACCCAATTGATTTTCCTTACCTAGCTACTATTGGCTATTCAAACACTTTAGAGTCAAACTATGAAAGTCCCCCAAAATGAGCCTCAGTCGCTCCCTTAATCAAACTAGCTATTTGAATTAAATTTAAGAGCTTGGTAATAAGATTTGTACCTCTTTCAAATCTACATAGCAAGCACAAACATATTGATGAAGCTTGGCTCCTCAAACTCTCATTAAAACTTTTCTCCTCATGCTTTTCACTCCAACTATGAGCTCCCACACATAGATGCAACTCTAATACCATTTGAGAGGAAGTGATAGTGGGATGTGGAGCCAATGGATACAAAGAGAAAGAGGTTGAGAGAGAGGAATGCACACAAGAAGTTTTTGTGGGTACTCAATTACCCCCTATTTGTCACTATCTTTACCTATATATGGCTATATAGCATGTACTAGTACAAGGCATATATGCCCGCCAACCTTAGGCCATTAGCATCTATCACAACAAGTTGGTTATCCAAGCTAATATTCACAGTTTAGCTAAGTAGCATGAAAGCCTCTAGTAGTATCAATAACATGGAAGAGAAAAAACACATTACTACTCATCACCCACTGATTGTAAAGGAGCTTTCATAGCTCATTCTCAAATGTATAGCCAAGGGTCTTTGATTGATTCCCTCTTACCACACAATAGACTTCGCAAAGAGCCTAGAGGACATATAAGAGATAGAACAAAACCAAAAGGATGAAGCCCATTCGAGTAGGAACCATATACAATTCAAGCTTTAATTGCCAAAATAAAAAGTCATCTAATAGCTATCATTGAACAAGAAAGAAATATGTTCCATGTATGATCCAACATGTGTAGCCTGCCACTTTCCTAAAAGTATTGGTAGTCATGCATGACTTTCCATTAAGTAAGAAACTAACACAACATCATTAACTTGACAAATTCCTAATAGAGGAAAAGTTCTATATTGCTACTACAATAGGCCAAGATAAGATGATCTTGGATGTAGTCATCTGCATCTCAATCTTGGCCATGAAACCACATATTCTTCATACATATGCATATCCTTAACATAACCCAAACTTCTACAAGTGGCTCATTCCAAGAGACTGAATGACAATGTATCATAACATAATATCATTTTTATATCATATTGGGGGTTAAATGCTGCTTGTGCCTAGCTACCTACATTTATTTGTACTTATTGCCTACACACCTATACACTATAGGTAGTGGTCGCCCATCCACTGTCACTTTATTCTTTATTCATTAGGGGAGCTTTGAGGTTTCGAAAATGCATTGCATTTTAGGGGAGAGAGAGAGAGAGAGAGAGAGAGAGAGAGAGAGAGAGAGAGAGAGAGAGAGAGAGAGTTCTCTAGGCCAATAGGAGTAGAGCCTCTGTAATAACGGAAGTTCTATTTTTAAAAATACAAAAAAATATTTTACAAAAAGATATATATATAATAATATTACGACTTGTTATTATCAATATCTATTTTTATTTGATGATATAAAATCTCTATCACTTTTATTTAATGATATGTTTGGATTAATGATAATGACATGTTTAATCTAAATTCAAATTAATAAAGAGCTTGGCATTTATTTTTTTCCTCCTTTTTTTTATCCCTCACATATTTTTCCCTCCTTTGTGGTAGCTTAGTCCTCTCTCTCTCTCTCTCTCTCTCTCTCTCTCTCTCTCTCTCTCTCTCTCTCTCTCTCTCTCTCTCTCTCTCTCTCTCTCTCTCTCTTTGTGCCATGGATGAAAAAATTTGACTTTCAACAAGGCGTCCAAGCTCCCAAATCACATCCATATCAGTGTTTAACTCATTCCAAAAATATGGAAGATGGATTCCTGCAATCATTGGGAAAGGCAGTTGGATCACCATGCAATAGGAAAAACGTGGGAAAAGGCGAAGATATGAGAGCTCTTTCATCTCCACTTGGAAGGGTAGAATCCTAGATTTCAAGCTTGGAGTAAATAAGAATAGTCATTAGGGCCAAAAATGTTTTAAAATGACACTTATAAGAAAATGATCAAGTTGCTAATTAGAGGAGGTTTAGAAGAAAAAACCCTCCAAATTTGGTTGCCTTGACATGATTAATTTAAGAGGCCGGGTATTAAATATCTTCAATCTTTAATGGACGTTAAGTGTCACCTTTTCAGTCTTATTCTCTTGGAAATTGCAAAATCCTGTATTTTTGAATTTTTGCACCAAAGGATGCCGCTTGTTTGTTCCTCGACATTCATTTTCTGCACCTGTATTTCATGTGGTTCTATTTTCTTCTCTATGATATTGTTGCCCCGTTTAGGGTCCCCTTCCAAAATGTTTACAAGTACCTCTTCTAACAATACAAGTGCAGCCCCACCACGCAAGTATAAACTTACTATTCAATTAGATCCTGTCTATTCATCTTGGAGGAGTATACACCATTGAGCATTGTTGGACAAGGATGAAGCTAACAAGTTGCAATTACAAGGAAAGAAGCATGTAGACTTATGGATGGATGGAAATATTTATCCTCCAAACCCTTCTACATGTAAACATCCTCCTTTTTACAATATTCACAACTTCATAAGGTATGTTGGAGATGGTTGTGATGGGATGCTTGGCTATTCCATGAGGTTATATTCTACATCTTTTACATGAGAACAAATGCATGAAATGAAGGAAGCATTAACATTGGCACAAAAAACTATTTATGAGCTAACGGGCAAGGTTGATAATCTAGAAAACTCTAATCAATCATTGCAAGAAAAAGTACTGCTCTTGAAAGAAACTCCAATAGGATTTAGACAGAGAAAATGACCACTTAAAAATATAATGGACTTGTGTAGTCGGGTGAAGAAAAGGAGACTAAATCTTGCAAAGAGATATGTCTCTAATATTTTAGGTATTAATATTCGAGAGAATGATGAGAGGATTAAGCTTATTAAAGAAACCACGACAAAGAGGGACATTATAAGGATTTTTAAATCACCTGAAAATGTAGACTCGAGAAGCCAAACTCTGAAAGAGTTAGTGAAAGATTTAAAATGAATATTTAAACCAAATGAAATAGTGGAGACATGTGACAATATGGGTATCAACCGTAGAGGTTATCGTGCTCTCTCTAAATTGTGGTTTACAAATCTTAAATGTCATAGAATAAGTGCATTTGGTTTGCCTCGGCCTCTTACATTTTCAACTACTAGGACAGCTATGAAGGATAGGATTTGTGATGTTTTTGGAGAGTATATTCATATAGAAGGATCTATGCCCTATGAAAAACATAAAACAAATGCCTTTTTTGAATAGAACACATTTAATAATATTTGGATTGATCTTAAAAGAGTCCAGATTGCAATGGTCCATATGTATAAATTTATTGTCCAAGAATGTGGTGGTATTTTGAAGTTTGCACTAAAATTGGATGAAGCATAGATTCAAAAGGGACAAAAGATAGAAAGAGTCAGCATCTATATCATGAACACGACATTGGATTACAGTACTGGTAGGGGGCAAGAACAACAATTTAAGATACAATCTGAGATGGAGCTTTGGCGGATTGGTGTGGCCCAAGTACCAACTGAGAGTCATGAAATCTTGAAATGGTTATTCTCTCATACATGTATTCTTGATATTATAAAGTCCCAAAGTGAAGGTGAAATGTTGATAGTTGATGGTGTTGGTAGTTTTAATGTTGAATGGCATATGAGTGCTGACTTAAAAACTATCAAATGTATGCTTGGAGTAAGTAATGGGGCCAATGCAAAATATCCTTGTATTTATTGCATGGAGAGTTTGGGATCCAAAGAATGGAGTACTTTGCGGCCAGCAAAGAAGAGCCCTGACTCGAAACTCTATAGATTTGAGCAAGTTCAAAAACGTGGATGGCTTATGGGATCCTATTTTATCAATCTCTCTAAGGAACGTTCATATTTATACATTACATGCAGAGATTAGAATAATTGATAAGTTTCTTAGATTGCATCATGACTATGCATATTCAATAAAACGAGTATCTTTGTCAGATGACTGCATTGATAAATGTGAGGCTTTACTGTCAAAAATGGGTTTTCATGGAGGTCAAGTTCACCTGAGAAATGATCCAATAGCCTCAGGGAAAACAAGAGAGGTCTTAGCAGATGTCTCTATGGGGGAAGCAAAAGCTAGATGATTTCTAAGAAATCATACTGGTAAACAAATGAACGCATTGTGGGAGTGTTGGAGAGAGTTGTGTGCAATCACAACAAATGTAGCTAGCACACCATGGATTGCATTCCTACAAATGGAGGTTTGGAAACACCTTGACATATTTTTAAAAATGCTCAGGGAACAAACATTAATATCTAACTATTCAAAAGAGTACAAACATTCAATTGTGAATCTTATTCAAGCAATTAAGGAAGCTTGGGGAGAAAAGGAAATTACTATCTACTTGGTAAGATAGACATAAATTTGAACCTTTCTACTTTGAAAACAAGGTTTAATGATTTAAATTGATTATTTCTTCTTGGGTTGTCACAGCATATTCTTATTATTCATGGACCTTATTTTGTGGAAGAGCAAGGGCCCCTAGCAACTTACAGTAGCTTGGAGCACTAGACATGGAGGAGGAGCAACAAAAACCAATGCCCTTCAGGAGTTATTCAATTGGTTTTTTTAAAGAAAACTTCAAAGATGGAGAACACAATAAATGCGGTGGAATCTAAAATACCAATACTATTTTCAAAATATTATATACATGGCTAGCTTTTAAGAGTCTTTACATCCTCGTCCTCCTCAAGCATTTTTCTTGTATAACGTAAAAACTTTCTTCTCTTGTATCCAACTATGGATTTGATATTTATTTTGTTTGTTGCTAAAACATAAGATGAGTATGCAAGGAAGTATCCAGCCCTCGAGACAGAGAAGCCGGGACCATAACCAAATATTCAGATGGCTACTTTCTTTTCCAAAAATATAACTTTGTGCGCATTATACTGCCAACCTGAGTATCCAAGAAGCCCTGTAAGTGCTTTAACACAGACAATTTGCCATGAGGCCTCCTCTAAGAAAGTGCTATGCAAAACAAACAGAATATTGGGATCAATCCTCTATATGTAGTGCCCAAGTGCAACATCCTTTAGGGAACTACCACCAACTCTCGATCCTTTGGCTCTTCCCAAGAAATTACCCTCATCTACAATCTCCAACTGTAAAAGCAACAGTCAGAATGAAAAAAATAAAAATATGTATGTGGTTCCACAAAAATAAAAGAATGCATTACCATTTGATTTTCATCACTCTCAAGTTTGCTTGGATTCCATAAGCTAATTGATGTCTCCTTGATATCCTTGAGCTCCTTTACATATTCTGACTCCTCCCTTCCAAAATTGGAGATTCCAAGCTTCTCTTGAAATTGGTTAAACTCTTTGTGT
Source organism: Lygodium microphyllum (assembly GCF_053477565.2). NCBI lineage: Eukaryota > Viridiplantae > Streptophyta > Polypodiopsida > Schizaeales > Lygodiaceae > Lygodium > Lygodium microphyllum. Next base: position 90,147,663 of record NC_141136.1, on the reverse strand, counting down.
CGACAGCCTGTAACTCTCTCTCAGCATCTTTAACCTTGCTTAAACATAGGGAAAAAGTATTTGATGCATCTATAAACTTATCATCAAACATTTGAGAGTCTAATTTAAGTCATCCTTGGACTCATTTTCAACATCCACTATGCCTTTTGCATCTACAGATGCCTCTACAATAACTGTCAAGCAAGTAGTTAAGCTGGTAGCAACTCGAGGGAGTTAAAAGGAGTCCCTATTTTGGGTTCCGGGGGCCGTGGAAGCGACCCTTGGCTGGGGGGTCCTAGGGGGCCCAGCGGCCCCCCTGGCAGGGATCCCAGAGCAGCATCCCCAACCCAATGGTAAAGGGAATATTCCCTAGCCGACTAGCAAAGGCTCATATGGTAGGTCGGTCAGGCCGACCTAACCACCTTTGCAAGCTATAAAAGCTAAGCCCCTTCACAGTCATCGATCATCTATCTTTCACCCTGATAGAGTTGTTTTAGCTAGCCTTAAGCTCTTCAACTATCTTTTGTCTAGATCGCCATCTAAGCTTCACAGTGGAAGTGCACGGGTGGACAGAGCCATCTTTGTATCAGTTGTTTAGAGCTAAAGAAATTTTCTAATTCTCCTCTTGTCTGTTATGTACTCTCTATCTCTATCTCTTTCTCAGATTCTATTCGCTGCGCCGTGTAATTTTTACAATGCATTCATTTACAATAAACCCGTGTAAACAATTGCTTCATAATCTTCGTAAAATATAGCTCCATATTGTTTCATTACTTGTAGAGCTATTATTCCTTTCAAGAATTCTTCAATTTAAACTCTAGACTTCAACAATCAAATATTTTAATATATTGATATATTTCACATTGTATTGCATTAGCTTACTATAAAAACTACAAAAAATTTACTAAATCCACAAATGCATTTGCAACTTAGCGAACTACTACTTAGTAAACATATTTATTGCAAATATTAAATATCAATCCAATTGTCCATTACTAGAGGGTGAAATGGGTATTTTCTAGCAAACACCTAGACTTCCTCATGAAAACATGTTAGCTCAATCAAACATGGAAGCATGTATTCCAAGAGAATAGTATTGAAGGGATTTTCATTAGTCAAATAGAGAGGCATGTGTTTGAAGAGGATGGTATCCATGGGATTTTCTTGAAGTGTAAATGGATATGTAAAGAAGTTACATGGGTTACATTGTATCTTCTTTATGATATCATCTACAAGCAGTATCATTATAGGGCTAAAGTGTGGCCAATCAATATCATCAAAATATTTTAGAAATTGTGGCTTCACCCTAACTCCTTAGCAAAGAATGAGTTACAAGAACAAATGCACTCGAGGTATCACTTTCCTACGATCAACCATATTCTCTTTAGAACAAGATATAAAAAGTGTGATATATTCTAAAAAATACATGTGGAATTACTTACCGAAATTTGGATCCTTATGTCTCTTGCACCTTTTTTTCTTTGAGTATTTTTTGTATAATGCGCTCTCGTTGGAGGGGAAATCACATTTAGGTAGTCGAGGAAGATAGGACATCACCGATACACCTCGTCATTATGGTGATCCTTATATATGAGCTACTCCTCCTTCAAGTGCATCTAATCTGTGCATTTCCCTATCAAAGTTTGCAATATCCCCTTCTCCAATTACCCACACATGAACCTACCATTCATAGTTATATTACATATAGAGAACACATCGACAAGATACCACTGTAAATATACTTATATAGAAGGATACCAAGTTATGCTTGTAGAGAAGTCTCCATGTTGCTAACTTGCATGATTATTGAGCCTCAATATCATCATCTGGTTTGAAATTCTCTTTATCTTTTATGTGAACCAGAAGAACAAATCTTTGTTCACTTGAATGTTGTAGTAGTTTCCTCATTAAAAGAGAGAGAAAGAGAGAGAGAGAGAGAGAGAGAGAGAGAGCTTTGAATCATAACTTTCCTCCATCATCTCTCTAAGGGGATGTGAAATTTTTTGTCACCAGGCAGGGGTTGCTGGCAACCCCTTCTCAACGAAAAA